>NC_043710.1:94673952-94795397 GCF_006229205.1 Suricata suricatta
CGCCCGCCCGGAGCAGGGGCTCGGGCACTTAGCAGCGCCCCAAGCCCCCGGCCCCCTGCAGCATCCTCGCAGGCCCGCGGGGAGGACGGGCGGCCTCCCTCCCCGACAGCCCTCGCCCTGCTCCCGGCCTCGCCCTGTGCTGCCACTGGGCTGCGCGCGGGGGACTCCGGTCCGCGCTGCAGCAGAGATTCCTCACCAGCCACCGGCCCGGGAATCTGGAGAGCCCGAGACAGGACGGGAGGAGGTGAAGGGGCGCGGGCGGGGAGGGGTGGGGGAGAGAAGGCCAAGGGAGCTGGGACAGAGGAGGGAGCAACTGGAGGAGGCGAGGCTGGGGGAGAGACCCAGGGCAAAGACTGCAAGGACGGAAAAGTTAATTTAAATAGCAAAGTTTAGGGTGGTGAACGGGATGGGGAGAGCCTAAGAAATGAACGCCTGGGGCGGGGGGGGGGGGCCCTCTGTAAGGCCCAGGAGGAAGAGTCGTGTGCAGTGCAGAGCAGGGGAAGTGAGGGATGCCCCCTTTCCTAACAGCATTGGGTTCTGGGGGACTCTCCGTCCGTCCTGCCGCCCCACTGGGGGGCAGGGCGCACACAGTCCAGGGGTTGACGGAGGGTCTAGGGCAGGGCGGTGCTGGGGCAGAGGGCACCGGGGTCTGATAGAAAAGTGGGGTATGCTTCAGGCACATATTGCAGAGCCGGGGCTCTGGAATAGTCAGTTCACTCCATGTCAGCGCCTGGGAGACCAAGCACTGGGTCGATGTTGTCAATGGTTCGGTTGAATGGGTAGAATACTGATTAGCCTAGAAAGTTTTAGAACTCCGGTGTCCCACTGTCCCCAGGGTCACCTGCAAGACTTCATTCCCCCAGGTTGCGTTGGATGGACTCTGTACCACACCCCCAGAGAGAGGGGGAGAGAAGGAGAGAGCGGGGGAGGGGGCGAAAGAGAAAGACAGACAGACAGACAGACAGAGGCAGGCAGTGGCGGCAAAGAATGACAGGTGTCTGATTTCCTCTGTACTGTCTGAGGTCTCCTGATCCAGACAGCGGCTACAATCCCCTAACTCATTAAACTGTGAGACAAAGTATTTTAAATCTGCACAGTTCTTTGGGTGCTCTTGGTTGGATGGAACAGCTTCAGAGCCTGGAAAGTGGGGTCACATCAGTTCACGTGGGGCTTCTGAGCCATCCTTAACTGTTAGGGAGCCTGAAGTAGCGTTTCCCATTACATTTTACCAAAGACTATAGCAAGGGCCCACATTTACCTCGGGGAACATTTGGGAAAAGAGCAGGATAGATTTGATTATGGGGAATTCTTGCCAGGCCCCCACCTGGTTAGGCTTTTTTTTTTTTTTAAATATGCACTACATTTACCCCTTCCAGCCTCTTCTAAGATATCACCAATGACCTCTTTTTGCGGTTTGTGGAAGACATGTCATAATCCTTTCTAAAACTTCAGAGTGCTTTCCTTCAGTGATTTTTTTTAAAGTTCTGAGTTTTACTTGTAATGTCACATCTTTCAGTGGTGGTTGTTACCTTTCGCCAGAGTGTTAATAACAACAAAACAACCACAACAACCTAATTGTGAGTAATTGGATCACACAAATCATACACTTGTCATTTCAGTTTCTAAGACTTTAGTCTTGCGAGTCAAGAGGGAGTTGAAATGTTTTTGTTTTTTCTGTCAGTGTAAAAACCAAGGCTGTAAATAATATTCTGTTTCTCTTAGAAGATCATAAAATAGGCCACGTAAAATTCAAGTTGAATTGAAGAGAAATTAAAATTTCAAAACGCACCGAGTCATGAAACTCATCACCTAGTTGTGCCCCTGGGGAAGTCGCGCTCGATGCGCAGATGGAGTTAGCAACATTTACTCTTCTCAGAATGGACGGATTTGAGTTCTCATATGACGTAATAGATGGAGGATGACTTTTCTTGTTCACCTAGCAACCATGACCATGCCCTGGCTGATAGGACCACAGAGAACAAAATTGTAGTTGTCCAAAACAGTAATCCAGTTTTTTTTTTAATTTCTATTTTCCCAGTTAATAAAAAGCTCTATTTTACACTCTAAAGTTAAATGATCTTTCTCTGTGTATCTCTCTCTCTCTAGACATGGATGTACAGACGTCTCCTTGTGTCATACCTGTCTTTCAGATGCACCAAACGGGAAGGAGTGTAGAAGCTGTTTAGCAAGGAAGGGACATAGCGTTTGTGTCTTCATGAAGAACGATGATCATCAACAGTATTCAAGACAAAACAATGAGGAATAAAAATGTGACTAATAATGGTAGAGTCCACATCTTCACATTTAAATTCCGAGTGTCTCGTCCTCTGAACCATTTTATAATCATGACATGTGATATGCCTTCTTCTAAAGGAAATATACGTGAGCCTCTCTTCAGAGCACTGGTAAAGGCCGACATAAAAGATCCCGTGACATCAGAATGAATTCAAAGGATTATTGCCAGCTGAGAAAACCAAAGAGAACCAAGACCATAATGTATATGCATACTTGATTTAATTGCTTTCGTGCTGTTTTAAGTAAATATCTTCACGATTTTCTGAATTGCAATTTACTCGTATATTAAATGAAGGCATCATACTGGAGGATGTCTAAGATTCCTCACAAATTCCCAAATCTCTGACCCTGTGAAATCAACTCAGCCAGCATTTGGGTGTTGGTTCTGCTGCGGGGAAGAGCCTGGTGCTGTGGAAAATCCACAGACGAATGAGCCACAACCTGTATTCAGAACGCGCACGCAGCGTCCGAATATGACTGCATCTAACTCAGAGCCAATGAATCCAGGAGCCCAGCCGTGTCTCAGGGGAGGATCGGTGGTGATTTTTCAATGAGATAAATACAGAGAGATGGATACATCTGTAGATACAGATACAGCTTAATAGGAAGAAAAAATGGTGCCCGAGAATCCAAGGGTGCAAAGCACACTGTGTTGAGATGTTTTGGGATACAAACTTGGGAGTGGAGAGGTTGATAATGGAAAGTCAGGTTGGACCATTTATAGGGCATATGAGACAAGGTGCTTGGGGTATTGAATCCTGTCTGCAGCGAGCTGCCCCAGGAACGTGAGATCATGACCTGAGCCAAAGTCAGATGCTCAGCCGACTGAGCCCCCCAGGCACCCAGGTATGACACTTTTAGAAAGGGAACGTGTTTGGGAGTGGGAGTCAGGGGGCGGTTTATGGCTGTAGACCAGGAAAGGCAGGAGCTGAGGCGAGTTTAGAGATGGCCTTTTTAGAAAGTCAGGTGAGATGGAGTGGGACTTCCCAGCAGTGGGAAAGAAAAGAGGATGAGCAAGGGAGAGGAAGCCACTGCTGAGCAGAGCTAACAGGTGGGGGGCGGGGGGCATGGGGAGTGTAGCACATATTCAAGGTCAAGGATATCCCCAAGTTTGAAACCTGAATCCTCGAAGGAGTGGCAGAAATCAAAAAGTTAGTCATGCCCTCAACTGGGATAAGGAACTTCAGATGATGAGCACATTTGCTTGAGAATGGGCTTTGCCACAGATTATTCACACAAAAAGCTGTGTACTGAGAACCTACCATATACTCTACTATCTATGTGCTTGAGAAATACAGGGGTGCAAAGCAAAATCCCTGGTATCATTGCAAGATTCCGTACGTTTATGAACCTTCAAAAACGTGCAATATATATCACACGCCATGATACATATATATAAATGTGATATATATCACATGATCTGCAGAAAATTTGAGGTATATTGACCAAGAAACTTATCCAAAGGTTAAAAATTCGTTAAAAAATTTTATTTTTAAATTTTAGAGAGAGCACACAAGTAGGGGAAGGGGACAGAGGAGCTCAATGTGGAGCCTGGTGTAGGCCTCGGTCCCAAGACTCTGGGATCATGACTCCCAGGTGCCCCTAAAAGTTAAAGATTCTCATTCTAAAGCCAAGAGCTAGGGATACAACTTGGGTCTGTCTGATGTCAGAGACCACACTGTCTCCATTAAAATCTACTGAGTCAATGAGCTTAAAGAACAGTCAGAGGTCCTGGAAGCTGTAAAATAAAGTGGGAGAATCCTCAATATTTAGAATAGTAATTCAGTCTACTTAAAAGACATCTGACTCTTAGAGAATAATAACTAGGTTCATATGACAGGCCATTTACTTCTTGGCTGTACATCCACATCAAGGGAAATCGTAATTAATAATGAGTTGTGAAAAAATGTGACCAAGCTTCCAATACAGGGAGGCACAGAGCACCAGGAAGGCAAAATGGGACATCTAATTTTGATTTGGGGGAAATTGAGGAAGAGCTTACAGAGACAGGGAATCTGAACTGAATGCTTATGGCTGCGTAGAAATGAACAGGTAGAGAGACAATTATATGCAACACACGAGAGGGTATACATCTTTCTGGAAGTTCTTAAAGTTTGCTGTGACTGGATAGGTTGTATCAGGGGACCTGCAGGAAGTGAGCCTAGAAAACAAAACAAGGAAGGAAAGGCTGTCAAGTGACTCACTCAAAAGGTTCATCTCCATCCCATCAAGATGGAGAAATCACAGAAGTCTAGAAGGAAAGGGACAAAATGACCAGATTTGCATTTTAGATGAAAAATCCTCATTTGTGTCAAGGCCAGAGGCAGGGAAACAAATGTGGGAGCTGGAGAGAAAGTATAGGTGAAAAAGGGACTATGTGAACAAAATATAACAAACATTTACCATTTGACCCTCAAGTCATACTTACAGTTTTCTATCCTAAATATATATGAGCAGAATCATACACGTTGCACGCCCAAAGCTTTTTATTACAGTCCTGTAGATAGAGCAAAACACAAACAACCCAAATGTCTATCGGCGGGAGGCTGTCATATTAAGCAATGGCATATCCATACAATAGGGTGCGAACAGTTATTCAAGGACAGAGGAGGATGTTTATATACCACCGTGGAGTGATCATTATAGATGTATTATAGAAGAAAAAGCAAATTAGAGATAAGTATGTGGCATGCTAGCATTTATCTAAAAGGAGGGGTAGTTCCTCTAGGGACAGAAAATCGGGATGGAGAGAAAGAAGCAAATAAATCTACTCAGAGTTGCATTATTTCAATTTATTTTAAAACAGATAACTCTGGCTTAGCCTCTCCAGTGGGGTATCTTTTAGAGACAAAAATAATTGCAAAAAATAGCTTACCCTGCCTTCACTAATCATATTGTTGATGCTAGTATTCATACTGCTTATTCTGTTTATATATAGTTGCATAAAGCAAATAAATGCTTATGCTGGTATAGTTGGGAAAATATTAAAGAAAAGTGATACATGCTTAAAATCAGATGATAAGTTAAAAAAAAAACCCAGTGGTTCTCAATTTGAATAGGAAGTTGCATTATGATTTATTTTATTTTATATTTCCATAAAAAATGTATTTTTCTGTAACACACACTAATGGATTACAAATAACGATTAACTGGGGGCACCTGGGTGGCTCCATCAGTTAAGCGTCTGGCTCTTGGTTTTGGCTCATTATCTCGTTCATGACATCAAGCCCTGTGTCAGGCTCCATGCTGACAGTGCACAGCCTGCTTAGGATTCTCTCCCTCTCTCTCTGCCCCTCGTTTCCCTGTCTCTGTAAAAAATCTTTTTTTATTAGCTGTGAGCTTTTCATAAATTGCTTTTGTAATGTTGTAAGTTCCTTCTATCCCAACTTTCTAGAGGGTTTTATTAAGAAAGGGTGCTGTATTTTGACAAATGCTTTTTCTGCATCTATCGACAGGATCATATGGTTTTTATCTTTTCTTTTGTTAATGTGGTGTATCACACTGATGGATATGAGAATATTGAACCAGCCCTGTAACACAGGAATGAATCCCACTTGATCATGATAGATAATTCTTTTTATATGCTGTTGAGTTCGATTTGCTAGTATCTTGTTGGTATTTTTGCATCTGTATTCATTAAGGATATTGGCCTATAGTCTTTTTGTTGGGTTTCTGTCTGCTTTGGGAATCAAAGTGGTGCTAGCTTCGTAGAATGAGTTTGGAAGTTTTCCTTCTATTTCTATGTTTTGGAATAGCTTGAGAAGTATGGGTATTAACTCTGCTTTAAATGTCTGGTAGAATTCCCCAGGGAAGTCATCTGGCCCTGGGCTCTTATTCACTGGGACATTTTTTTTAATGTTTTATTTATTTTTGATACAGAGAGAGACAGAGCATGAGAGGGGGAGGGGCAGAGAGAGAATGAGACACAGAACTGGAAGCAGGCTCCAGGCTCTGAGCTGTCAATACAGAGCCTCATGCAGTCCTCTAACCCACGAATGTGAGATCTGACCTGAGCCGAAGTCAGAGGCTTAACCAACTGAGCCACACAGGTGCCCCTCATTGGGAGATTTTTGATAACTGATTTGATTTCTTCACTGGTTATGGGTCTGTTCATATTTTCTGTCTCTTCCTATTTGAATTTTTGTAGTGCATGTATGTTTAGGAACTTGTCCACTTCTTCTAGATTGTCCAGTTTGTTGGCATATAATTTTTCATAGTAATCTCTGAGGGGATTGGTTGTAACAGATCCATTTTCATTCTTGAATACTGAAAACAAACTGAAGGCTGAAGGGGGAGGAGTAAAGGGGAAGGGTGGTGATGGTCATGGAGGAGGGCACTTGTGGGGAAGAGCACTGGGTGTTATATAGAAACCAACTTGATAATAAATTATAAATTAAAAAATATTTTAAAAAAGGAATAACAATCTATTAAAAATCAGCACCCCCATGTATGACATTTGTAGTACCTAATACCATTTTCTACTAAAAGACATCCATGTTCCTTGGAAAAATGATTTATTCCAAGCCCAAGGAAGGCATTACACAAGATTCCCATGGGAAACAGCAGTATAACAGAAAGCAAGGAAGCTTAATTACTGAGATCCTGTCAAAAGTTTTCAGGGCTTCATCCAACTGGAGGGTATTTGCATTGGCTGAAAATGGGAAAACTTAGGTATCAAAAACAATAATGTCTGAACTATAACATCACTATGAAATCGATAACACTATCATGATAATTTAAAAACCACAGATAGAAGCTCATTGGTCCCTTTATAATTAGGAAATCAAGTCAGATTTTTTTTTAAAGTAGATTTCATTTTGGAATTATTTGTGATGTGCAGAAAGGTTTCCAAGGTCCCACAGTCTCCCTACATCCCTCAGTTAGTTTCCCTTAATGTTACCATCTTCTATCATTCTGGTCCACTTATCAAAACTAACAAACCAGCACCAGCATTCTACTGTTAGCTAAGCTCCAGAGTTTACCTGGATTTTACCAGATTTTCCATTAATGTATTTTCCTGTTTCAGCATCGAATCCTGTATTCTTTATTGCGTTCAGTTGTCATATCTCCTTGATCTATTCTGTGAGTTTCATCTTCTTTGTTTTTCTTGACCTTGAGAATTTGATGAGTATTTTCAGGTGTTTTGTAGAATTTCCCTCAACATGGATTTGTCTGATGCTTTTAACATGATTATACTAGGGTTGTGGATTTTTGATAAGCATACCAGAAAGGTTAAGTTTCCTTTATCATCTCATATCAGGGGATCCATACTATTCCCATTGATATTGCTTGTGATAACTTTCCTTCAATGGCTGATTAAAGTGTTTTTGCAAGGTTTCTTCACTGTAAAATTAACCTTTTTCCATTTCATATTCTATTCCTTGGGAGTAAGTCACATAATATGACCCAAGAGCATCTTGTATATTTCCTGCCTCAGTCATAGCACGATACATGTCTTAAGAAGTCCTGTTTCCTTTAATTGGAGAATGATGTTTAAGAACCAAAATCTTGATGGTAAGTTTGCTCATTGTTACTGGGATGTCACTGCTTACAAGTTCTGACATGGGACACAACCAGTATACCAAGCCTTGTGTCACTGCCTATCTGTAATTGATTCTCTATCTATCCCTCTATACATATATTAAGCTAACTGTGAGTTCACTGATTACTCCAACTCAAATCCAGTATGATAGAGTTCACTCCAACCTACCTTCTATCATATTTTGAGTAGATATCAAAAGAGAGAATACCTGCATTATATTACAACACATCACTGCTAAATTCATGACATCATAATGGTGATTTTAAAAAATATAGGTACAAACCTTAGTGGTTGCTTATATACCATGGAAGCACTGATAATTTCTCTCCAACAGTGAAGAAAATTTACTTACAATATCAACCTGAACTTACGTTTTCCAAAATTAATCGAATTTTTTATACTTATTTTTGTTTTCAGCCACTGGTGATTACTCAAAAGCCATGCCTATCGTTGGTACTTACCTGCATGCCTGGAAAGCACTGAATTCCATAGACACTTATATAAGTAGGTGACTCTGCTTACGGCATTCTGTTTTATAAGAAGCCAGTGCCCTATCCAGACTAATGCCACCAATTTAATACATTTATTTATGTGTCTATTAGCTAAATCATTTCTTGGCAGGGCTTCATTTTTTTCTCAAGGTGTGAATAGTTCTTCCAATTAACTGATAGTTTCTTATTTTCATGTATTTTGCTACAGTCACTTTCCAGCAACAGTAATAATAATACCCTAGTGCCTCGTGGAATGCATTGCTTTACCTTTTTATCTATCTGTCAACCTTGCTTGAAATCTGCACACTAATCTTGCCCTATAGCAGTTGCTTGATTAATCTTTTGTCATCTATCTACCTCTCATGGTCTCTCCATGAAACTGATTGACATTGTGCGTGACTTTAATGCTGATAAATTATCTCTCTTCCAGGACCACAGAATCCTCATTACACCAAAAAGATTACTTTCCTTGTTTTATGTCCCTCATTCCTCTCCAGAGTCACTGTAATTGTAAGAGGTCACCAAGTAGGACTTGGCAGTCTTTTCCGCATTCACTCATTCATCTGTCATGTATTTCTAGAACATTTACTATGAATCATGGTCTGAAGAGGGGATGAAAGAATGTTTTATCCATTTGGGCATTTGTTCCTTACAAGGAAAGGACCACCCAAACGGACCGCTGTGCATAAACACGCCTACACAAGTGAGTACAGAGATGTGTGCGGTAAACCCCACGTTAGTGGTGGAGACCTGATGTGATTTCCCTCAAGGCAGGAATAATGTTACATTAAACATCAATCTGCCTGCACCCTCGTGTTATCCCTTCATTTTACTACCAGTTCCAGGCTAGGAATGACCACATAAAGCATCGTGAAAAGTAAATATTTGAGCGTGACTATAAAACACTGACGGGTTTTCATTAGTTAAGAAAGGGAGGAGCATTCAGACAGAGGGAAGAGGTGAGCGTGCATCAAGAGTAACGTGTAGCCCCGAGATAGGAATCATGAAAGGGACTCGCAGTCAGGGAGGTGCAGAAGTTTGAATAAAGCCAGATTCTAAAATGCCTGGCATATTAAATATTAAATAAATATGTGGAAAATAAATTGGCAAATGACACAAAATGGGGTTTTGAGTGACCCATTTCTCCCCTTCCTTGTTTATGAACAGCCACGGCTGTATTTCTTCTAATGATGAAGCCACAGACCAGTTTGCTTAACTGGACTATACAGAGAGTTGGAGAATTGATGAAGTCACTTGGAAAACCAACCTTTGCCAAAATGATTCAGACTTCTTAAAGTGAACATTAGATTGAGCTTTCTAGTTCAAACATCTACACTGGATATATTTACAAAATACACATTTGATATTTTTAAATTTAACTTTACTTGGGACAATTCAGTAGCAATAGTCATAACTGTCCTTTACTAAGGAACTACTGATGGAAGTGTAATTTTTAGGGGTGCCTGGGCTGCTCAGGAGGTTGAGGGTCTGCCTTTGGTTCACATCATGATCTCACAGTTCACGAGTTCATTAGTTTGTGAGTTCAAGCCCTGTGTCCAGCTCTCTGCTATCTGCACAGAGCCTGCTTCAGAGATGCTCTGTCTCCCTCTCTCTCTGTCCCTCTCCCACCCACTCTCTCTCTCAAAACTAAAAGAAAAAAAAAAGAAGTGTAATTTTTAGTTCTTAAAACCATCTTTAGGTAGAGCTACTTTTGTTTTAGAGATGAGAAAATTAAATCTTAGAGGAAGTAAGTAACCAGTGCGAGGTCACACAGCCTTGGCGGGATTCCAAGCAACATCTTTCCGGCCTAAAGGCTGTGCTCTTCTGACCATTCCACTTCTCATCTATATTTGCGAAAAAAGTCAAGTGTTTGGTTTGTGCCAATGATCTTTTCTTTGGCTCTGACCTAAGCTGAAACGTAATGAAAGAAAAATTAATGACTGAAAAAGTATGTACATTTGCACTTTTGTAGAAATATTAGCACAAATATTGACTGAGTCATTTAACATGCATGCCACAAAAGTCAGATCAGTAACATTTCCTATGCTCATTTAATAAAGAATAGAATATGGGTGGCTCAGCAGGTTAAGCACTCAACTTCAGCCATGATCCAGGCTCTGTGCTGACAGCTCAGAGCCTGGAGCCTGCTTTGGATTCTGTGTCTCCCTCTCTCTCTGCCCCGCCCTTGCTCAGGCTCTGTCTCTCTCTGTCTCAAATACTAAAAATAATTTAAAAATAATGTTAAAATAATAAAAAAATAGAAGTATTTGCTTGGTTAGGAAAGAGAAAGTCTAAGGAAAGGAAGTAAAGGTAGACACTAGTTACAGAGCTCTCTGGTACTTCAAATAACTCCTCTGATTTATACTAGTGTTACCTTCTTCCTCATTATTAATCATATGCATCTCCGTTTGTTGAGTTAAAGTCATAAGCTGAACATTCTCCTGTTCTCCTGTTTTCTTTTTTTCTTCCTTCCTTTTTTAGCACCTAAGAAGATTGAGTTGTATGTATTTAGTCATACCCTATCCAACTGCCTTCCCTTGAAAATATCCTTGGCTGTGACTGAATATATTTTGCATAGCATTTTTAACAAAAATAACATGGAGCACAATGACTTCACTTTCAAGAAGATTCTGCTCACAAACCTGCCTCCTTTTCTGACTGTTCGTAACAGTCTTGTGCACTAAGTGTTTGCCAAGCACACCTCTTGGTGCAATGTAGAGATTACAGATAAATTATTTATGAAGGTGCTCAGTTACTACCATTTCCAGATATGCTGTTGAAATCTGATTATACCTATATTTTTATTTTATTCTAAAAGAATACAAAAATGTGGTGTTGAAAGTATGTATAATTATGTGATATAATTTTGCATATAAATCAGATGTGTATTAAATAAGACACTATGGGGTGCCTGGGTGGCTCAGTCGGTTGAGTGTCTGACTTCGGCTCAGGTCATGATCTCACGGTTCATGGGTTCAAGCCCTGCATCAGGCTCTGTGCTGACAGCTCAGAGCCTGGAGCCTGCTTCAGATTCTATGTCTCCCTCTCTCTCTCTGCACCTCCCCTGTTCATGCTCTGTCTCTTTCTTTCTCTCAAAAATAAAGAAATGTAAAAAAAAATTGAAGTAAGACATTATTAGTGGTTATTGGGGGATGTGGAATCAGGGGTAATGTGCATCTTCTTTTGCATATTTGTATGTACTTTCAAACTTTTCTAAAACTGATCTGTGTTGTTTTTGTAAGTATGAACACACCATTTTCAAATTATAGGGTGGGGAAAAAGCTTTGCTTAAGCTGCATGTTTCCTAAAGAACAACATTCAGAGGAAAGCGTATTCTTATGATGGTAGTGATGCTAGTTTATGTGGCCATTAAAATCTTTACAATGCCTAATGAACATAGATCACAAACCCGAGTACGTTTTAATCTGTTGCCCATGAATACTATGTTAAATTTGTTGTGCTTCTCTGTAATGGTATTAGAAAGATTGATAATATCTATCGCCCCCTTACTGTCTGTGTGAAACAATGGACACAGCCACAGACTAAACTGATAACTAAGTTCCTCCTAGGGATTTTATGGGGAGGGACATGTACTGCACAAAAAGTAGAATATCTGATTGTCCTGTATAAATGCAAGCTTCTACTTGAGAGGTCTTTTTGGAAAGTGACAAATAAGTGAGGATTAAATATACCATGAGAAAATAAAAACTATGCACGTAATATAGATTACATTAACACTCAATTTAAAGGGACATGGATCAGCAGAGGAAAGTGAAGCTTGCTTTGTAACGGGAGGGGGAAAACTGTACAAAACCAAAGAAATCCAAACATTTCTTGCAAAAGCATAAAAGCAGGCAGAATCTCTTGGTTGGAGTAAAAGAGAATCCATATCAAATAAGTGATACTCTGGTAAGACAGAGGAGGAGCGAATCAAATGGGGAGAGAAATTTGAGGATCAGACAGAGAGGATATCAAACTGTGTGGAGGAGTGGTTTTATGTTCTAATGGGAGACTTCCTGTCCATTCTTAGGTTGCTCATTCTGTACGTATAGAGCAAGGTAGGACTTGGTGAGCGAGATTATGGGGAAGAGGCCGAAAGGCATCTTATCTTATAAAGAACTTCCAACATCTCACAGAGACAATAGTGATATCCAGACTCTTCTGCACCATTCTATTAGGACAATGAAAATGAGTATAGACTCCAATATGTATTCAGTTAATTCAGAAGTTATTTGTATTTATTATCACCCCAACACTGCACCATGTGAATATGGAAGTTGAAAAGTAGGGAATAAAGAATATCTCAACTATATTTTGCTTTGACAAGGTATTTTAATTTTCCTTAAAATATTGTTTTTATAATCTGTTAATAAAACCTAATAACAAGATGTGCTTTAAAATTACTCCATGTTTTTATTTATTGATATTCCTGTGAGAGCAATGTAATCAAAGGTGCTTACTAGCTTTGAAATTTTGCCTTAATACTTTGTGATACAGATGTCTGAAGATTTAGTTATAATTTTGGTTTGTTTTTTTATTGCTTTTAGCGGCTACCAAGGTTGAAAATACACCATAAAGACACACAGATCCAGACAAAAGAAGCTCATTGTGTAGTTTTGATCCAGCCACTATATTTACTTTTAGTCCAATCCATGAGTTCTTCCAAGTGTATGTGTTGAAACTTTCTAATTAATTATACTCTAATCAGAAAGTCTTATTTTCGTAATAGGTTTAAAATATTTGGGGACTATTTGTTTGAATATTATAATCTTCAGTTTTTCAAGTGTGTGGATTTGGTTTATAGGAGACCCAAGTACATTTTTTTTCCAGCCCAAATCCCACATGATGATCAAAAAACACTCCCAAGCATCCATTTTCAAAACAGTAGTTCCGTAACATGAGTTGTTTTAACTGTTCAAATAAGAGTTCTTTTTCAAGCGCTAAAATGTCATCTATACTTTAAAGGGACAAATTAGTGTGTCTAGATACCTGCTACAGAAATATATTTTAAAAATCTGCTACGTAATACCCTACTGACATTTACTGAATAAGTCAGCAATTAGAAACACTGCATTTTTGAAAAAAGTTTTCCGACTCTTTTAAGTAATTTGCCTTAGATAAATAGCAAACCTTGTGTCTCACAAAAGATCTCAATAGGCTGTCCCCTTTCCATTACAAAAAGTTGCAAATATTTTAGGATATAAAGAACTTATTTTTGTAAAATTGACCACACTGAAGGCATCTTGTAGCATGTAAACGTCTCAGAAATACTGAGAGGAAAGCAGTGATTTAAGAAGTCGTTATTAACCCTTTGAGATTATATAAATTCCACTATTTTATGTATTTACTAAGTATATTTATTTATTTGAGAGAGAGCATGTGTGATTTGGGGAGGGGCAGAGGGAGAGAGACAACGAATCTTAAGCTCCAAGCTCAGGGCAGAGCCTGGTTGGGGGCTTAGTCTCACTACTGTGAGATCATGACTGAGCCAAAATCAAGAGTCAGATGCTCAACCAACTGATCCACCAGGCACCCTGTAAATCCCACTTTTCTCTGAAAAAACCCAGGTACTATAGATAGACATATGGCCAGCTATCATATGGTCTGAGTTCTCACCCTCTGAGTCTAGATATTGAATTTTCATAAACTGTATTTTTCTCATTTTTAAATTTAAAAAAGAGTGGCACAGAATAGCAGACCGCCTTCAGAGATAACACTGTTAGGAATGCATGGCAGGCTGGACCGAGGGAATACAATTTAGATATCAAGAGAAGGAGAGATGTCTGCAGGATTTCTAGCAGGGGTTGATGATTATGTGTTGCAGTACAGGAATTAGGAAATGTAAGGATTTGAAAGTTGATCGCCTTGGGGATGTGCACCCAGCGATCCAATATATGGATCTGAGGTTCTGCTGATAGACTCGGATCAGACACATGAACCAGTAGAAGGCAGCCTGTCATCTTTTGCCGCATGGATGGGACAAGGAAGCCAAGGAGAAGGTTATAGAGGGCAGCGAGGGGGACCTCCTTGCATTCACCCTGGAGAAACAGAGTGGGTGGAGAAGATAAGCCCAGGAAGGATGGAGACAGGTCAGACCAGGAGGGCAGCAGGGAGAAAATGCTGTCATGGATTTCACAAGAAAAGACAGAATAATAATCACTGTGTCACCTGTCCCAGAGATCAAACAAAATGTAGCCTGAAATTGCTCATTAGAAATGAAAAGCTATTGGTAAATTTCCAAAAGCACTTTTGGTTTATCAGTGAGGGACACAAATCCGTGGCGGGGGGTGAGGGAGTCACAAGATGATGAAATAGATAGAGCTAATGTCTGCTCTTACAGTTTTGAGTATACCATTCTTACTATTTAAAGCAGCCTACTTTTTCCTCTTTTGTATTTGTCCTTTCCCTTAATTTCTTTCCTTTCATCCTCAACGTTTTCCTGATTCGCAGCTAAATGCAGTTGGTCAAATGTCTACACCTCTATAGCACTAGATGCTTCTAGCCTCATACCTTCCTGCAGACATTTCAGTTAATGTTCACCTAACTTATGGGAGGTGGAGTTCTTTCAGACCTAATGGTGCATCTGTGATTGATCCAGAGTGAAGCAGGTGGAAAGGCCAGCCAACTCTTCAGTCTACTAAAAATATTAGATACGAATAATGAGCTACAGGGGTGTCTGGGTGACTCAGTTGGTTAAGTGCCTAACTCTTGATTTCAGTTCAGGTCATGATCACATGGTTCGTGGGATTGAGCCCTACATTGGGCTCTGCACTGAGTGCAGAACCTACTTGGGATTCTCTCTTTGTGCCCTCCCCAACTCCTGGGCACCTGCATGCTCATGCATGCTCTCTCTAAAAATAAATAAATAAAAATTTCTTAAAAAAGAATAATTAGCTATAGAATTTTAAGAAAAATAGTAAATAATGAATGAATACCCAACTTTAAAATATTTTTTCACATTTTTAAGAAGATACTTGAACTTCTTATAAGCATTATTTTTTTAAATTAGGGTTTATGCTTTGAATGGCTAAATTAATTTTTCATAATTCTTAGTTGTGATCTCTTCACATTTTTGTGGGTTCTCATGTATGAGAAACTTTTCCCAAAGACTGGTGATAAAAATATGAACTGTTTAGGTAATAATCATTTAACACATTTCCCAAGTCAAAGTTATTTAGAAAGTCTCCTTTAATTGATGACCTTGTATTGAACTTTCTTGTAACAATGTATGGATTCTGATTATCATCAAAGTTTTTCATGTGAAGTGCTTCAAAATAGTGACCCTTGGTTCACTGAACACACATGCTCTGTGGGGGCATCCATTCCACCAGCATTAGGAAGCCAAAGGGAGGCACGTCACCTGCCAGGGGACAGAAGTGTTGAGTGTATGTGAAGACAAGACTGGGCAGTGGCCACCTCAAGAGTGATCTGTGATTCCCTATCCCCTGGTCCCCAGTGAGCAGCACTGTGGTCTGAGTGGCAAGCTCCATGGGCCTGGGAAGGAATTTCTTAAGAAATTTCACAGGCCCCTTCCATAACGGACAGTGTATGCTCTGTGCTCTGCTGCTGGCTGTCTAGCCACATGGTAGAACACCTTTGTGGTTGTCCTCAGCACCTTGATGAGCAGTGAGTGCTCGCTGCCTATAAGACCTGCAAGTTTAATTCCATCTCATCCCCATCTTCCTCAGAGAAGCCAGCAATGAGCCTGCTTTCATCTGGAAGTGACTGGCCAGAGCATCTCTGGAAGCTCTAAGCCTCACCTGTCCATCCCAAGGACTGAGGTCAGTGTCTTCTGACACATCTATAGGCCTTGCCCAGTGCACCATCAAGCTCCTGGAAAAGCTCAGCTCTGCAGCACAAAGCAAAATGTCTTATTCATAGAAGATGAAAAGGAGATGGCGGGGGGGAAGTAGGGGCTAGGAGTGGAGGAGAATTCGGGAGCCATCTATAGAGGCTATAGAGAGAGACCTAAGGAAGAATGATAGCCACCATTAAATACAGCTGAGAGGTACAGGTTTTTATCATTATTAAATATCTAAAATATCAAGATGCTGTGTTCGAGGGGAGGATTCCAGAACTTATAAAAATGCCCTGTCTGGAGACATGCATGCCTTGAGTAGTGCAGTAATGGATGGAATGCAGTGAGAACAATGAAAGAATGAACTCAAAGCCATTAAAACTGTTAGTCTACATCCACAGCAATTAAGTTATATCAAATATGTAACAAGCACAAAATATGAAATAAGGGTTTCACACTTGATAGTTTCTTCATATTTTACCCAGCAATAACAAAGTAATTTACAAATTTTCAAAAAGCCAACAATTTTGTTTATGAAATATAAATGACAATAAAGCAATGCCTGAAAATAAAAATAGAATGTGATTTTCTTTCTGGCTCAGAAAAAGAATCTTTTGATAATAGTCACTAAGTTGGCTACCCTCTGGGAATAATAGTAATTTGTGTCCGATCTATGAAATAATTCATAATTCTTGTAGTGGATTGTATAAACATGCAAAGATTGAGATTTTTCAAAAAGTCACAGACTCCAAGTATTCTAAGTAGACTTACATTGTATTCAAAGATAAAATATTGTCCCAGAGCACTAAATGTTAAATTATTTTTTGCAGAAGGGTAGTACTAATTTGTGCTCTCTGCATGAAGGACTGTGAACTTTACTAAAAGCTCTTCATATTCAAATCAGGTAAACTCTAAGCCATATACTCCCTTGAACTTAGCTCTAAGAATGTGCTGCAGTGACATTATCATTTGTCAGCAGGAGACCACTGACTTTTGTCATGAAATATTTATATTCCCATTATATAAAACAGTGTATTGACTAGTTTCTTAATGGCTTGCAACAAATAATAATTTGAAGTGTTAGGTGACATTTTACACAAGAACTTTTTTCTTGTTGTTGAATGCATTTTAACAGTTAACATTAAATCCTTTATAATCCCCCATAGTTTCATTTGATATTCATGCAGTGGCCTGTTACTATTAGTGAACATTGATATTAATCATTAAATTCTTCAGTAAAGGAAAGCATCAAAAGAAAGTTGAGAAATACAGTAGAGGTCTCAAAGATATTTTCTCAGATTATTCATTTTATTCATAAAGAATAGATTAAATGTTGAAATATATTTCACAATAATTAACAATTAACCCTTGATACAGGCAAATCTATCTGCTTTGCTAGTTAAAGGATGTATTTGCTCATGTAAAATATAATTTTTTGTATCTTGTAACTTAATTATACTTCCTTCTAAATAACAAATTTAAATTATAACTTAATGTTTTGTG
This sequence comes from Suricata suricatta, assembly GCF_006229205.1. Taxonomy (NCBI): domain Eukaryota; kingdom Metazoa; phylum Chordata; class Mammalia; order Carnivora; family Herpestidae; genus Suricata; species Suricata suricatta. The sequence continues at coordinate 94,691,582 of NC_043710.1, forward strand.
CATTTTTAAAGAAATTTTAAATCCAAGTAATGATTTTTCTATGTGCAATGTATCTAAATGTGAATATTAAAAATCTTAAATATGCTTTTAAATTCTCATATATAATTTTAATATAATTTTCTAAGTTTAGAATACATTTAGATTGGTGAAAAATTATAAACATATTATTGACAATTCCCATAAACTCCACAATCCAGTTTCCTATATTAATACTGCATATTAGTACGGTCATTGGGATTTATCTTGGTTTATGTCTCATGTGACTCTGGCAAAAATGTATATTCTGCTATGATTGAAAAGAGTATTTTATGTATATTAATTAGGTCAAGGTGACTGATAGTACTGATCAGAGTCATCTTTTTTTTTTTTTAATTTTTTGATGTTTATTATTGTGACAGAAACAGAGCATGAATGGGGGGGGGGCAGAGAGAGAGGGAGTCACAGAATCTGAAGCTGGTTCCAGGTTCTGAGCTAGCTGTCAGCACAGAGCCTGATGCGGGGCCTGAACCCACAGACTGTGAGATCATGGCCTGAGCCAAGTTGGACACTTAACCGACTGAGCCACCCAAGCGCCCCCAGAGTCATCTTTGTCATCACTGATTTTATTCCTGCTGGGTCTTTAGTTGACAACAGAGAGATGTTAAAGGCTGCAACTGTAATAGTGTATTTGTCAATTTCTCCTTCTGGTTCTATAACTTTCACCTCAGTATTTTTATGCTTTGTTGTTAAACACATAACATGCAAGATTTTCATGTCTTTTTATAGAATCAGGCCCTTCTTCATTATGTAATTCCCCTGATTATACCTGATAAGTGTCCTTGTTCTGAATTTAGTTTTGTTTGATATCAGTACATCAACCCCTGATTTCTTTGGATTAGTGTTAGCATGGGTATTTCTTCATTTCTTTACTTTAAAAAAATTTTTTTTAATGTTTCTATTATTGAGAGAGAAAGAGGCAGAGTATGAATACGGGAGGGGTAGAGATGGGAGAGACAGAATCTGAAGGAGGCTCCAGGCTCTGAACTGTCAGCCCAGAGCCTGATGCAGGGCTCCAACTCATAAACCTTGAGATCATGTTCTGAGCTGAAGTCAGACGCTCAACAGACTGAGCCACCCAGGAGCCCCTCATTTCTTTACTTTTAACTGCCAGGGACTTTATTTAATGTGGGTTCTTGAATACAATACAATATGTAGCTGGGTCTGTTTTCTTCTTCTTCTTTTTTAAATCCATTCTGACAAAATCCATCTATAATTGGTGTATTTGGATCACTTAAAATAACATACCACCCATGGTTTAGAAAGAACTTCCAGCAGAGCTAAAGCTGATATTAAAAAGGTAGGCATGTTTATACAAATATCAAATGTTTTTGATGGCAAAATATTAGAAACTAAGTGAAACTGTGTAAGTCTGAGAAAAATGATTACATGTGCCACTTAAAGGCTTATCTATAATATTTAATAACTTCTTATAATTAATAGTTCTAATAGAGCAACGAGAAAAATGATAAGAATAGACATCAAAAGAGTAAGAAAAAAAAAAAGAATAAGCAACATGGCCCATTATATATGGTGAGGTGTTCCTCTCCTGGAGGAAACACAAATTAAAGTAACAGACAGACTTCTAGGAAGATGGCCGAGAAGGATCCAGAGCTCACCTTGTCCCGAAGATACACTGACGTAACGGCTACATGTGTGCAGTTAACTCTGAACACAACCACGTCTGGCATGAGAGCCTTTATGCAGCTCATCACAGACAGGAGGCCACACTCAAAAGGTGGGGAGGGGCAGACACCCTGTGGGAACTGAACATCCCGGTGAGACTAACCATAACCAGAAGGACACAAGCACAGAGAAGGGAGAGGAGCAGACCCCACAAGAGGAACCCCAGGTAAGGGGGACCCAAACTGGCCAGAGGAATCCCCTTAACATCTCGCTTTGAAAACGAGTGGGGTTTAACTCCAGGTACTTTAAAAATCAGCAGGCTTTGTTCTGGGAGAGCTTGAGGATGATGGAAGCCTGAATCCCTGCCCTGAAAGAGAGAGTAATAAACAACTTCACTGACCTATGGCATAGGAGCAGCAGTTTGAAAAGCTCTTGGGGCATATGTGCAGGAGATTTACTTAGTAATCTCAGAACATGCACTAGAAGGCTAGAGACCTTTAGGGAACTTCTCCAAGAACAAAAGGGAGGACAGGCACCATTTCTCTTCCCCTCCGGCAACATAGAGAGCCAGACACTTGGGGGAACCAGCATGAACACTGCCCACCTATCTTGCTAGTACTGCATGCCCCACCTCTGCATTCCCTAAAGATCTGTTCCATCCAACCCATGCCACACAGCAGGCATTCCTCCAGAGCAGCTCCTGCCCCAATATACCCTGCAAGCTACCCCAGCAGGGAGTGGTGCCATGCCCGTCACAGCTCCTGTCCTGGGGAGAGGGGAGGATAACCACACACACCAGTGCACCTGTAGTTCCAGCAGCCAAATCTTATACATGGCAACACAGAGAGAGTACCCGGCCAATCATGCAGCTGTGGCCCTCGCGATGGAAGGAGGGCAGCAATCTGGTCTGACTGATGACACTGCCCACCTGCAAGGCCACTGCAGCCCCAGGAAGGCACTGTAACAGGGCAGGGACCGAACTCGGCCTAGTTCACCCACAATAGGCAACGTGGGTCACTACAGTAGGCTGGACTAAAGGTACATGAGACTCAGCCACAAAAGTAGGGTGCACACAACCCACACAGGAGACACCCCTGAAGTGCCTGGTTCTGTGGAACAAGGGGTTCTGTGTTGTAGGAAGCCACAGGACCTCTTCTTCATGACGCCAAGCTCAGGAGACATAGCTGACATTTCTAGTGCACAGAAATAGACACAGAGAGTTGTTAGATAAAATGAGGAGACAGAGACATATGTCCCAAATGAAAGGACAGGATAAAGTCATAGTAAAAGAACTAAGTGAAATGGAGATAAGCAATACGCCTGATAAAGAATTCAAAGTAATGGTCAAAAATATACTGGACTTGAGAAAAGAGTGAAGGATGTCAGTGAGACCTTTAACAAAGAGACAGAAAATATAAAAAGAAAAAAAAAACTGTCAGACATGAAGAACTCAAGAGCTGAACTTAAAAAAAATACCCTACAGAGATTCAAGAAGAAAAGATTGACAATATGGAAGACAGGGTGATGGAAAGAAACCAAGCTCAACAGCAAAAAGAAAAAAAGATCAATAAGAAATGAGTGTAGGTTAGGGAAACTTCCTGACATTATCCACATACCATTCACATTATAAGGGTACTAATAAGAGAGAGAAAAGGGGCATAAAAGTTATTTGAAGAAATAATAGCTGAAAACTTCCTTATTCTGGGGAAGGAAACAGACTTCTAGATTCAGGAGGCATAGAGAGCCCCTGACAAAATTAATGCAAGGAAGCCCACGTTGCATTGTATTAAAATGGCAAAAAGTAGTCATAAAGAGAGTTTTTAAAGCAGCAAGAGAAAACAAAAACAGTTACATTTGAGGGAAACCCCATAAGGCTACCAGCTGATTTTTCAGCAGGAAATTTGCAGGTCAGCAGGGAGTGGCGCGATGTATTCAGAGTGCTGAAAGAAAATAAACAAAAATGAAATAATTTGCACCAAGAGTACTTTCCCTGGCAAGCCCATCATTCAAAATAGAAAGAGAGATGAAATGCTGCTTTCCGTAATGGCGCATAGGAGAAGAATTAGGCACAAACAAGTCAGCTGTAAAAGAGAAAGGGAGCAGGGGATGACAGCTTATAACAACTGTCACCCTGAATAACTCCACAGTCCCATATTTATTGAGACTATGATAGTCAATCAATGCCAAGGTTGTTTTTAGTGATCAGAGGGTGATCTCATGAGAAAAACAGAATTTGCTCAAGCAGGTACGTTATGGTTGATCAGACATAGTCAAGAAGTTTCATATAAAAAGGTGGTCTCTGAGGAGGCGGAGACGTAGACAGAAAAGGAACAGGCAGCGTTCAGCCCAGGGCGGGCCAGGCATTCCCAGCTGCCCAGTTCCCGTATCATAAATCAACTGCTTTCCCAAAGAAACATTACAATGAGTATTTTCTTAAAGCTATATTAATCATTATATAGTTCTGTGTACTGTTTTTCTCCATAACTACATCTTTTGGGTCAAGTTGTTCCGAGGGATTGCCACAATAAAGAGTTTCTCAGACAAACAAAAGTTAAAAAAATTCACCACCACTAAATCAGCCTTATAAGAAATATTAAAGGGAATATTTTGAGTGGAAAAAAAGAAAGGTCATACCTATGAGTAAAAAAATATATAAAGGAAAAAATCACGAGTAAATGCAAACATATAATAAAAGTAATAGATGATTCACTTACAAAACCAGTATGAAAGTCAAAGCACAAAAATAAATAAAATCAATTATATCTGTAAAAATCAGTTAAAGAGTCGCAAAATAAAATGATGTAAAGTATGACATCATATACATAAAAGATGGGGGAGAATAAAAATGTAGTGCTTTTAGAATCAGTTCAAACTGATGTGAGCATTCAACTTAATGTAGATAGCTATACACATAAGATATTATATACAAACCTATTGGTAACCACAAGTCAAAACCCTATAATACATATGCAAAAAATAAAGAGAAAGCAATCTAAGCATGATATTAAGGAAAGCCTTCAAAGTACAAGGGAGCAAGAGACAAAGAAAGAAACAGAGAAGAGGCATAAAAAAAAAACACTAAAAAGTAAAAAATGGAAAGAAGTACACATTTATCAATAATTACTTTGATGTAAATGGACTAAAGCTCCAATCAAATGACAAACCATGTCTGAATGGATATAAAATCAAGATCTATCAATATGCTGCTTTCAAGAGACTCACTTTAGACTTTAAGACTCCTATAAATTGAGCATGAAGGGATCACAAAACATTTACCAGGTAAATGGAACTGAAATGAAAGCTGGGGAAGTAGAACTATATTGGAAAAAATAGGCTTTAAAATAGAGGCTGTAGCAAGACACAAAGAAAGATACTACATAATGATAAAGGGAGCAATTCAGTAAGAGAATATCACAAGTGTATAGACCTATGTACCGAACACAAGAGCACACAGATAGGTAAAGCAACAATTGATAGACATAAAGGGAGAAATTTACAGTGATACAATAAGAGTATGACACTTTATCCACTTACATCAATAGATAAATCATCCAGACAGAAAATTAATGAGGAAACAGTGACTTTGAATGATACATTGGTCCAGATGGACCTAGCGGATATCTTCAGAACACTCCATCCAAAAAGGTAGGATATATATGATTTTTCAATGCACACGGAACATTCTCCAGGATAGATCAGATGTTAGTTCACAAAATAAGTCTCGGTAGATTCAAAAAGATTGGAATCATATCATGCATCTTTTCCAACTACAATGATGTGAAACTAGAATTCAATCATACACAAAAAATCTACAAAGAATACAAATGTGAAGAGGCTAAGTAACACACTACTAAACATTAAATGAGTTGACCAATAAATCAAAGAGGAAATAAAAATAATATGTGGACACAAATGAAAATGAAAACACAATGGTTCAAGCTCTTTGAGATGCAGAAAAAGCTGTTTCAAGAGAAAAGTTGCTCACAATACAGGCTTAACTCAAGTAAAAAAGGTCTCAATAAATAATCTCAAAAAAGACCCCAAATAAATAATCTAATCTTACATCTAAAGGAGATAGAAAAAGAACAAACAAAAATTCAACCCAGAAGAAGGAAGGGAATAATAAAGATTAGAGCAGAAATAAATGATGTAGAAATTGAAAATATAATAGATCAATGAAATCAGGGAACTAATTCTTTGGAAACACCAACATAATTGATAAACCTTTACCCAGATTTATAAAGAAAACAGATAACTCAAATTAATAAAATCAGAAATGAAGGAGAAGAAATAACAACCAACACCACAGAAATAGAAAGGATTATAAGAGAATTTCATGAAAAATTGTATGGTGACAAATTGGACAGCCTAAAATAAATGGATAAATTACTAGAAACATATAACCTTCCAAAACCAAACTAGAATGAAATAGAAAATTTGAACAGATCAGTTATCAGCAATGAAATTAAATCAGTAACCAAAAATTCCCAGCACATGAAAGCCCAGGACCAGATGGGCTCACAGGTGAATTCTACCAAACATTTAAAAAGAGTTAACACCTGGGGCATCCGGTGGCTCAGTCAGTTGAGCATTTGGCGTTGGCTCAGGTCATGATCTTGGGGTTTGTGAGTTTGAGTCCTGCATCAGGCTCTGGGCTGGTGGTGTGCAGCCTGCTTGGAATTCTCTCTCCCTTCCCCTCTCTCTCTGCCCCTTCCCCACTTGCGCACATGCTCTGTCTCTAAAAATAAATAAATAAACTTATAAATAAACAAACAAGTAATAGAGTTAACACCTAAAAATACAAATAAATAAGAAGTTAATAAGTAAAAAGATTTAATACCTATTTTTCTCAAACTACTCCAAAAAAGAGAAGTGGAAGGAAAGATTCCACATGCCCTGTACAAGGGCACCATTACTCTGATATCAAAACCAAAGATACTACACAAAAAGAAAACTAAAGACCAATATTTCTTATGAACATAGATGCAAAAATTCTGAATGTTAGCAAACAGAATCCAATGATACATTAAAAAAAGTCTTTCACCATGATCACATGGGATTTACTCCTGGAATGCAAGGGTAACTCAATATTTGCAAATCAATCAACACAACGCATTAACAAGAGAAAGGATACAAACCATATGACACAAAAATAGACACATAGATCAAGAGAACAAAATGGAGAGCCCAGAAATAAACACACACTTACACAACCAATCATTGTATGACAAATGAGGTAAGAAAATACAATGGGAGAAAGGAGTCTCTTCAACAAATGGTGCTGGGAAAATTGGACAGCAACATGAAAAGAATGAAATGACTTTCATACCATACACAGGAGAATCTTAAAAGGCATTAAAATTCCAAATGGGAGGCCTGAGACTATAAATACTTCGAGAATAACTAGAATAAACTAGAGGCAGTAATTTCTTTGAAATCAGCCATACAAACATTTTTCTAGATATGTCTTCTAGGGCAATGGAAGTAAAGACAAAGATGAATGATTGGGACTACATCAAAATACAGAGCTTTTGCACAGCAAAGGAAACCAACAAAATAACTAGGAAACCTGCTGAGTGGGAAAATATACTTACAAATGATATATCTGATAAAGGGTTAATATACAAAATATATAAAGATCTTATACAACTCAACACTAAAATTCCACAAAGAATCTAATTAAAAATTGGGCAGAGGACCTGAATAGATGCTTTCCCAAAGAAGACATACAGATGGCCACAGGTACATGAAAAGGTGCTCAACACTACTCATCGTTGGGGAAATGCAAATCAAAACCACAAAGAGATGTCACTTCACATCTGTCAGAAAGGCTAGAATCAAAAAGAGAAGAAATAAGAGTAGGAAAAGATGTGAAGAAAAAAAAAAACATTCATATGCTTTCGGTGGGAACGCAAATCAGTGCAGTCACTGTGGAAAACAGTATGGATTTAATTGTCCTCAAACAATTAAAAATGGAAATACCATATGATCCAGTAATTTCACTACTGGGTATTTGCTCAAAGACAATGAAAATGCTAATTCAAAAGGATACGTGCACCCCTATGTTTCTTGCAGCATTATGTACAATAGCCAAGATATGGAAGCAGTCCAATTACTCATCAATAGAGGAGCTAAGAAAGAAGGTACGTATACATACATACCATATATTACTCAGCCTTAAAAACGAATAAGATTTTTCCATTTGCTACAGCATAGATGGCTCTAGAGGGTTTTATGTAAATGAAATAAAAAAGACAAAGACAAATACTATATGATTTCACATATATGTGGAATCTAAGAAACAAAACAAATGAACAAAGAAAAAAGAAATGAACACATTTTAAAAACCTAGACTCTTAAATACAGATAGCAAACTGGTGATAGCCAAGGAGGAGGTCGGCGGGGGTAAGGGGATGGGTGAAATAGATGAAGAGGATTAAGAGCACACTTGTCACAATGAGCACTGCGTAATGTATAGAATTGTTGAGTCATGATATTGTACACCTGAAACTAATATAACACTGTATGTTAATTATACTTCAATTAAAAATAAGTAACAAATAGATATGACTTTAATGTGTAACATTTATACTTAGTAGTTTGACAGAATTTTATGGGAGCTCACAGAGTAGACATGAGTGCTGAGTGGTACTCAGGTTGGCCTCGGGAGTGGGAAGCTTCTAACTCCTCTGTTCTTGGAAAGGCCACTTTGCCCACCATTCCCAAGTCAAAGTTGTTTTCAAGGACACAGTGTTAGAGTAAGGTGTTGCTGAGACCATCTGAGTGGAACCCTGTTACGGCTACCATACAAAATTTTAAGATTCTGGTGGGCAGGTGCAGAGGCCCACTCCTCTAGTGGTCACCCAAAACAAGCTTCTTACGTAAGTTTCCCAGATTATTAAACCTGACCCCTTACCAATCTGGGGTGGCCTGCCTCTGTCTTCTCGTCCTGCTTGCCCCCCATATAGGGCACTTTGACATTTTACCCAAGAAGCTCCAGCCAACATAAATACTAAAGAATACTACCACTTCGTGCAACAAAAAGCAGAGTCCTACTGACACTCTGTACTGACAGAGATAGGCCTCTTATTTAAGTATGGCTACAGCAATCTTCAATAGCATTCTGGCCACATCTGTATCACTTTGAAGCTGATACATAATTTGATGTAGCAATCCAAACCCTATTGGAAGTACCCTAGTGGCAAAAGTGCATCGATGCATCAGACTATGTGTAGAAAGATATCATTGTAGCATTTTTAGTATTAACAAAGAGAAAGAAGAACAGAAGGAAGGAAGATGAATGGTTGCGTAAGATGTGGTATGTTCATACCACGGAGTATCACACAATCACTGGAAAGATGTGGCGGGGTTTCTACTCTGTAAAGTGAGGAAAGCAAGATCCAGATATTCAATATCCTATTTCTGTAAATGGGATTACAAACGCTGAAAACAAACTCTGATAAAGGCCTGTGTGTGTATGTGTGTAAACACATAGACTTGTACATTTACATAAATATATGTGTATATATATATTCTATACAGTGCATGTATACACTCACACATACACATACATGTATATAACAGGTTATTTACCCTTGTTACTCTGTGGATAGAAAGCTGAAAGTATTGAGCAGAAGAAATGGGGAAATGGTAGGAAGGGAGCTAACAAGCAAAATATCATTGTCCATATAGAACAGCACATATAATATACCCTTCAATTTCTTACATAGAATTCATAAATTTATGAAAGGATATTCAGCAGAATGTTGATTTTTATCTCAGAAATAGTCTAATTTTAGGTGATTTTTTAAAGAAATTTTCTACCTTTAGAAGGTTCTAATTCCTTGCCAACCTTACTTTGTAATGTTTAAAATTTAATTTTAATTATAAAGTAATAAACAAATATAAGAACTATAATTTGATCATTTTGTATTAATTCAATACCATTCAACTTTGGATTGAACCCTGATTTCTCCATTAGTATGGATAACAGTTGTGGTTTTTAGATTATATAGCCAATTTATTATTGTTATTATTATTGTTATCATGAAATTATTATTATCGTTTTTTATTGTTTTCCATTAATAGTAATTACTTTGTATTTGGATTCCACCATCCACAAATCAGGGACATTGAAGCATTCTGATATAGATTTTCTGAATTTAAACAATTAGTTTCTAATTCTTATAACATATAAGATATTCCGTAATGTAGACTTCGTATTAAGCTTTGCCTTATGTTAAAGAATCAAGGAAGAAAAGTGAGACAAATTAATTATTTTCTCCAAAGCTTCAAACAGATAAAATGATTCTACCGAGCTAAGTGTATTACCACTAGCAAGTTAACTCCACACTTTATAGTATATTTCAATTTTATAACATTTTGTTTCATAGAGAAAATTGGTAAATATGCGAAAGATTTGTTATCTCCCACCAGTCTGGACTGGACTCTACAGCGTCTCAAAGACATTATGTTGGAGACTAGCATGTGAAAACGTAATTGGGCGTTTCTCTTGTTCTAGGTCTCTACTTTTACATCTTGTGTTTAATCCTAACATGCAAATGCCATCACTTGACCCTCCATTCTGATAACTGATACTTCATTTATCTGTTACTTTGAAAATTTCACTCCGTGGTCATGCATTGGCAATGATATATTTAAAAAGACTTCACTTGTAGCATCTTATTTAAAGGGTTAAACTGATGGTTTATTATTAATTATTAATTATTAATACTGATGGTTATTTGGGGAGGTAGAAAGAATTATTACTACAACAGCAGATCAGATTCATGTTAGGTGTTAATGCCCGTGCTATCATAACTAGCACTGGAGCACAAAACGCTGCAGCATAAAAATGATTTAAAGTAATTAACTAAGTGAAAGAAGGCGGCAGTGTCGATGCGACGCCATTCCATCTTAAAATCTGACACCTTTACATGAACGTGATGATCAGTGCGGTTTACTGAGCTGTTTCAGTCCCACAGTGGCCAAAGCTCAACCGCTGGGGAGAGAAATGTTTTCAATTATTCAAGCATTCCCTGGAGGCCCTGGGGAGCACAGAACAATTAAGAAACAGATAAACCTAAGGTGTAAAATAAAGAACACTAGGCATCAAGGATGAAGATGACAAGGTGTTATAAATGCCAAGCACAAAAAAATTCTCCATTTTATGCCAGCTTGTCTATTTGCCCTTCTTAAAATGAGATCTGCTAATTTCTGTTTATAAACTTTGAAGTCACCGACTTCTGCTGCTAGGTGTTCAGTACTTTTATTGATTCCTGGGTGCCAGAGATTTCTACACTAAATGCTCTAAACCAGTTAAACCTGATGAAAACACAAACAGTTGTGAATTAGCATGGTTATTTTGCTTATGTATGCTTATGTATGTTTGCTTATGTAATTTTATAATATTTTACTCTGGAAATGGAAAAGAGCCAGCCATATATTACTATCTTGATAGAGAAATACTTCTCCCTCTTTTATATTATTTTTTCAATCTTTCTATATGTTTGTGTAACTACTATAACTGTAACCACCTTCACTTTTAAATATTCTACTGTCGGGGTGCCTGGATGGCTCAGTTGGTGGGGCCTCCGACTTCGGCTCAGGTCATGATCTCACTTTCATGGGTTCAAGCCCCGCGTCAGGCTCTGTGCTAACAGCTAGCTCAGAGCCTGGAGCCTGCTTCCAGTTCTGTGTCTTCTTCTCTCTCTGCCCCTCCCCCTCTCATGCTCTGTCTCTCTCTCTATCAAAAATAAATAAAACATTAAAAAATTTTTAAATATTCTACTGTCATTATTTTGAATTTCTGTGGAGTTCTGTTTGGGCTGATATTAGTCACACATACTGAACTTGGTCAAAAGAAAGAAATTTTGAAGAGAGGAGGAACTTGGGGGTAGGATGGCAACAAGGAATAGTAGCACAGGAAGCCAGTACTGCACATCTGACCAAGACCCTTATTCAATCCTGTTCTCCCAAGTTCCAATGAAGGAAAACATGTGATCAATACTCACATATCTATCCAGAGCAGTTGCTCTGTTCATTTTGCATTGCATTTCTCCAACCAATGTTAAGGGAAAAAAAACCAACCAAATGTCATCAGTGAGATGATTAAGTAAAATATAGATTTAAGACTATAAAAATGTACTAAGACATACAAATACAATTTTTAAGCAATAACTTTAGAGATCATTAACTTTGGGGGAGCTTGAGATAGTGGAGGACACAGGAGTGTTTGTTTGCATCGTTCTTTTATTCTTTTTTTTTTTTTTTTTTTTTTGAGAGACAGACACATAGCTCAAGAGGGGGAGGAAGAGGGAGAGAGGAAGACACAGAATCTGAAGCAGGCTCCAGGCTCTGAGCTGTCAGCACAGATCCTGATGCAGGGCTCAAACTCATGAACCATGAGATCATGATCTGAGCCAAAGTCCAACGCTTAACTGACCAAACCATCCAGGGGCCCTTGTTTGCATAGTTCTTCACTACAGTCCTCATCATGTCTACTTAGCACTTCCAAATGCAAACCCAGTGTCTACTATTACGTGATGGCTAAGTTCTTATTTTGATGAAGAATGACTTCTAATCATATATAGAAAATTGACCACATGTCATTATCAATAACCACAGTGGTCAAAATCTAGATCTTGCTTTGCTGGGATTTTCTTTTTGCATACAAACGCTTTTTATGAGCACAAATAGCTCACTAATATCCTTCTCTTTCCTCCATCACTTCTATACAATAAGTCGATCTTTCAGATTCCAGCTTATTCATGCTTTTCATAATTTTCAAGAATAAATTTAACTGGTCTTGTTTAACATTGCCTGGCATAACATTACTTGGGATGCATAAATTCACCAGGGATCCAATTTTTCAGAACACTATTTTATTGAATAAAATATCTTATTAAAACTCTAAAATCTAGAGAAAAATTGCCATCTTAGCACTTGATAGTGATTTTAAAAATATTATTTCCGTTCCATTCTTAAAAAAAGTTCCCCAAGTTGGCATTTCCATCTTAACTTTTAGAGTGCTTTCAAGACACCATATTGTCATGATACAGTGCATTTTCTTTAATTGCCAAAAGAGGTACAAACATTGTAAGTACTTTATTCCTGTCAGTGCATTTTATGATGTAATTTAAGAAATATAATTTTAGAAGGGAGACTATTTTTAAAAAATTTTTTTAAAGTTTATTTATTTTTGAGAGGCAGTGAGAGAGAGAGACAGAGACAGACAGAGAGAAAGAGACAGAGACAGACAGAGAGTGAGCAGGGGAGGGGCAGAAAGAGAGGGAGACACAGAATCAGAAGCAGGTTCCAGGCTCTGAACTGTCAGCACAGAGACCAATGCGGGGCTCGAACCCAGGAACTGTGAGATCATGACCTGAGCCGAAGTGGGATGCCTAACCCACTGAGCCCCCCAGGTGCCCCGGAGGGAGACTATAATTAACATACAATAATCTCTGCAATATGCAGTGTATCGTCCATATTCTTGTACCCTAGATGTTCTTCCAACCTACTGACTAAAAATAGATTTATCCTGGCCCTTATGGAGCCATTTGTGAGAAAATTCAAAGACTTTATAGTCCGTCTCCCCAAAGCATCTTTAGATGATTACTTCATAAAGGTGAGAAGAAGAGGTGAAATAGGAAGTTTAAATTATAGCTCTATAGAATAAGCAATAGAAAAAGTGTTAAATAAATTTCACTTTTATAGAATGTCAGATTTATTTGCTTTAAGCCCCAAAACAGCTTTTGGGTCCTTAAGATTTTTAAGTCTATGCTATTGTTTTAAATGTTCAATATTTTATATTTGTGAAACATAACCATGACATTTTTATTGTGTTAAGTAAAAAATAGTAAATGCAAAACACTCAGTTTGTTTAGTCTATGGAAGAAGAAGAGTTTCTTGAGGTTATGGTATATAGTTAAACCGACAGCCCTGAAAAGTTAGCATTATTTGAATAATCTATTCAGTATAATTCATTTCCAGATTTATTAAAAATTACCTTATAAATTTAAAAAATACTTCTTAAATTTATGATGTATAAATGTTCTGATATCTTCTTACCTGAAATACTTCTGGACACCACTACATGTATAATGTTTACAAAATGAAAAAACAAAGTCTACCAGAGCTAACAGCAAGTGCAAAGGGCCTGATTTGGGAGGAGCTGGGTAACTCGGAGCTAAACTAAGGCCCATTTAGTTACCCTCCCGCCCCCACACAAAACAGCACAATGATTTGGGTGCAGGGGAGACAAAGCATGTAAGACTTGGTATGCCACACTGAAGCTTTCTCTTGAGGGCAAAAAAGAATTTGTAATAGGCATTATGCAAGGACCTAAGAGAACTCCATTTGCAGTAACTAAAGAATCACAGTGGCTGAGTTGGGGGCTAAGCATGGATGTGGGAGTAGACCAGTTACAAGGTCATTGAATTTGTCCAAGTGAGATAGTGATGCTTTAGGTGTGCGTACCTCTGCAATTGATATTCAGAGGACAAAGCCATCATGCAGGGTGATGGATTGGATATGGAAACTGTGACAGAGGTACTAGAAGAACGTCCTGTGCCAGTTTTGTCAACCTGGACGGGTGGCCAGTGCCAAACCCTGAGACAGAAAACATTTGAGCACCGGTGTTAGGAACTGCACTGTGAATCATGTTTTCCTATTTCTGTTGATTACTCCAAAACTGAAGGCAAATTGTGGCCCAGCTCCAACAAGTATGTAGGACTTGAAGGTGTGCATTTTGTGTGACTTCATTCCTGGCTCCGTCTGCTTTTGCATATTTTGTTTCCTCTTTGTCTCATTTTTCTTAAAGGTACATTATATCCTTCTGAATTGTTTGCATTCTTATAAGCTATCTTAACTATTTTTCAAATAATATGTGACATAAGATAATGGATACAAATTATATTTAAAAATCTTAATGAATTCACTGAATTTTAAATAACATTGAAGTGTAATAGAAAATTTGTTAGAATATTAGGTAGACTGGGAAATAAAGCTGATATTCAAAATACTTATGTTACAATTGGCACTTCTACCACCACCCCACTTTACAATTACTGTTATTAATTTATTATTAATGACAATCTTTCATCATTAAAGAGTGACTCTTTCAACTACTTTGCTACTGCAGTATCACTAGAGAGCTCCAAAACAGATATTAGTTTAAAAAACAGTTAATGACCGGCGCCTGGGTGGCTCAGTTGGTTGAGCATCTGACTTCAGCTCAGGTCATGATCTCACAGTTCATGGGTTCGAGCTCCATGTCAGGCTCTGTGCTGACAGCTAGCTCAGAGCCTGGAGCCTGTCTTTGAATTCTGTCTCTCCCTTTCTCTTTGCCTCTCCGCTGCTCTTACTGTCTCTCTCTCTCTCTCACACAAAAAATAAATAAAACATAAAAGAATTAAAAAAAAAACAGTTAATGAGTTTCTGCTATATGCCATAAACTTTCTGGACACTGGAAATTTAAGACTTAACAAATTTTGGTTTTACTCTTGAGATGTTTTAACACCCACAGAAGCCTTGGAAGGACGTTCTACAGTGAGTGATGTCTGTCGCAGGAGCAGCGGTGTCACTCTACACGACAGACCCTGATGACACACTATCAAACTGGCTAAAAATAAACACAATCTTGAAGGCCTACAGACCACAAAAATCTTCTTGATACTTGTAATTAAGAAATTGGTTAATTAATTGGCACCAATCTGATGGGAACTGTTTACTCAACACTCCAGAAAGCTCTGTTCTCAAGATTATTGAACATGTTTGCCATGACATGGATGAAAAGCAAAAGGATGCTCATTAGCTGTGGATACCATAAAGCTACAAGAAATACCAATGTGCTGGGCAGTAGGTCAGGGCTCACAGAACTTTTCACTGAAAATATCAATGTAGGATCGAGCAGACACAGCCTAATATTGACATGTGTGCCACAGGCTGGAAGGCTTCATATGATAGCTAATTTGATAAATTGCTATATAATATGATTACTGAAAAGCGAATGTACTCTTTGGCTACCTTAGGTGAAATAAAACACAGTATTGTATTAGTCTGCTCCAACTGCCATAATAAAATAAAATACACTGGGTGACTTAAGCGACAGAAACGTTTTTTTTCACAGTTCTGGAGACTGGGAAGTTCAAGTATCAAGCTGTCAGTCAACTTGGTTCCTGGCATGGGCTCCTCCTGGCTTACAGATACTGTCTTTTTACTAGGTCCTCACATATGGGAGACAGAGAAAGCAAGCTCTCTCCTGTCTGGTCTTATAAGGACACCAGTCTTTATGATCTCATTTAACCTTAATTTCTTTTATTAAAGACATTGCCTTCATATAGTCACATTGAGGTGTGGGCTTCAACATATGTATTTGGGGGATGGGTGGGTATTAACATTTAATCCATAACAAGTATCTTGCCTGAGGGAGGTAATAGCCTATGTGGCTGCATTACAGGAAATACTGTTTCTAGTTATGGATCTCCCATTTTAAGAAGTATGTAGATAAGCTACATGTGTTAAGAAGAGAGTGCCTGAGATGGTGATTTATCTATAAATAGGAGCAAATGTGGAACAGACACTGATGAAGGAATGTTTAGTCCAGAAAAATCATGACTGTTGAAGAGGAGAAGCAAATGATTTGGATGAGCTGTCATGAGAAAGAAAAGTTTTACTGAATATCCCCACCATGTTCTAGGAAAAAGATCAGTGTGCCAAGTGCTTCAAAAAGACAATTGTCATTGAGCAGAGAAGTCCATTTCTCTATGTGGAGCCACTGAAGAAAAAGTGTGCTACCTTGAGAAGGATTGCCTTTCAGTGATTTGAGATACACTGGATAATTATTTTGTCAAGAATGATTTAGTAGATTTAATCAAAGAGGAACTTTTAAAAAAATGTAGACAAATGAAAGTGAAACCACAATAGTCCAAAAATCTTTGGGATGCAGCAAAAGATATTCTAAGAGAAAAGTTTATTGCAATACAGCCCTACCTTAAGAGGCAAGAAAAATCTCAAATAACCTAACTTTATACCTAAAGGAACTGGAAAAACAACAAACAAAATCCACAACTGATCAATGAAACTAGGAGCTGGTTCTTTGAAAAGATAAAAAAAAAATTGATAAACCTGTAGCCAGACTTATCCCTCCTGCTCCTGCAAAACAAAAAAACAAAAACAAAAAAACAAAAAACAAAAAAAGAGAAAAAGAAAAAAGAAAAGAAGAAGACAGAGACAGAGAGAGAGAGAGAGAAGAGTCAAATAAACAAAATCAGAAATAAAAGAGGAAAAATAAAAACAGACACCACAGAAACATAAAGGATTATAAGAGACTATTATGAAAAACTATATGCTAACAAATTGGACAACTTAAAAGAAATGGGTAACTTTCTAGAAACATTTAGCTTCCCAAAACTGAATCAGGAAGAAATAGAAAATTTGAACACACCAATTACCAATAATAGGAAACTGAATCAGTAATAAAAAACTCCTAACAAAGTCCAGCACCAGATGGCTTCATGGAGGGATTCTACTAAACACTTAAGAGTTAATACCTATTCTTCTGACACTATTCCAAAAAAATAGAAGAAGGAAAACTTCTACATTCATTTTATGAGGCAAGCATTCCCTGATACCAAAACCAAACAAATACACTACAAAAAAAGATCACTACAGGTCAATATTTCTGATGAATACAGATGTAAAAATCCTCATCAAAGTATTAGCAGAACAAAGCCAACTACACATTAAAAAATATTTATTCTTGGACAGCATATTAATGACCATATATAAAAAACGCATAGGTAACCTAATACTCAATGGTGAGAAACTGAGAGCTTTACCTCTAAGATTAGGGAAAAGACAGGGACGTCCACTCTCGCCACTGTTATTCAGTGTAGTACTAGAAGTCCTAGCCACAGCAATCAGACAAGAAAAAGAAATACAAGGCATCCAAACTGGCAAGGAAGAAGTAAAACTTGCACTATTTGCAGAAGATGTGACAGTCTATATAAAAGACCTTTATGACTTTACCCCAAAACTACCAGCACTGCTAAACAAATTCAGTAAGGTCATAGGATATGAAATCAATAAACAAAAAAATCCATTGCATTTCTATACACTAATAACCAAGTAGCAGAAATAAAATTAAAAAAAAAATCCCATTTACACTTGTACCAAAAATAATAAAATACCTAGGAATAAATTTAACCAAGGAGGTGAAATCTTATACTGTGTAAACTATAAAATACTGATGAAAGAAACTGAAGACCACACAAAGAAATGGAAAGGCATTCTATGCTCATGGATTAGAAGAACAAATGTTAAAATGTCTATACTTCCCAGGACACCTGGTTGGCTCAGTTTTTTGAGTGTCTGACTTCAGCTCAGGTCATGATCTTGTGGTTCATGAGTTTGAGCCCCACATTGGGCTCTGTGCTCACAACTCAGAGTCTAGAGCATGCTTCAGATTCTGTGTCTTCCTCTCTCTCCATGCCCCCTTCCTGCTCATCCTCTGTCTCTTTCTCTGTCACACAAATAAATAAACATAAGAAAAAATTTAAAAATATCTATAGTTCTCCAATCTACAGATTTCATGCAATAACTATCAAAATACCAAGAGAATTTTTCACAGCTATAACAAACAATCCTAAAATTTGTATGGAACCACAAAAGACTGTCAATAGCCACAGTGACCTTGAAAAAGAAGAACAAAGTTCAAGGTATCTTACAAAGCTGCAATAATCAAAACAATATGGTACTGGCACAAAGGTAGACACATAGATCCATGGTACTAAATAGAGAGCCCAGAAACAAACCCACAATTATGAAGCCAATTAGTCTTCAACAATGGAGGCAAGCAATGCAACGGGAGGAAGTCTCTTCAACAAATTGTGTTGGGGAATCTGGACAGCTACATGTCAAAAAAGAAAAAAAGAAGGTGGATCACTTTCTTACATCATACACAAAAATCAACTCAAAATGAAATATGGACCTAAATGTGAGACTCAAAACCATTAAAATGCATGAAGAGAGCACAGACAGCAATTTCTCTTAACATCAGCCATAGCAATGGTTTTCTAGATATGTCTCCTGAGGCAAAGGAGAGAAAAGCAAAAATAAACTATTGGGAGTATGTCAAACTAAAAAGCTTTGTCCTGCAAAGGAAGCAGTCAATAGAACTAAAAGATAATCTACTGAACGAAAAAGGTATTTGCAAATGACAAATCTGATATGGGATTAGTATTCAAAATATAGAAACTTATACAATTCAACACCAAAAAAAATCTAAATAATTCAATAAAAAATGGACACGTCTAAAATTTGAGAGTCAGTGAATAAACATGAGCGATGATCACTAGGAGGAGTCACAAGATTTAACAATTTATTGAAATGCTCCTATATAGGGGCACCTGAGTGGTTCAGTGGGTTAAGCATCTGGCTCCTTACTTTGGCTCAGGTTGTGATATCAAGATTGTGAAATCCAGCCCTAAACTGGGCTCTGTGCTGAGTGTGGAGTCTGCTTGAGATTCTCTCTCTTCTGCTCTCTCTGCCCCTCCCTGTTCACACTTTCTCTCCCTCAAAATAAATACATTAAAAAAATACATGTTCATATATGTAAACTTTTATTATATATGGCATACTTTATCCAACTTCATTGAGGAGCAATTGACTAATATAAGTTTATGTATAAAATAGAATGAGTACCAAGATCAAAATAATTAATGCATCCATCACCTCACATAGTGAACTTTTTTAATATTTGGTGAGAATGCTTAAGATTGCCTCTTAGCACCTGTCATATACACAGTACTTTATTATTAACTGTATTATATGCTCCAGGCTGTACATTGTGGCATCTGAATTCATTCTTCTTATAATTGAAAGCATGTATCATTTGACCTATATCTTCGTGTTTTCCCTGTCTCCTGCCCTTGGAAACCACCGTGCTATTTAGTTTCTACAAAATCTTTGTTTGTTTTTGTTTTGTTTTTTAGGTTTTTTACATTTCATATATAAGTGACACCATGCTATATTGGTCTTCCTCTGTCTGGTTTCTTTCACTTAGCACAAAACCTACCAAGTTCATTCATGCTATCACAAATGGCTGAATTTCCTATTTTTTAAAAATAATATACCACATTGTCTTTTTTCTATTCATCTGCTGAAGGGAAATTAAGTCCATACCTTGGCTATGGTGAATAATGCTGCACTGAACGTGGGTGTGCAAAGATCTCAAAATAGTGATTTAATTTCCTTCATATATATACATATATACACACACATATATATTCAGAAGTAGAATTGCTGAATCACATGGTATTTCAATCTTTAATTTTTTCGAGAAATGCCATACTGTTTTTTCACAATGTATGTGCTAATTTATATTCCTACCAACAGTTTATAAGGGCTCTCTCTTTCCACATGCTCACTAACATGTGTTAACTTTTGTCTTTTTGATAATAGCCATCCTACCAAGTGAGTGGAGATTCCTTACTGTGACTTGATTTGCATTTTCCTAATGATTACTGATGTTGAGCCCCTTTCCATATAGCTATTGTCTATTTGTAGATCTCCTTTGGAAAAATATCTATCATTAACCCATTCTAACTGTATTATTTCCTTTTTGCTATTGACCTGTATGATATATATGTCAGATACATGGTTTTCAAATATTTTCTCCCATTTTGTAGGTTGTCTTTTCAATTTACTGGTTGTTTCTTTTGCAGTACAGAAGCTTTTTAGTTTGATATGGTCCCATTTATTTATTTTAGCTTTTGTCACCTATACTTTTGTGCCTGATCCAAGAAATCATTGCCAAGACCAATGCCAAGAAGCTATCTCCCTAAGTTCTCATTCAGAATTTTTACAGTGTCAGGTTTTACACTTAAGTGTTTGATACATTTCAAACTCATTTTTGCAAGTGGTGTAATGTAGCAGTCCAATTTCATTCATATGTGGATCTCCAGTTTTCCCAGCACCATTTATTGAAGAGATTATTCGTTCCCCATTTTGTGTTCTTGGCATCTTTGTTAAAAATAGATTGACTGGGGTGCCTGGATGGCTCAGTCATTTAAGTGTCTGACTTTGGCTCAGGTCATGATCTCCCTGTTTGTGAGCTCAAGCCCTGTGCTGGTTTCTGTAGTGACAGCTCAGAGCCTGGAGCCTGCTTTAGATTCTTTTTCTCCCTCTCTGCCCCTCTCCCACTCCTTCTCTCAAAAATAAATAAATGTTAAAAACATTAAAAGAAATAGATTAACTGAAAATGCTTGGATTTATACTGGTCTCTCTATTCTGCTCCACTGGTCTCCATGTCAGTTTTCAATAATAACATACAGTTTTAATTGCTGCAACTTTGTGATAGAGCTTAAAATCATAAAGTGTGATGCATTGAACTTTGTTATTCTTTCTCATGGTTGCTTTGACTATTCAGGGTCTTTTGTGGTTCCAGCAAATTTTAGAGTATTTTTTTTTGTGAAAAATTCCATTGAAATTTTGATAATGATTGCACTGAATCTGTAAATTGCTTTGGGTAGTATAAACCTTTTCACAGTCTTTCTTTCACTTCAAGAACATGGGATATATTTTTATTTATTTGTGTCTTATACAACTTCCTGAAGTCTTATAGTTTTCCGTGTGTAGGTCTTTCACTTTGGATAAAAATATCCCTAAATATTTTGCTGTTTTTGATGCAGTGATAAATGGGATTACTGTCTTAATTTTTCTTTAGGATAGTTCGTTGTGAGTGTATAGGAACAAACTGATTTTTGTATGTTGCTTTTGTATCTTGAAAGTTTATTGAATTCATTTATTAGTTTTATAAGATTTTTCTTGGTGTCTTTAGAGTTTTCTATATATAAGACTATGTCATCTGCATACTGAGATAATTTTACTTCTCCCTTTCCAATCTGGATGCATTTTACATATGTGTGTATGTATGTGATCAATCTTTCCTAATTGCCATGGATAGAACTTCCAGTATCAAGCATCTTGTCTTATTCATTTTCCAGTTCAAGCATCTTGTCTTATTCCTGTTTTAGAGGAGAAACTTTTAACTTTCACTATTGAATATGATGTTAGCCTACGGGTTGGCCATATACGACCTTTATTATGTTGAGGTACATTCCTTTTTAACAAATTTGTTGCTGTTGTTTGTTTGTTGATCATGAAAGGATGCTGTATTTTGTCAAATGTTTTTTTCTCCATTTATTGAGATGAATTTTTTACATTTTTTAATGATTATTTTTGAAAGAGAGAGGCAGGCAGAGTGTGAGTGGGGGCTGGGGGCAGAGAGAAAGAGGGAGACACAGAATCCCAAGCAGGCTCCATGCTTTGAGCTGTCACCACAGAGCCCAACGCGGGGCTCAAACTCATGAACTGATACCATGACCTGACCCAAAGTTGGACACTTAACTGACTGAGACACCCAGGTGCACCGATGACTTTCACCTTCCATTGTGTTAACGTGGTGCACCACAATGCTTGATTTGCATGTAGTGACTAAGCATGCATTGTAGTCTGGAATCCCACCTGATCATTGCATACTATCCTTTTAACAACCTCTTAAATTCAGTCTACTAGTATTTTGTTAAGGACTTTTGCATCTATGTTCATCAGAGATATTGGCCTATAGTTTTTTTTTTTTCTCATAGTGTTCTTGTCTGGTTTTACTATCAGGGTAATGCTGGCCTCAAAAATGAGTACATCTGAGATCAAAAATACAGAGTAATGCAGTAATATTAGTGAACACTATTGACTATGGATGGATTATTCAGACAGAAAACCAATGAGGAAATAATGGAATTGAACTACACTTTGGACCAAATGCACCTAACTGGCATATACAGAAAATTCCATCCAACAGCTACAGAATATACATTCTTCTCAAGTGCACTTGGACTATTCTCCGGGATTTATCTAGATCACACAACAAGTTTTAACAAGTTTAAGGAGACTGAAATCATATCAAGTATCTTTTCCAATCACAATTGTCCGAAATCAATAGCAGGAAGAAAGTTGGAAAATTCACAAGTATACAGAAATTAAACAACATACTTTTGAACATTCAATAAATAGATCACAGAAAAGAAAACAAAACAAAATGAAAAAAAATCTTGGACAAACAAAATGCAAACACAACATACCAAAACTTGTGGGATGCAACAAAAGCAGTTCTAAGGAGGAAGTTTATAACAACAAATGCCTTCATTAAAAAAATAAACATATCAAAAAAATAACATACCTTTATACCCCAAGGAACTGGAAAATGAAGAACAAAGGAACCCAAAAGTTTGTAGAATCAAGGAAATAATAAAGTTTAGTGTAGAAATAAATGGAGACCAGAAAAACAATGGAGAAGATCAACAAAAGTGAGAGCTATTCTTTTGATAAGAAACAAAGTTGACAAAGCTTTAGCTAGACTGAGAGAGAGAGAAAGAGAGAGAGAGAGAGAGAGAGAGAGAGAACTCAAATTAATAAAATTGTAAACAAATGAGGATACACTACAATTGATACTAGAAATCCAAATGATGAGAGACTATTCTAAACAAATGAGATGAGTTAGAAATTGATAAACTCCAAAAAATATAACTCACCGAGACTGAGTCATGAAGTAATAGAAAATCTGAACATACCAATAACGAGCAATGAGATTGAACCAGTAGTCAAAAACTTTCCCAAAACAACAACGAAAAAATCTAGGACTGGATGACTTCCCATGTGAATTCTACCTAACATTTAAAGAAGAATTAATCAGTTCTTCTCAGACTCTTCCAAAAAACTGAGGAGCAAGAAATACTTTCAAGCTCATTTTATGTGGTATACTATATTTACATATCTGCATACTACATTACATATATTTACATATGTTGTGTACCTAGTTTACATATAGGATTAGAAGCATAGTCTATACCCTTTGAGTCATAGGCTGCGTGCAAAATTGTCACCCACAGATAGTCCATCAAAACATATTTATGTCATCCTAATACTTTATTCCTATTCTCATACCTTAGCTTATAAATATTAACCTAATTCAATTTATTGGAAAATGTAATTAATAAATTTATCCTATGTTGCTAGCAAGAATATACACTGCAGTGATTGTGGCCCCCTTGTTGTGATATATGTGTAAGACAGTGTTAGCGGCTGACTGTAATAAAGACATGATTTCATTAAATTGCAAAGAGAAGCATTATGGTGTTTCAATAAGTCAATCAAAATATTTATTAGGGGTTTAGTATAGTTAGTTCTTAGAATACTATAATCTATCTCCTGACAGTGCTATTTTATTTTGGAAATATGTTCAGGAAACATCACTGCATGAATTATGGAAAACAAACATTTTCCATATCATCAGCATAATATAGATGAGATCAATTAATTACATCAAAGCAATCTTCTTAAGAAATAGTTTCGCTGGGGTAAATATCTGCAAACTCTACAATAGGAAATTGAAACATATAGAGAAACTATAGAGATACTAAAACTACACTGCCCCAATAGTCTGTGTGTGTGTGTGTGTGTGTGTGTGTATGTGTGTGTGTGCGCGTGCACACATTTAACACAAGAGTATATACGAATACATATTTAAAAGTTTCATTTCACTAGTAATAAAATAAATGCAAATCAAACTCACAAAGTTGTTTGCATACTCATAAAATGAGCACATATTTTAAATTTAACATTCAATACAAGTGATTTTATGATGAGATAAAAGTATCACAAGAGGGAATATAGGCAGTATAACTTTCTTAATCATTAAATTGGTTATTCTTTGTGTGATCTATTTCCCATATAGTAGATAAATAATCAAAAGTCAATATAACTTACATGTGAAAGTGCTTTTCTGTTTTAACTGTGATAAAAATATTGGAAAAAAATCACCCAAATGTTTAATGGTTAGGGAAATAATTATCTGTCAGTTCAACCCGATATTATGAAGCCATTGACATTATATTTGTGAAGATCTTTAGAAATGTTTATGATATAATATTGAGTTTTTTTGAAAAGAGAATTTGATAGGTGACAAAGATAAAGTGCAGAAAAATGAGTTAGGAAATAAAGGTGACGAAGTGCTAAAATAAGTTGGTTTATGTGATGAAGGTATGGGTATTTACTTTTTTCTGAGTCTTTAAATCTGGAAGTCTTTGGCAACATTCCATGATCATTACTTTATAAATCAGAAAAAAATCCACAATATAAACAGTTATCTTGTACCAGGTTTATATTTGATAAGAAGATACCATTAAGTACAAGGTGATTCTGGGTTGCTTGGGTGGCTCAATTGGTTGAGTGTCTGACTTTTGCTTAGGTCACGATCTCACAGATTGTGAGTTAAAGCCACACATTGGGCTCACTGACGTCAGTGCAGAGCCCACTTCAGATCCTCTGTCCTCCTCTCTCTCTGGTCCTCTCCTGCTCATGTTCTCTCTCTCTCAAAATAAATAAATATTTTTTTTTATTTAAAAAAAGGGGGGAAGGCCATTTCATTTTTAATTAATTTATTTAGATTCAAATTAGTTGGGGTGCCTGGGTGGTTCAGTTGGTTAAGTGTCTGACCTCAGCCTAGGTCATGATCTTGCCATTCATGAGTTTAAGTCCCACGTCGGGCTCTGTGCTGACAGCTCTGAGCCTGGAGCCTGCTTCAGATTCTGTGTCTCCCTCTCTTTCTCTCTGCCCCTCCCTGACTCATGTTCTGTCTCTCTCTGTCTCTCTCTCTCTTCTCAAAAATAAATAAACATTAAAAAATTTTTTAATTCAAATTAGTTAACATACTGTGTAGTATTGGCTTCAGGAATAGAACCCAGTGATTCCTCTCTTACATATGACACCCAGTTCTCATTCCAACAATGTCTTCCTTAATGCCTGTCACCAATTTAGCCCATCTTCCATACCCATGTCCCTTTTCAGCAACTCTCAGTTTGTTCTTGGTATTTAAGAGTGTCTAATGGCTTGCCTCCCTCTTTTTATTTTTTTATCTTAGTTTTGCTTCCTTTCCCTTATGTTTTGTATCTTAAAGTCCTCATATGAGTGAAGTCATATAATATTTATTTTTCTCTAACTGACTAGTTTCGCTTAGCATAATACCCTCTAGTTCCATCCACATAGCTGCAAATGGCAAGATTTCATTCTTTTTGATTGCTGGGTAATACTCCATTGTGTGTGTGTGTGTGAGTGTGTGTGTGTGTGTGTGTGTATGCGCTCGCACGCGTATCCCATTTTTATCCATTCATCTATTGATGGATATCTAGGCTCTTTTCATTCTTTGGTTATTGTGGATATAGCACTGCTACAAACATTGGGGTGCATGTGCCCCTTTGATACAGCATTTTTGTATTCTTTAGATAAATATGCCTAGTAGTGCAACTGCTAAGTCATGAGATAATTCTATTTTTAATTTTTTGAGGAACCTTCATACTCTATCCAGAGTGGCTGTACCAGTTTGCATTCTTGCCAACAGTACAAAAGCATTCCCCTTTCTCTGCACTGTCACCAACATCTGTTGTTTCCTGAATTGTTAATTTTAACAACTGACATCTGACAGATATGAAGTGTTATCTCATTGTGTTTTTTATTTGTATTTCCCTGACCTCATCAGTATAATAAGCTTCTGCACAGTGAAGGAAACAATCAATCAAACCAAGAGGCAACAGGAGAAGATATTGGCAAATGGCCTATCAGATAAGGGATTAGTATCCAAACTCTATAAAGAACTTATCAAACTCACCATCCAAAAACCAAATAATCCAGTGAAAAAATGGGCAGAAGAGATGAAGAAACACGTTTCCAAAGAAGGCATCCATGAGTCTGTTGTATGGCTAACAAACACATGAAAAGAGGCTCAACGTCACTTGTCATGAAGAACAAGGTGAATCTGAAGACTAAGATTTTTCTTGGCCTAATCCAAATAGCAAAATTTCTTATTGAGAGAATGGCTATGCATAAAATAGAACATATACAGAAATAAATCTCTACGATTGCATAAGTTAACTTGTAAATAAATTCTTGAAATATAATTTGTTAACCTACTGAAGGGATGAGGATAATGTCTTGAAAATTATGACCTACTGGATTAGGAACTGTCCTAACTTATTCAACACCCTTCGGAAAAAATTGTCTGATTCTGGATGACCAGCTCAAGGGTTGGGACAGGAATGTCTCTCTCGAGGAGAGGTTAGCTTTTCCTCTTTCATCAAGAAAGAACCTTTTGATTTACAATTTCCTATACTAAGATGTCTTACTCACTGGAACGATGTGAGGTCCAGTGTTCTTACAGAATGTAGGTTAACCTTCAGGGGTACACAGAGGAAAATGACATAGTGCAGAAAGTGCCTGTGGTCTTGGAGAGAATACGGATGCATAAAGTTATAAAACACAGCACAGTCTGATGAATACATTGGACACATCTGTAACATGAGCGTGGTAAAGAAGGAAAGTGATTAATGTGTTAGGAAGACATGACAAGGGAATTTTCCAGAAGAGATGACTCTTTAGTTGAATTTTAAAATTGGAAGTTTCTCACAGGGTGAGTGGTGTGAATGGCATTCTCTGCCAACAAAACTGATGTTTATAGACATGTTTAATATGCAGAGCTTTCAAAGCTGAAAGAACGGGTCATTCTATACAAATGCCAGCTGGTAATAAAATAGTGATGGGAAATAATCAGGTTATACAAGGTTACCTGGGTAGCCAACTGTTAATCTTAAGAAAAGAATAGATCAATATAAGAAATATAGATCAAGTACAATCAAAGAGGACTTGGTTCTCTTTTCTCTGAAAGTGATTCTTCTAAGGATGACTTAATAAGGAATATTTTCTTCACCTGATTAGACAACATGGAATATTTAATGTCATAGACAATATCAGGGAGCATGAAAGTTTGTGTCAGTTTATAATGTTGTATTCAAGAATATTCTAATTCATTAAAATTAGAAAGAACAGGATTTGGATCAGATGTATTCATTATTTTATATTTTTAAATTAATAATAGACTCTAGACACAGAGACATATCTAAGAATAAAATTGGTGTAAACTTATATAATGTTTTTTTTTTTATCATTTTGTAAAACTGTTCTGGATTTTATTTTGAGTTATCCTTTCTTTTAATAAGTCTCCTATAATGAGCTCCTATAATGTTCATAACAATGTTTCCTTGGATTGTTCAATTATGACATTTTAAGTTATTCCTTTAACATTTCAATTTGTCAACATCATGATATTACATATTTTGTTTTAGAATTCAGATACCATATATATAAAAAACATTCCAGTTTTCTGCATAAATTTGCTATCAGTTCCATTTATATGTACAGAATTACTTATGTAAATTTGTTTTAAATATTTTCAAAATTTAATGTGGACTTTGGAATTGAGTTTATATCATTTTCGCTCATTTTTCTTCCTGACAAACTGTTAATAAAAGTAAGAGAAGAAGGAGAACAAATGTAATGCTACATCAAATTTTATGGCAGTTTGTCATTTACCAAAACCAAATAGAATTCCCTTTCACCAGAGTGGAGATGAGAGCCTCAGTTAGGATGGTAATTTCTAATGGAAGATGAGAAAACTGGAGTCTGTGCCTGAAGATGCAGGCATTCTGGTTCTTCAGACTGGGCTACTTGTTACGCAGGAGGAGGAGGATGTCAAAGAGACAAATGCTGTGTTAGAAGGTCCCAGGAAGCAAAATTTAATGCTGGAAGGATCCTCCAAGTTTGAAACATACTTTTAGAGTGTTAGGTCAATGGCCGAAAATCATATAAAGAAGAACTTGAAGTTTATGATGCTGGAGACCTTTCTGTCCATTCTGTCCTGGAGGAACAACTGGATGAAATGGCTAAATCTAATGAGCACAAAGGAAAAAGAGCCAGTGGAGAATCTGATGCAAATTCTTGAGGCAAGAATCTGCCCTTCACCAAGATCAGGGAATTTCCAAGTTCTAGATGCTTTAGTATTCCCTATTTCCCACTTCACACCCCTCAGTCCTTTGCTTCTCCACAACTATAATGTAAATTCTTGAACTCCACTGGCTTCTCCCCCCTAAAAATGGTTCCATTATTTTGAATAATAACCTGAAGAAAGTTGTCCATTTAAGTGTACCATTTTCTCCCTTAATCTTTTTCTCCATTCAGCATTAATTCAATCAGTTAGTAAAAAATGTTACATGCTTAGCTTGTTATGGATCCTCTGAGCAAAGGGAAATAAAGATACATAAAACATTAGTCTCTACTCTCAAGGTATTTAGTACAACTAGATATAATTTAGAGCTTTCAAATAACCAAGTCAACCAGCATAAAGGAAAAAGAAAAAATGAAAAACACAGAATAGGTGAAACAGAAAAATCTAAGTACATATTTACAACAATTTTGGAAAAGAAACCAACTTGATCAGCACAAAATTAATAGATTTGGTAGCAGCGAAAAACACTGTCAGAGTTGACTACTTACAAATATAATACTATTAAAAACTATATTAATATAACACATAAAAATAAAAATCATACTGTTATCTTACTAGTTGTAACAAAATGCATTCAAAGAAGAGGGAAGAAAGACTGACTCGGATATATACACATCCCTAATCTTACCAACCCCATCCCCCGGTGATAAAGATTTTATTTTTATACTACCAATAATTCATAAACATCTGTATATACTTAGGTGGGTCTGAAAAAATAGTAATCTATTTGTTGGATATCACATTATTATCATTAGCTGTCCTTAAATATTTTGCTCTTTAGTAACATCTCTCTCTTTTGATTGTTTATTTGCAGGGGCACAAAACCTGGGACCAGATTCAGCGGGTTAAAAACTCAGCAGCTTACTGTGTACTCATGGGCAAATTACTTACCCAATGTGAATACCAGTCACAGCCAAAGACTTATGGTTGGAACTTATTTAAAGGGAATAAAAGTTTCTTGTATACAGCAATCAATCAATAAATGTTAAGTAGTTAATTACGATTGTTCCTGTTACTATGTAATAACCTAGAGTCCAAAGGTAGGAGAGAGAATGAAGATTTCTTAAGAAAAATATTTCAGTTATATGTATTTTTTTTATAATTGTGCATAGTTTTATAAATATACACATACACTTATATAGTATATATTCATATAGTGTTTCTATAATATAGTATTCTATTGTTATAAAAAAACTCCTTGGAATCAAACTCTGAGTATTTGTATCAATATATATACAATAGTATTACATGACAATGAGGAAGATTGAAATCTGGCCATTTGTAGCAAAGTGGATGGACCTCGAGGGTGTCATGCTAAGCGAAACAAGTCAGGCGGAGAAGGACAGATACCATATGTTTGCACTCATAGGTCAAACAGGAGAATAGGAGAAACTTAATGGAGGACCAGGGGGAGGGGAAGAGGGAAAGAGAGTTGGGGAGAGGGAGGGAGGCAAACCATGAGAGACTCTTAAATATTGAAAACAAACTGAGGGCTGAAGGGGGAGGGGGAGGGGAAAAGAGGTGGTGGTGATGGAGGGGGGCACTTGTGGGGAAGAGCACTGGGTGTTGTATGGAAACCAATTCGACAATAAACTATTAAGAAATATAATTCCAGAGACTTCACTAGAAATAGCATAATTTGAATGACATTTTGTCATAAATATGATGTATTTTAAAGACAGTATAAATTTTGAATCCTGAAATATTTCACATTCATATATATTTAATATACTCATCAAGACATTTATTCTTACCAGCAGTGTTCAGGAAATTATATAGTAACCCTTAGACTGATTCAAGGTGGTTATTTTTTAATACCCAGACTTAATCAAAGAGCTATTTTTATCAATGTTTAAGAATATTATATTTTCTAATGTAACTTCTGTCACATTTTATTCCCTGTTAATCTTTCTTTATTCTTATAGAGATTTTACCTCTTTACATTTCTTTCGATTAAATGGAGAAAGAAAACCGGTTGTTATACATGAGTCATATTCCAATCACTGAAGTTCCATGGACCTCTCTTCATTTACTGTTCATTCAGAAGACAAAACATTCTCATATGAAAGACAGCAACAAGAACTTCCTATCTGTATCTGCATTATCTCTCTCCCTATTTATCTCCCCATCGATCTATCATCATCTATAACCACCTAATCACCTATTTATGTAAATAGATCTGTATTTACCTATTGTGTTATTTCAGCTAAAGAGGAGTACAAAATGAAAAAAAAAGACTGATAGGAGAATGCTATTTTAATGCAATACCATTTGCTTAAACTACTCTTTCCAAACTTGATGTCAATGTCTGCCTTTAGTCATACACTCATCAACCAGTACATCTGAACATTATTTTGTTCCATCCACACGGCGGGTACACAGGGTGAACAGTGCTGACAAGCTCCCTGCTCATGGGGTACCTGGAGGCTCAGGGTTAGGTGTCCAACTCTTGACTTCAGCCCAGATCATGATCTCATGGTTTGTGAGTTTGAGCCCCACATCGGGCGCTGCGCTGACAGTTTGGAGCCTGCTTGGGATTCTCTCTCTCTGCCTGTCTCTCTCGCTCTGCCCCTCCCTCCTCTCAAAATAAATTAACATTAAAAAAGATCCCTGCTTACAAGTTTCTTAAAGTCTATTACATCCGTATACAAATACAATAATAAAAGATCACATAATTCTATAAGAAGGTTTAAAAAATTAGACTCAAAAAATACTTGGGCTGATGAAAGGAAATGGTCCCCCAATTTGTAGAGAGCACTTCTAGGATCAAAAAGACAGAAGGCTTAAAACTTTCCTAATCCTTACCTAGGGATCCATAGATTAAAACGTTTCCCTATTTAGCTGAACTCTGATTGTATTTTCCTTGAGAAAGCATGTCATCTAGTCGATCTGTAACAGACCATCATTAAAGTGATCAGAAGTAATAATTTAAACTGAAAATTCTTGTCACTATACACTTCTAAAAGCTTCTAAGATTGTTAAGATTGTTTCCAAGTGTGGTCTATTTTGAATAATTCTGCTATATCTTCACACCAGTCTTCAAATGGACACATATTTTGATTTTTATTGAATAGATATCTAGCATGTAAGTTGCTGGATCATTCTAAGGTTAAATTTTTAAGACGTTTTCAAACTGTTTTCAATAAGCAGATGCACTATTTTCACCAGAGGAAGAGTGTTTCTCTGTATCCTCAAAAACATTTAATGTTATTCATGTTTTGACGGTAGCCCCTTGGTGGTTAAGTCATTATAGTTTCAATCTGTATTACTATATGACTTCTCATGGGCTTATTAGCTCTTTGTATACACCTGTGTTGGTCAAATATCTATTTAGATCTTTTGCCAATTAAAAAGACACATTTCATGGGGCACCTGAGTGGCTCAGTCGGTTGTGTCCAACTTCGGCTCAGGTCATGATCTCATTGTTTGTGGGTTCAAGCCCTGCATCAGGCTCTGTGCTGACAGCTTGGAGCCTGGAGCCTTCTTCAGATTCTGTGTCTCCTTCTCTCTCTGTCCCTCTCCCACGTGTGCTCTGTCTCTATCTCTCAAAAAAAAAAAAAAGACACATTTCAGGAATGCCTGGGTGACTCAGTCGGTAAAGCATCCGACTTCAGCTCAGGTCATGATCTCACAGTCCATGAGTTCAAGCCCCATGTCTACTTCAGATTCTGTGTGTCCCTCTCTCCACGACCACCCCTCTCTATGTTTACACTCTGTCTCTCTGTCTCTCTCTCAAAAATAAAATAAAAACATTAAGAATATTTAAAAAGATGCATTTCTGTCTTCTTACCCAGATATATTCTGGATGCAAGCATTTTAAAAGATATGTAATTTGCAAATATCTTCCCTCAGTCTATAATTTGTCCTTTCAGGTCCTTAATGGTGTTTTTAAAGAATAAAACCTTTTAATCTGAAAGAAATATAGTTAGTCATATTCTTTGATACATTGCGCTTTTGAAGGTGTCTCTAATAAATCATTGCTGAACCTAGTCATTAAGATTTTCTCCAGCATTTTTTTCTGAAAATTTTATAATTTCATCTCCTGTAATTAGGTCTCTGCTCCACTTTAAGTTAATTTCTGTGTATGATATAAGGTAATTTTTTTTAAAAGCTTCAAATGCACACTTGAGAATTTTTATAGGTTAATATATATTTTCAGCAGAAAAATTATGCAAATAGAAGTTCCATAGTCCAAAGACCACTAGATTCTTCTGTGAAAATATGACCTCGAACTTTGCCAGGCCTCACCTTGTTGGCACAGAGTCAAATGGGCAACCCGGGAACTCCGTGTTTCCTATGTCTCTTGTAGGTGTAAGTTGCTTCAGTCACTGCTGTTCTGAAATTGGCGAACGCACTGCCTGGAATGTGTCATGTGACCGGATGTCCTGGGTGGGCTCACAACCACATGAAATTTGTTCTTATTCTCACTGCTAAATTGAAGTCTAGCAAATACCACAAGCAAAGAAGTGGTACAAATTCCTATAAGTTCTACACCAATTCTACACCAAAATTTCACACAAGGGCACCTGGGTGGCTCAGTCAGTTAAGTGTCTGACTTTGGCTCAGGTCATGATCTCATGGCTCATGAGTTCGAGCCCCGTATCAGGCTCTGTGCTGACAGCTTGGAGCCTGGAGCCTGCGTCATATTCTGTGTCTCCCTCTCTGTTCCTTTCTCACTCACACTGTCTCTCTTTCAAAAATAAACATTAAAAAAATTTTTTTAATTTCACATGTCATGTTTTGTTTATGCTTGTTTTTTGTACCTTTAGTAATATTTTCTATGGGATTTCTGACAATATTGGCTAAGAAAGGAAGGCATGTTTTCAGTCTATTCACTCAGCCATTTTTATTTCAGCAGAGGAAAAAAGTCTTTCTCTAATGGCATATGGCTTTTTGTCTTTCACCATTAAGAAACAAACCTCAAAGTTTCTAAACACTTATCATTAAGTGCTAGGGAATTTTTCAAAATTTTGTTTAAATTTTATTTTAGAGGGAGAAAGAGCAAGCAGGGGAGAAGGGCAGAGGGAGAGTGAGAGAATCCCAAGCAAGATTCTATAGTCAGTCCAACACTGGGCTCGAACCCATGATCCTGGGATCGTGATGTGAGCCAAAATCAAGAGTTAGATGCTTGGAGTGCCTGGGTGGCTCAGCTGGTGACGCTTCCGACCTCGGCTCAGGTCGTGATCTCACAGTTCGCCAGTGTGAGCCCTGAATCAGGTTCGCTGAAAGCTCGGAGCCTGGATCTTGCTTCAGAATCTGGGTCTCTTTCTCTGCCTCTCCCAACTCTTGCTCTGTCTCTCTCAAAAAATAAATAAACATTAAGAAGAGGAAAACAAAAAAGTTGGACGCTTAACCAACTGAGCCACACAGGTGCTCTAAGTGCTTTGAAATTTTATAAAACACTGGAATGGTGGATACCTTTAATCATGGAAGAAAAACAATGACATTTGTATCATTCTGAATTCTTTTTCCTTGTGATAATATTATGAGTAACTAAAAACACTGTACCCAATGCACACTGTGAATAAGAGTACAGAATCCTTTCTCACACAAATACAGTAAGGTCCTGAAATGCCTGCATGCACCTGCCATTCCTTCCTGGAGCTCAGCTCAGACTTACCTCTCTGGGCTACAGCGGAACTTACTCTCATGAAAGGCAATTCTGAAGAGACTTACTAAGTCTTATGAGAAAAATGCCCCAGGTGATTCACTGCCAAGTTTTCTAAGGGGAGATTAATGACTTTGGGGCAGGGAGAGGTTGTTTCTGTTGGCAAAGGAGGTTCTAGGAGACTTGCAGACTTCAAAGATTTTAGGATCATCTATGTCTGCACAAATACCTCTGTCTGAAGCCTCAAGGCCTCATTCCTTAGCCAGTGGCTCTTAACATAAGAAAGCAGGCAGGGTGTGCACTGCATTGGTGCTGTCACCCCTAAATTTTAAAATAAGAGTTTGTTCTCATCTTCAGCTGTGTCTTACCAAACAGGTAGCCATAGAAAGTCTCAAGAACCAGGGGCACCTACGTGGCTCAGTTGATTGGGTGTCTGACTTCAGCTCAGGTCACGATGTCATGGTCCATGAGTTCAAGTCCCGCATCGGACTCTGTGTTGATAGCTCAGAGCTTCGAGCCTGCTTTGGATTCTGGCTCCCTCTCTCTCTGCTCCTCCCCTGCTCCTGCTCTGTCTGTCTCTCTCTCAAAAAAAAGAAACATTAAAAATATTAAAAAAAAAAAAAAAAAAAGAAAGTTTCAAGAATCAGTATGAATGGCCAGGATACTTTCCTTCCCAAATTTAACTAATATTTGACAGAGTTGGTTCAGTGCCATTGTTCTCATCCATAGAAAACATTATAGATTGTAATTTGTGATACATTATGTGGAATTCTGGGGTTTGAATGGAGGTAGGTGCTATTTTAAATACAACTACAACAATGACTGGTATTGACTTATATAATATTTAAAAATTAAAAGGTAGGTGCACATATATTCTCCTAATCCTCATAAATGTTTCATGTTCAGTGAGATAGATACGGGCAATCCACATTTACAGATGAGAGGATTTTGGTTCAATAAGGTTATGTTCTTGTCAGAGATCCCATAGCCCAAAGGCAGGCCTCCGGGTCCAAGTGTTTGCTTTCTTACATCATTTCATAGCTGTTTAATTATTGTTAAGTAAGGATTAAATGACGCTTCCATTCCGTGGGACATATATTCATGTGTGTCCCCAGGAGTGCTGCTCCACTGACTACAGTGATTATCCCAAATAAGTAGCTGCAGAGAAGTGTATGTATTTTTTGAATATACAAGTGATTGATACAGAAATTATGCATTTTGTTACTGCAGCATTATGTACGTGTCCTGTCCCAACATAGATTATGCAAGGCGCCAATGACTCAGCTTCTTCCTGAGTTATGTACTTTTTTGTAGGTCAAGCACTTTTAATAGATGCAGATGCGTTGTTGTATTTCACATCTCAGTGAATTTTGTGTCTTAAGAGAGCAGTCCATTTTGTGACCTAAGTATTCCAGGGTCGATGTGCCAGAGGTCTGTGACACAATCATGACTGTACAGATGAACTGTCTAAATGAAGGAGTTTATAGCTTCTTTAGTTAAACAGCGATCTAAACAAGAAATCTGTTATCTTAATGCATTTGGATTTTTATCAGTTAAGAAAAGCATTAACATCTGAGTTTTCCTTTTTTAAAATAGACTTTTCACCTGGGTGGCTCAGTGGGTGAAGTATCTGACGTCGCCTCAGGTCACGAGCTCATGGTTTGTGGGTTTGAGCCCCGTGTCAGGCTCCGTGCTGGGCCTGGAGCCTGCTTCAGATTCTGTGTCTCCCTCTGTCTCTGCCCCTCCCTGCTCATGCTCCAGCTCTCTCTCTCTCTCAAAAATAAATAAACACGGGGGAAAAAAACTTTCCTACAACAATCTTTTTCAACTCAGAGAAAGCCTTTGGTGCAATATTAGTCATTATATTTAAGTACGATAATGAACTTCCCTAATTTGTTGGCTGATTTGCCTCTTAGGAAATCATTTATTTGGCTAGTAGTTTTGCTTACTTTAAAAGTAAGCAACACTTAAAAAGATTAATACATATTTCAAAAACACACAGAGATACCTGAAATCTAATTTTAGGATATTTATGTCCTAGTAAGACTAGGTTGTTACTGCGATTATTTTCCCTTCTTGTACATGTTCCACCTCATAAATTTTCTGAGTTTCCAGGAAAGGGATGCCTTTTACCCCCAAAGGAGCGGTGAGGGAAAAAAAAGTAGAAATGGACTCTGCTGTGTTTCTCTTCGAAGAGTTCCTATCCGAGGTGGTGTATTCTCCAGTCTCCAAATCATGATGAAGATGAAAGTTTTGTGAGAAACTTGTGCTGATCTGATCACCCAAGTTGCTCCTCCAGTTTTGGAGACCTGGGAGCTATAAAAAAAGAAAGGAAGCAATCTGATCTTCTATTGCTTCTCTGGAAAATCCCACGTGTGGACATCCAGAGATCCCTCCTGGGACAGAAAGCTCCAAATCTGCTCATTGTATCCCCTTATTCAAGGTCAATTAATTGCTTTGCAAAATTGATTAATTACCACTAGGGCTTAGTTTTCAAGAGCTCAGCTTTTCCGCTGCTCATGAATTTCAGGGAACGGTGAATAATTCTCATATTCAGAAAAGAGAGAGTCCAGGTTTTCAAATATTCCCACTGGAAGACTGAAAATGGGAATGGACGTGAGCCTGGTCCTAAGAGTTCGCCTTTGGGGTGCAAGATTTCATGTGATGTCACCAGTTACATAAATTTATACTCAAAGGCTGTTGGGCCCAGGACAAAGTGTGCCGCTTACAAAAGAAACGGCTGTTGTCTGAAGCAAACTGAATGCTGCTGTTCAGGGACGTGCTCTCCTTTGGAGACTTCCTTACGAGGCCACTGTGCTGGGCCTCCGGATCTGGCCTTGCCATTCACCTCCTCTGCGGGAACATCCGTGGCGGTCTCTTTCCTTACTACGGGCTCTGCGATTTCCAGCTGCTATACTGAAATTAATGTCAGCGTTGGCAGGGATGGAGCCAAGACATCAACTTTCTTCTTCACTCACCATTGTCCCAGTGCTACTGAACTTTTTGAGGTCACTGTACATATTTGAGTTCCAAATATAACTTCAGAAAATCAGAAATGGGAAATACCCTACCTCAGCTCCCTGTTCACAGCCTTGCACTAGTTTCTATCCATGTTCCTCTATTTTTATTCATTTGGGATAAAAAAAGGTTAGTTGTTTAATCACCAATATGACTTATATTAGATACTGTTTAACATCAATTAATTACCTCCACTGCGGATATTAAGATGTCTCCTAAGGAGGAAAAATAGAACATTGTATCTTTTCAGGGCAGAAGAAAATAATGGTTTGAGTTGTATCGTACTTGGATATGAAATATCAAAACAGCCACATGCCTTAATGGCTAACATTCTAGTTTCTTTCTTGTTATCTATTAAAATGTTATCATAAGGAGATAATTTTACCAAAAGTCCCAATTTATGGATTTAATTCTCAAAACAAATTTAAACATTTTATACAATGTCTTGCAATTGATTATGTTATTTTAGATACATTCTTACTAAATATGAGCTGATGTGAAGGCAGTCTCTGAACATAGGTGTAGACATATGGTATAGCTTTTATAAAACTTCTTAGAAACAGGTTATGTATTTTAAATTAAGTTTTAAATATCTGTAGAAACCTCGTACCCGGTAAAAAGCAAATTTTCATCCAGAACACTCAGGCTGGAAGGGAAAGTCGAGCATTTTGTTGTAAATCGTGTGATTTTAGATTTTTCTCATGAGAACACAGTGGGCAAAGAGATTCAGTTGGATAAGGCACAGTGCCTTCCGCCCCCCAAACTAATCTGTGTTCCTGGAAGTGACATCATGATAGCATTGGAATCTCTATGATGTCATGGAGGGAGGTTGTAGTAGCTCAAATCTGGCTTAAAAACGGCTGGAAACAACATTCTCTGCTAACAGATCAGAAATAAATATGCTCTTGCTCTGATTACGGGTGAAATGCAATCAAGCACAATCCTTGAGCAGCAGCTTGAGAACCTGCAGGTTTCCCTTCAGCGAGTTCCCTGCTGCCATGGGGAGAATTCTAGAATGCAGCAAATATAAAGGACTGAGGAGCAGTTGTTCAATGGATACAGAGTTCCAGTTTCCAGACATTAATACATTCGTGCTATAGTTAATAATACAATGTTGCACACTTGAAAACTTAAGAGAGTAAATCTTATATTAAGTGTTCTTAGCAAAAAAAAAAAAACAACAACAGAATCTAAAGGGACACAAGAGATCTTTTTAAGGTGACAGAGGTGCTAGACATGTTGATTACCTTGATTCTGGTGATGGTAGGGGTATATGCACACACCCAAACTCATTAAATGTATACATTAAATATGTGCAATTTAAAATATTAAGGATACAATGGCAATCATATTATATAATAGGTGCATCAAATTAACATGTTGTACTCCTTAAATGTATACACTGTTCTATGTCAAATATACTTCAGTAAATTAAAAAATCCATATTACAAAATCCAGTAAAGTATACCTAAATAAACTAAAAATTAAAAAAACAAAAAGGATTGAGAATGGGGGCAATGTAGTCACCAGAGCAATATTTCCCCAAGTCCACACAGTCCCAATTTTGGAGCTTATTAATACATTTTGGAGAAAGGTGTCATGTTACATCTATTTGAGGAAACTGTGTTTAAATTGTTACTTAAATATCTATTACATAAGGTCTTTCTTGATGGCAAAAGTTTTTTTTCTTGATTTTTAGAATCCTAATGTGTATACATTGATTCAAATTGCATTTGACCACGGATGCACCTCTCCTAGATCCCTTTTGTGTGAAACATTCTTACTATTAGCGATCTGGGAAACACTCAGTTAGAGGGACATTTTCTTATCTGATCGATGCTACCAATTATCACTCCACACAGTGACAAACGCAAACTGCAGGTACCCAGTATGACCCAGACTGCTTTAGTTCCCTGGGATTCCCTCTCCCCTTCTTCCAGAATGAGGGAATAATAAACAACACGGACCAGCGTCCTCCACAGCTAAATGTGGTGATGTAACTATACTTTCTGACCAATAGAATATGGATGCAAATAGTATAAGCTTTCCAATTATGAGCTCTCAGGCATGTAGTCGTCCATGCACTCTTGTCTTCTGGTCAGCTGGGGCATGCCATGCCCGTGACCTTGTTTGACCTTGATGACAAGAACAAGGCATTAGGGGGCAGAGCAATATGGTGAAAAGAACCTGGGTCCCTGAATATTCTGACCAGACTAAGCCACTGGCTTTGGGAAAAAATATATGAAACAATTCAATTTTATGTTTAAGACACTGTAATCACTGAATCTCCTGGTTTCAGTAGCTTTGCATTTATCCCAATGAGTCCACGATCTAGCATTTTACTAAGCATTTGCTGCCTAAAAGTTTGAGCCGTCCAAGTGCACCGCCATACTCTGAGTGACCTGGAGGCAATAGATGATTAATCTTCACTACAGCAGTATGAAGTAGGTGCTGTTATTACCCCCTTTTTACAGAGGAAGTCACTTCAGCACAGAGAGGCTGAGTAACCTGCCCAGTGTCCTGTAGGGAGTGAGTGGCAGAGGCAAGCTTGGAATCACCTTGGTTGGACGCCAAATCCAAAGCTCATCATTGCTGCTCACTTGGAACAGCAAGAAAGATCATTATCTCATGCTTTAGGGAGCACTTACTTAACAACAATTCATTCTCTGTAATTGTATGTGTATAAATCAAGGCATAAAATTATAAATAGTTAAGCTTATCAATAAATGCACACACATGTATTGATTATCTAACATTTCATCAGCATATGAATAGCAAGAGGTTTCCGGATAATCCAAATGTGAGAGACACAATTAATATATTCACAGAATTACTAATGCAAAGGAAACAGTGCTGATTGATTTTTGAGAATAAACAAAAATTAAAGTATATCTCAGGAGGTTAGAATAATGCCCCAAGAATACAGCTAAGCAAATACTTATTACCGTGTATACCTATATTACACTTGGGGCTAAAAAGAAAACCTTTCCCACATAGAGGATAAAACAGTCATTATGTTGTGGCTCAGGTAAAACTCAAGTGTCATAAAGTAACTGCAAGTGTGAGACGATGAGTTGACTCAAATTCTGAGGGGCACCTGGGTGGCTCAGTGAGGCAAGTTTCTAACTCCTGATTTCAGCTCAGGTCATGATCTTATGGTTAGTGAGATCAAGCCTCATGTCAGACTCCGTGCTGACAGCTTGGAACCTGCTTGGGATTCTCTCTCTCCCTCTCTCTCTGCCCCTCCCCTGCTCGCCCATGTGTGCTCTCTCTCTCTCAAAATAAATAAATAGACTTAAAAATAAAATAGATTTCAGTGTGAATACCATGAGGACAGCATCCAAAATAATGGAAATAATAGAGTATAATGATTAGACCTTAAGAAAAGTCTGAGATTTCAGGATGACATTTACAAAAATAAACTCTTATTGAAGGATTACATCCACAGAAAAAAGTGACCCATATTGGGTGAAGCCGAATTAATTTTTAGGAGATGAGTAGCCATGGAGCCGGCAGCCAGTCTGCTGCTCATCCTGGGGCCGAGGCTGTGTCAGCTGTGGCTGAAGGGTCGCAGTCGGTGGGGCCTCTCTTGTGGTGTCTCATCCTCAGAGTTGCACAGGCTTTCCACAAGAACATCTCCCACGTGGCTTCTTTACCTTTTGTCAGCTCCCGTCACAAGTGCACCAGGATGTGAAAACCAAGCAATACCTCTCTGAAATGTGAGACTCTGCCTGCCTATAGTGAGGGGTGGGTAGGGGGCTTGGAAGTGCTTGTAAGCATTCCCCCCGCCTCCCCAATTCTACCAGAGTGATCCTGTAATTCATTATCTGAATCAGGACACTTTTCAGAATGAAAGGGTCCCTAACCGGAAGCGATGCCAGGAGACCGGGACCAGAACTGTCTCAGGAAAGCTGAACCACCTGGGTCCCTGTTCCTTAACCATTTGAAATTTGTTGTGTGTGCTTGTGAAGTCATTTGTCCATCTTTCTGAAGGTGTTGTTGTTGTTGTTGTTGTTTTAAACTAATTTCGATGAAGTTTTAAAGTTATCTTCTCAGTAAGCATTCTTCGTTCTATAAACGACAAATATCTCTTCTTGGTCTGTGGCTTTGCTCTTCATCATGCAAGTTCTGTGCTGCTCAATTTACCAAACTTTTTCTTCAGGGTTAGTGTTTCCTAGGTCCTGCTAAAGAAATATGTGCCTTATTTGAAGAATTGAGTGTGTTTTCCTATTTTATCTTCCAATAGATTAACTTGCCCTTGACATTTAGATCTGCAATTCACCTAGAATTGACTTTTCCATGTAGTGTGAAATATTGGGAAAAGGTGAATGTTTTTCAACATGGGTAGCACATGGTTTACCAAGGAGATGGACCTTTAATTAACGCTCAAGAGAGATATTTTTGTCCCATTTGCAGTGTCGATAGGCATGCATCCCTATTACTGTTGGTTTCTGAGTTCTCTCCTGTTTTCTTGGTTGGTCTGTCTCTCCCTGCATCTGTGCCATGCTATTTTAATTAGCTTTATTGGGAAGGCTGATGTTCAGTACTGCACGTCTCCATTTTTTCCTCTTTAAGAATTTTTTTTCCTACTCTTAGACTTTGTGTTTTCCAAATCAAACTTAAAATTATTTTGTCAATATTCACACCCACCACACACACACAAGTTGCCAAGGAATTTGACCGTGACTGGTCTGAACTGAGGTACGTTTGGGAGAACATTTTAGAATACTGCTTGTTCCAGTTGATAAAATGGTGGACTGTAGGTGGTTCATTGATTTAACAAATATAATACTTTGAATTTTACTGTGCCTTGGGTCATCTTTTGTTATATTTTTTTCTCGGACATTTGCTGTTTTGACTCTTAACTATAGAGAACAAACTGATGGTCTCAGGGGCTCTGCTAAACAGGTGATGGGGATTAAGGCTGTATCTCTTATGATGAACACCGGGTGTGGTCGTGAAATGCAGAACCACCATATTTTACCCCTGAAGCTAATACTACACTGTGTTAAGTGGAATTTATTTGTTTGTTTGTTTTCAAGGTTTGTTTATTTATTTTGAGAGAGAGAATAACAGAGTGAGAGTGGGGGAGTAACAGGAAGAGAGAGAATCCCAAGTAGGCCCTGCGCTGTCAGCACAAACTGTGAGATCATGAGCTGAGCCGAGGTCAAGAGTCTGACGCTTAACCAGCTGAGTCCTTAAGCAAAAACTTTAAAATATTTCTGTTTTTACTGCTATAGTTGTTAAAATATTTTTAAAAGTATATTTAATACTTAATAGTATATATATAATAGTTGTTATATATAAATCAAATTGAATACTTAATTATTGCCCCTGTGTGCAATAAACTTGCTGAATTTACTTACTTATTCTAGTTTATTTACAGATTTGGAGTTTCTATGTTTAAAATAAAATTGTGAAACTTGAGAATTTTATTTCTTCTTTTCTTATATTTATACCTCTTTGCATTTTCCCTTCCCTTATTTCACTGACTAGGGACCTCCAGTGTGATAATTAGTACAAATTGTGTTAAAGGATCTTATCTTTTTCTGATTTGTATTTGGAAGCTTTCAATATTTCATCATTGAAAATATAATCATTGCTGTAGGTCTTTTACTGTAGGTTCCTTTGAACAGAATGAAACATTGCCTTCTATTTCCATTTTGCAAAGAGTTGTCTAGAAATAATGAAGGGGTGATAAAATTTATTGAATGGTTTTTTGCATCTATCAAAATAATTATATTTTTCTATTTTATTCATTGAGTGTGGTGGTTTGCACAGAGATATTTTTCTAATAGACTGTATTTCTGAAATATACCTACCTTCCATGGGACATATGATCCATTTCATACTTTGCTGAATTGGGGTTGCTAGTCTTGTTTAGGATGATAGCAACTCTGTGGGAGAGACTGGTAATTTTCCTCTCTTACACCATAAGTTCTTAGCAGATTTTGATCCAACTATGGAGTCCACGTAAAATGACAGAGGGATTAGGCTTTTTTATTCTCTGGAAGAGTCTGGGTAATATTCTTCCTATAAATATTTATTCCTATCAATGTTTGGAAGAATTAATGATTAATATCCCCTGGATCTGAAGTTTTCTTTATGAGAAGGTTGAAAATGCAGATTTAATTCCTTAATGGAATTAAGACTTCACTTCAGATGATTTTCAGGGCTTGTGTTAATCTTTGTAAGTAATGTTATCCAAAAAAGTTGTTCATTTCATTTCTATTTTCAAATTTTAAATGACTTTGTATATAGCATCCTCTTATAAACATTTAAAATTAATCTGTGAGATCTACACACTTTCATATATATAATTTATTCTTTCTCATTTTTTTCTGGATTACTTTGTCAGGAGTTCATCAATTTTTAAAAAATATTTATTTATTTGTGTGGGGTGTCAGAGAGAGAGACTGAGCAGGAAAGGGTCAGAGAGAGAGAGAGGAAGACACGGAATCTGAAGCAGGCTCCAGGCTCCAAGCTGTCAGCACAAAGCCCAAAGTGGGGCTTGAACCCATGAACCATGACATCATGACCTGAGCTGAAGTCAGATGCTTAACTGACTGAGCCACCCAGGCACCCCAGGAGTCCATCAATTTTAATTACCTTTTCAAAGGACAATATTGTTTGTTGATTCTTTTCCACTTGGTTTCTGTCATTAGTGACTTTGTGTTAAATTTACAGCTCTGTTCTTAACTTCTTTAAATGGAAATTAAATCACTTACTTTCAGGTTTTTAAAATATATATACATATATATGTATGTATGTGTGTATATATATATATATACACATATATATGTATGTATGTGTGTATATATATATATATATATATATATATAATCTGAGGCAGAAAAATATCCCTCCATGAA
The DNA here is from genome assembly GCF_006229205.1 of Suricata suricatta. Lineage (NCBI taxonomy): Eukaryota > Metazoa > Chordata > Mammalia > Carnivora > Herpestidae > Suricata > Suricata suricatta. The sequence goes on from NC_043710.1 coordinate 94,735,692, forward strand.
GAGTTTTAGCTGCATCCTAGGAGTTTAAATACATTGCATTTTTATTCAGTCAACCCAAAATATTTACTGTATTTCATTATGATTTCTTATATGATTCATGAGCTATTTAGAAGTTACTTCTATAAAGACCTTTTCAAACTCAACATCCAAAAAACAAATAATCTAGTGAAAAAATGGGCAAAAGTGCTGGAAGCCATTTCTGAAATAAGGCAGGGTTTGCAAGGCGGGGGTGGGGGTAGGTCCCCCTGTCAGATGGCCACCTGAAGTCTACACAGTCTTAATTTCTGCTTGAGCACCGGCCCCCAAGGCACCTGGCTGACTGGTATCAGACCTTGTGAAGAAACTTATAGGAGTTTCTTCTTTTGTGATTATAGGAGCAAATATTACATTTCTTGAGAAACCTGTTTTTTTCCCCCTAGAGAAAACAGGCCATTGACCCCTGCTCACAAAAGAAGGAACTCTTGCCTTTGCTATGCTAAAAACATTGCCTCCTATTTGAATGCTAAAGATACCTCCTTCCCCATGTGATAGCATCTAGTCACCTACTTCAATCACTATTGATAAAGATTATGCACAAGTCTTCTACCAATCTATGGGCTGGAAAATTATTACATACCAAAGAATTTGTCATCAGAAATCATTGTCTAAGGCAATTGCCACTCCTGTTTTGTACCTCATACATTTTTTCAATAAATAAAGCTGACTCTTTGGTCAGTGCAGAGATGTCTTTCTGGTGATCAGAAAGAAAGCTGAGGCTCTGTCACTCCCTTTCGCTGACACTGTCCATCCTTCAGGGAGCCCTGGACCTGCTGGAGCTGGACTCCAGCAGAAAAGATGTGAATAGACACTTCTTTCTAAGACATACAGATGGGCAACCGAAAAACATGAAAAAAATCCTCAACATCACTCACCATCAGTGAAATACAAATCAAAACCACAATGAGACTACCTCATACCTGTCAAAAATGGCTAACATTAACAACTTAGGTAACAACAGATGTTGGTGAGGATGCAGAGAAAGAGAATTTCTTTTCCACTTCTGGTGGGAATGCAAACTGGTGCAGTCACTCTGGAAAACAGTAGGGAGGTTTCTCAAAAAATTACAACTAGAACTACCCTATGACCCAGCAATCGCACTACCAGGTATTTATCCAAGGGATACAAGTATGCTCTTTTGAGGAGGCACATGCACCCCAATGTTCAATAATAGCCAAAGTATGGAAAAAGCCCAGATATCCATCCATGGATGAATGGCTAAAGAAGATGTGGTATATATATACAAAGGAGTAGTACTTGGCAATCAAAAAGAATAAAATCTTGCCATTTGCAACTATGTGGATGGAACTAGAGAATACTATGCTAAGAGAGATTGGTCAGTCAGAGAAAGACATATATATGACTTCACTCACATAAGGAATTTAAGATACAAAACAGATGAACATAATGGAAGAGAAGCAAAAATAATATAAAAACAAGGAGGGGGACAAAACATAAGAAACTCTTAAGTACAGAGAACAAATCGGTGCTGGAGGACTTGTGGGAGGGGGTTAGGCTAAATGGTTAGGGGCATTAGGGAGGACACTTCTTGGGATGAGCACTGGGTGTTGTACATAGGGGGATGAATCATTGAACTCTACTCCTGAAATCATTGTTGCACTATATGCTAACTAACTTGGATGTAAATTTAAAAAATAATAAATAAAAAATAAAAAGAAGTTACTGCTTATATTTTTAAATAGGTCTTTAAGTTTTGTGATTGATTTCTAAAATCTTTTGGAGTCAAAGAACACATTCTATGCCATTTCGTATATTTACTGAGACTTTTTATGGAAGCATTCAGTAGTTGTTTTTACAAATTTTCTATGTGTATTTTAAAAAAGAGTGTTCTCTATTGTTGATTTCTGTATGATTTTATACATGTCAATCACGTTTCACGGTTTAATCATGTTGTATTTGATATTCTTGCTGATTTTTTTGTCTCCTTGATCTGTAAGTTATTGAGAACTGCATGCTAAGATATCCAGTGATGACTGTAAGTTAGTTATTTCTGCTTTTAGTGCAATTTTTGCTTCTTGTGTTTTGAGGGTAAGTTAATGGAATCATGCACAATTATAAATGCTGTGTTTTTCTTTGTATTGAACCCTATTTAAAAGGAAATATCTCATGCCTTAAAGTATATTTATATTGATATTAGCATATCAATCCTGACTTTCTTTAAGTTTGTGTTTGTAAGTTGTATCTTTTTCTACTCCTTAATTTCAATGGTTTTTTAAAAAACTTGTATTACAAGTTCTTTCTTGTCTTCATTATCCAGCCTGAAAATCTTTGTTAATTGGATTATTTAGTGAATTTATAGTTAATATAATTATCGATGTGTTTGTATTCAAATATACCACCTTGCTTCTTCTAGTTTCGATTTTTGAGTTTAATAGCTGTGTTGAGATATAATTCAATTACTATGAAGTTCATAAATTTAACATGTACAGTTGCATGCTATATTCATTGAATTATGTATCTATCATTCAGTCTATTTATAGAACTTTTATTCCCCCTAAAATAAGCCTGTGCCGGGGACCTGGGTGGCTCAATCAGCTGACTGCCCAATTTTGGCTCAGGTCATGATCATGCAGTCCATGAGTTTGAGCCCTATATCGGGCTCTGTGCTGACAGCTCAGAGCCTGGAACCTGCTTCAGATTCTGTGTCTCCCTCTCTCTCTGCTCCTCCCCCATTTTTTCTCTCACACATACTCTCTCTCTCTCAAAAATAATTAAACAATAAAAAATTTAAAAAAATTGAAGCCTGTGTCCATTAGCAATCACTTCAGATTCCCACCCACCCAAATATATGCATGAGATAATCTATTTTTGTCTCTATCACATATTCCAGGCATTTCATATAAAGGGAATCAAACAATATACCATCTTTACTGATTGCGCTCTTTCACTTAGAAAAATGTCTTAAAGGTTCATCCAAGTTGCACAGGTATCATTTCTTTTTATTTCTTTCTGTCATCTGATTGCTTGTACACCCGTATGATATCCCACCACATGGTTATGTCATGGTTTGTTCTGCCATTTGTCAGCTAGTGGGCATTGGATTGTTTCCAACTTGGGAAAACTGTTATTCTGAATAACAGTGCTGTCAACTTTCATGAATAAATTCGTATGTCTGAAAACATCTTTATTTTTTACTTCAATTTTGTAGAATATGTTTACCAGGCAGAGAAGTCTAGATTGGCAAGGATTTTGCTCTTGTTTTTTTTTTTTTTCCAGTTCTGTAAAGATGCTATTCAATTGTCTTCTTCATTCTATTATTTTATCAAGAAGTAAGTTCCATACTTAATGGTTTTTTTTTATTTGAAGGGAACATGTCCTTTTGCTCTAGATACTTGAAAAATTTTCTCTTTTCTCTGCTCTTTGACTACAATATGTATTAGTGTGTTTTTTTTTCCTATCTATTCTTTGGGTTTGTAGAACTTAAGTGAACACTTTACAATACTGTTTCAACTTTATCTGCTTTCCTTTGCTCCTGGGATTCCATTGATATACATTATCAGGATGCTATTTTTATTTTAGAAAAAAATGTTAATGGGGAGCCGGACACCTGTGGAACTCAGTCTGTAAGTGTCTGACTTCAGCTCAGATCACTGAGCCCCACGTTGAGCTCACCACTGTCAGCACAGAACCTGCAGCCTGCTTCAGATTGTGTCTCCCTCTCTCTCTGCTCCTCCCCTACTCGCACTCTCTATCTCTCTTGCTTTCAAAAATAAACATTAAAAAAAAGAAAAAATGTTACCAATTGCATAATGAATTTCTACAGCAACACCAATAAAATGGTGAAGAGTCTAGAAAGAATGCCATTTGAGAAGCAAATAAATCTGTTATTGATAGCTGGCCTAGAAGAGAGAAAATATAGAGGAGTCATAATACTTGCAAATATTTAAATAACAGTTGTACACAAGAAAAATTATTTAATGGTGCTTTACGCGATTTAATTTAAACTAAAAGAGAAAAGCAAATTTTGGCTCTGTGTAAACAGGTCCATGGCTGAGAATTCAAAATGTTTACAAAAAGGACACACTGTTCTCTCCAGGGCTCTCTAGTCCTGGGAGAGCTAGGACTATTCTATTTTAAGAATGTTACAAGAGCTTCTAAGTCTGTGCATACAGTATAAGTAAGGCTTGAGGAATATGTAAAGATTAATGAATGGAGTGGAGGGAATTTTCCAGAGAGGAGAAGAGTCCCACAGACTCACCACAGTGTGGTGATAAAGTGTAGAATACTTTTGGGAGAGACGATTAATGAATAAAGAATTCATGAGAGTTAATGGATAAGGTGTTTATATTGGTCAATCACAAAGCTACTTTCTACTTGGAGCCAACGTCTATCCTAAACCCCTCAAGAACTTTTTATACATATGTGTGAGTGTATGTGTGTGTGTTTTGTAATTTCCTAGCTGACTGTAAGGACTTTCATGGAAGGCTCTTCGTCTCTATGCCCTCTCCTACAGGCAGCAGGGACTCACAGGAGGTTTTGAGGAGGAACAAGAGCAACTGAGATCCATATTGAGAAAATGAGATCATGCAGATTAGCAGAAAGACAGAAAGCCACATGGATTGGAGGCAGCAAGTCTAGTTAGGAAGCTTTTTGCAGTGGAAACAAAGGGGGAGAGAAAAAATTTGGCGGCTGAGGTGACAACATTCGGTAAACCCACTGCAAAAGATCGAGGAAGGGGGTGAGTCCAGTCTGTGTGACAGGGAGATGCGCTCCTGCACAGTGAGATACTTTCCATCACAGCGTTCGGATTTTTCCAGCACTGTCTCACATACTACGAAGGACAGTTCTCTAATGCCCATGATCTCCTCCCCAGGCCTCACGGCCCCTCCACAGACTTCCGCATTTCTCATCCATCCCCTTGTACTTTGTGGGGTTTGTGGGTGCCCACGCACCTCTGAGTGATGACTCGTCCCGTGATCGGCTCCTACGGCTTCCAGCTGAACTATGAGCTCCCGAATGTTTGAAACCTATTGTCCAAATTTGCAGGGCTAAATTGTAGCTTTTTTAAAGAAAATTTATTTAAATTCAAGTGAATACTACAGTGTAGTCTTGGCTTCAGGAGTAGATTTCCATGATTCGTCACTTACATACAATACCCGGTGTTCATCCCAATAAGTGCCCTCCTCAATGTCCATCACCCGTCTAGTCCATCTTCCCACACACCTCCCTTCCAGCAATTCTCAGTTTGTTCTCTGTATTTAGAGTCTCTTATGGTTTGCCTCCCTCTGTGTTTTCATCTTATTTTTCTTCGCTTCACTTTGTTCATCTGTTGCGTTTCTCAATTTCCACATGTGAATAAAATCGTTAATCTTTGATACACTCTACTGAACTAGAGGTGGGTTACAGTGAACTCCGGTTTAACGAATAGAAACAGAATTTATTACCATCACCTACAATGTAGGTAGTCAACTTTCAACTTGAAACCAAAGTGATGTACACATGTAGAAGCGTTAGCTTTACTGAACCTGCCAAGTGTGCTCTGAGTTCCTAATTATAGTGAATATTCGTTTCCATCATCCAATTTGTTTTCTGTGGCAGCTAAACTAAATGTAATCTCTTGAGTGTTGGTGATTTGGGTAGCCTTTCCACTCAATTATAAAGGCCAAAGAATTGAATTTTAAAAGGATAATAAAAGCCCATCTGAAATCGGTTTAAATACTGCAAGATTTTTTTCTTTAAACAAATTTTTTTAATGTTTTATTTATTTTCGAGACAGAGAGATTCAGAGCATGAGCGGGGAGGAGTAGAGAGAGAGAGGGAGGCACAGAATGGGAAGCAGGCTCCAGGCTCTGAGCTGTCAGCACAGAGCCTGACGCAGGGCTGGAACCCATGAACGTGAGATTGTGACCTGAGCTGAAGTCGGAGACTTAACCAACTAAGCCACCCAGGCACCCCAGGATTTTTTTTCTTTTTACCTCATATGAGAAAACACCTAAAGTTTGCTCAGGTCTTGGGTCCTGCATGTTGGAGATCTACCCTCCTCTAGTGGATGACTTTAGCCTTCACAGACTTCAGCAGGTGTGGTCTCACCTCTAAATAGGACAACAGCCAAGTACAACGGAGGGGTGTCTCCTACTCTTTCTTTGTATTAAGAGTGAGGGATTCCTTTTAGCAGTTTCCTATCAGCTTTGTCCTTATTTCTCATTGGTCTGAATCACATGTCCAAGCCTAAATCATTTAACTGAAAGTGCAGCCAGATCTCCATGATGGTCTTAAGCTCATGGTCGGTCCACTGTCGTTTGTTTTTAAATTTTTTAAAATGTTTATTAATTTTTGAGAGGCAAAGAGAGACAGAGTGTGGGTGGGGAAGCGGGAGGTGGGAGGGAGGGAGGGAGGGAGAGAGAGAGAGAGAGAGAGAGAGTCTAAAATAGACTCCAGGCTCTGGGTCATCAGTGGAGAGCCCTAAATGGGGATCGAACTCACAGACCATGAGATTATCACCTGAGCTGGTCTGATGCTTAATCTACTGAGCCACCCAAGCACCCCCACTGTGATGTTAGCAAGCTGAGGGAAAACACAGATTTGTGGTAAGTAAGCAAGAGGGTGAACTCTAGGTCTACAATGTTGATTGCTCAAAAGGAAGAATTTCTTTGGGAAAAACTCTTACATTCCCCCTTAAATGGGTTTATTGCTCTTATAATACCATGTGTAGTAAGACTTTACATTACAACATTAAGAAACAATAAAAATCATCAAAACTCCCTGAAAGATCCCCAAAGGCCAATTATCACATATTATAAACACAGAACCATGTTAGAGTATCCACACTATTCCGGAGCATTCTCAGAAGGACTGAATTGTCATGAATTATTCACAATGTTATCTGGTGACAGTCGCAGTAATGTTGTGAAAAGGCTGAGGTATTTCAGGTTAGTCATGACTAACTTAGAAAAACGTGTTGTGCTTGTTTTTTAATGGCTTACAAGCTTATTCAAGAACAGTGTCATTTGGTACTTGGAAAAATAATAATAATTATACCCAACATGAAAATTTATGTCTTAGAAATTCTTTTTCCCCCCTCTTTGTTCATTTGTTTTGTTTTTAAAGATTCCACATATAAATGAAATCATTTGGTATTTGTCTTTCTTTGCCTGGCTTATTTCTTTCAGCTTAATACACTCTAGGTCCATCGATATTGTTGCAAAATCTCTTCCTTATTTTGGCTAAGTAATATTCTGTGATGTGTATATACACCACATCTTCCTCATCCATTGATCAATTGATGGACACCAGATTGCTTCCGTACCTTGGCTATTGTAAATAATGCTGCAATAAACATAGGGGCTCATAAAACTTTTCAAATCAGTATTTTTGTTTTCTTTGGGGAAATGCCCAGTAGTGGGATTACTGGATCATACAGTACTTTTATTGTTAACTTTTTGAGAAAACTTTACACTGTTTTCCACAGCAGCTGCACCAACTGTCATCCCCACTGATGCTGTATGAAGATTCCTTCTTCTCCATATCCTCGCCAACACCTGTTATTTCTTGTCGTTTTTATTCCAGCCGTTCTGACAGATGTGAAGCCATATCTTATTTGATGTATCTATTATTGTTTCTATATATCAATCTTGTAACCATGGCCAACACATGCAGTAATTAAGGATCTAAATCCAATATATGCCTTTCCCACCTAATGTTTTTTTCTTTTAGTCCTCTATGACATTGAGTTTCACAGAGAAGATAACCAGTCATAAATTCTTGAAGTTAAGCAGCCTTGGGAAAACTCGCTGAACAGAGAAAAGAAGCACACTAACCCCCAACTATCCCATTCAGCAATACTTGGACTTGGGATGCACTTAGTAAATATAGAGTTTTTAAAACCTCATAGTTTTAGGTAAGAAAGGACCAATGAACACTTAAGGAAGAAAGAAATCTTAGATCTACATCATATGATAAATGCCTAGTCTTCTTATATTAGGTTGGGGCACCAACTGGGCTCCTCCCTCACAGAAAATGGCTTCTTAATTTTCCTGATTTCTTTAAAGGTCAGCACCAATTGTGATGATGAGAATGGCCCTAGCTTCATGAGACATGACAGGAAACCCTCCTGAGAAACTGCCAACTTTTGCATTAACCTGTGGGGGCTGGTCTTTCTGAATGGCTTGAATGGGATCTGTATCAGTAAATGATGGGGATTTTAATCCCATTTGTGGATGGGCAAATGAGAACTTTCATCCTAATGAGAATCTTTACCCTAAGCTGCTTTGATTTTTGCCTTTCTTCTCTTGGCACGGTGGGAGTGGTAGCAGTCTGTGTTGGTGGTGTTGGTGCATGTGTGTGTGTGTGTGTGTGTGTGTGTGTGTGTGTGTGTGTGCGCATGCATGCGTGTGTAGTGGGGGGTGTTGAGAATTTGCACATGTAGCCTTTGGAGACAAGTATCGAAGGTACCTGAGATAGTAAATGTCTAAGCATTGGGAGAGTGCTCACCAAAAAATCCCAGGGGGAACATGGTCATCATGTCTGGCTAGCTTAATGAAACAAACATAATATCCGGTCAGAGGATGACTCGTAATTGTCCTCAAGTCTGACTACTGTCTGCATTGGGATTAGCAAATCATCTGAATGTGTGAGCTCCTGGTGAGGGAAGGAACCAAAGTAGGCTCTGAGAGCTTGATTAGACTAGTAAGGTAAAATCAGACCATGGCTGTTTTGCTACAGATGGTCCTTCCTCATAATTAATGAGAAAAACTGTTTGTTATTCCATTGGATGAGGCTCCCGATTCAAAGCCTGACCTCCATCATATCTGCAAAGACCCAGTAGAGGTGTCAGTGTGGAAGGAAGAAGAGAGAGAACCACAAGTTCTACCTCTGATGGAATAAAGGGATTCTGAAGCCAGGCACACAGTATGTGCACCTAAGTTCCAAAAACACACGTTTTGTTCCAAGCCAGTATTCAAATCCACTGACATAAATTGTAAGAGAAAAAAATTAAATTTAATAATATTTATTGAGTCTATAATGTATAGCATTGAATCAGGAGAGCTGAAGCATCTATCTTACTTGTCCTGTATCGGATGATTATAGCAGCTACAATTCATTGAGAAATTATGATCTTGCAGTCACCATGGTCAGTGACTGATGTTTACCATTTCACTTAAGCTGTAAGTGAAGTATAGAAGAAATATACTTTACCCCATTTTATGTATGGAAAGACCAAGGCTCGATGACTTCAGGCTCTTGTCTAAGATCACACAGCTTGCCAAGATGCTACAACACACTTAACTAGTTTGCTACATTGCTCAAGTAGTTTAAGGAAATGTTAAAATCCAGAGATTTGCTCCCTCAAACACATAAACCATTTTCTCTTTCAACTCCCATGCAAATTCTCTAATAAGCTCCCAAATATCTACATTTATATGGGATTCAGATTCAAACAGAATGCAGTGGTCACACTACTTGACAACGATCTTGCCAATGAAGCAGCAACCGTAATTGGAAGAATTGTGTACTATGCACACACATTTGCTGTATTCTCAGTAAGCTTACAGCTGCTGGCACAGACATCATTAGAATCTAGGAAAACAACTATTTCCAAGAGAACATCAACATAATGCAAAACATGGTATGCCAGGAAGTGAGGACATTTGAATATAAGTTAGTGAATGGAGGAGCAGCTGTGATAAACCAAGTGGAATCCTGCCTGAGGTCCCTTGTAAGAACTGCTTCTGGAAAAAGAAGTTGGGCTCTTAATGAAAATGGATGGTCAGAAGCATTGTTTTGTAACCTATGACAGATGTTACAGACGTGATATCTATTTTATTTTTGTCTCGTTTTGTTGGTGTGTGTGCGTGTGTGTGTGTGTGTGTGTGTGTGTGTGTGAGTGTGTTGGTATTCACACTATAGATTTCTCTTAATGTTTCAAGCTCTCTGTAACTTCTCTTATATATTACTGGATAGGCACTGTGCCCAAACTTTTATTTTTTCCCGAAGCAATGTTATAATAATTCTTCCCTGGATGACTGATGTTTGTTTTATTTTCTGAGTTGAGTCAAAAAGAAAAAAAATATGTTGAAACATGAGAACACAATTTAGTAATCATTTAAACTTAAATACCTCCTTTTCTCCCTTTCTGTTTCTTGATTTTGCTGCGGACGTGATGTAGGCACTAAATGATTTTAACAGAGTTTATATTTACAACTGATCTCTGTGTCTACTACATTCTTTGTGCTGATGGTAATTCCAGCAAAGAACACCTGCTCCTTCCCTCTCTTCCTGCCTATTCTTCTTCCTAAGTGCTCCCCCTGCCGTGACTTATCCAAGAAAACACTGCTGTTTCCTGTGATTGGTGGTAATGACCCTACGCTCTTCCTACCACGGAACTTGACGCAGCCCGTAAAGACTCCAATTCCCTCTCCACGCCATTCCCCATAAATATTCTCAGTTCCATCCATGAAGACCTGCTTTTGTTTTTGTAAGTTTATGTATTTATTTTGAGAGGAAGCGGGGAGGGGGGTGGCAGACAGAGATGGGGAGAAAGAATCCCAAGCAGGCCCTGAGCTCTCTGCTCAGAGCCCAGCGTGGGAGTTGGACTCACAAAACTGTGAGATCATGACCTGAGCCGAGGTTGGACACTCAACCCGCAGAGCTGCCCAGGAGCTCCATGTAGACCTGTCTTTAGTCCATGCCTCTGTCTGAACCTCCTGGCTCTCTGACCACCTGGAACACAGCTTTCCTACTTAGCCTGCCCTGTCGCCTCTTTCTTCCAGTGCCAGCCAGAGTCTAAAAGGGCAGTGGGGACTCACTGTCTCCACCTCCTCAGCCACCTGGAGTCTGAGGGGTCTCCCCAGCCAGGCCATCAGGCTGCGCTGACAACGGTCTCCAGCCCATGGAAATTCTTCACTATGTATCATTTCAGGTTGCTCTACCGTTAGACTTTGTTGAGGACTCTACATTCTCTGGTATTTTCTATTCCCTTACTTTCAACATTCCTTTGCTCTCTTGGGTTCTATATTTCTGAGCATGTACCCTCTGCTCTCTTGGTGACATTTCTTCCTCTCCCACTATGTAACTATGTATGATACCTTCTAGCCTTAATCTGATTTTCTATCTATATATTCCCTTTGCATAACGTTACCCATTTTCACGGTTTTCAAGTTTTCATGTTTGAAAAAATATGTAATGATGTCCCACTATCCACTGTATTGTCCCCCTACCAATCCCATCACACATATTCGGCCCTTATTACGTGCAGAGTATATATTCTCTATGTCTTCCAGATGCTTTACCAGAAACGGCCCCTTATTCCCAACATTATAAAGAAACCAAATCTCAAAGATTGCAAGTAAAGTTTTCACACAATGTTGTTGGCTACTCAGGGCAAGACCGAGAGGGAAGGGCCGCTGACTCCTTCCAGCATCAGGGGTAGCTTCCTAGTCCCACTGTTCAGGCTCACAGTCCTCCCAGGAGCCGGGGCATCGGCAACCCTGTGGGCCCAGCCTCTGCAGCTCACAAACTACCCCTTCCGTGTTCCCAGCACACGTGCGTATGTGTCAGTTCTCAAACTCTTTTTTCTTTTTGCCCTGGAAATGGTGAAGAGTATCAAATGCCTGTCCATTCTTAAGTCAGCTCATGAGTCCATCTCTGCCAGGAACCTTCCTCCGGATCTTCTTACTCATACTGAGGGGCCCTCCCAGCTCTGAAACCTTCAGCTGCTTTCCTTCAGCCTGGATTCTACCGCAGTCTATTCTGTTATTCTATCATTTCTTATGATGCCGGCAAGGTGGGGAGACTCTGGGTCAAACCAGAAGCTTGTGGGGGTTCAAGCCTTTGGCTCTGCTGAGGACCCAGGAGCGGGTCAGCACGGACATACTGCTCAACAAATATATTCTTTATTTTATTGAATTTAAAATTGAACTGAATTTCTCTGTGACCTCCTTTAATGCTGGAAAATGGGGAAAAGAGCTTAGTAATGTAAAACTAATGCTGATGTGTGAGGGAAAGCAACAAATGATTGATTATACAAGTCTGTAAGAGGAAGTGTTTTTGCAGCTATTCCTAGCTCAGTAAATCAGAAATAGCTTGCCAGATGTGACTCCCGGTTTCCTATAAAATTCATCATTTTCTATATGCATTTACAAAGCAGAGAAAGGATTTTATAGATAGCAACACCCAAAGAAAATGAGGCCTGCCTTGCTCCCCTCTCTCCCTCCTTCCCATCTCTCTCCATACCCCTCCATACCCCTCCCTCCTCCCTTCCTTCCTCTCTCTCTCTCTCCTTCCTCCCCTCCCACCATCTCCCTCCTCCCTACCCCCTCTCTCTACAGCCCTTCCTGCCTTGTCCCTCCCTCTCTCCCTCCCACCATCTCCCTCCTCCTTCCCTTCCTCCCTCTCTCTCCCTCCATCTCTGTCCACCCTCCCTCCTTTTTTCTCTCCTTCCCGTCTCTGTCTCTTTGTTCCCCTCCCTTTCTCCATCTTCCACTGCCCTCTCTCCCTCCCTTTCCACCTCTCCTTTTCACTCTTCTCCCTCTCTCTCTCTTTCTCTCTCCTTCACCCCCCCATCTCCTTTCTTCCCCTTCCCTCCATCCTTCTTCCTTCCTCTCTCTCTCTCCCCCGCTTCCCCTTATACTTGTATAAAACACACTGAACTATGGATATGGAGCTGAGTTGCACAAATTTTCAATTTCTGAACAGATACACTTTACTATAACAAGGCTATGATACTGATTCAAAAACAATAGAGTTGAACTTGGTGATTTCGAGGTCTCTCACAGTCCTGTGATTCTGTAACTGTGTTAAGGCAGCATTTTTAACAACAATATGCTAAATATTCAAAAACACTTAATTCCAGTTTAAACCTAGGGGCTCTCAGAAGCAGCAAACTGCTGGGCAGTCTGCCTCTTCATTATCCTCCTACTGACTAACATCCCCCTGTCCCTCCAGTGAAAGCCCCTCTCCGCCGGCACCATCCCCTTGCCCAGACGAATGTCCACTTTGCTTCTACCACAGGAGCACATCTCTCCAAGATAATATTTTCAGTTCAGAATCACTAATAAAACTATTTTAGTTATTTACATTGCCTTAGAAACGCAGCCACGTGAATGGTGGTGTAAAACACGGTCTGTGTGCCTATGTTCTTAAATACCGCCCACAGCCAAATTTTATTACAGTGAATTTCAAACCTTTGTTTTTGTGTGAGATCCAAGAGGGGTGTTTGTATAAATATAGGTCCCTAGTCTCTACCAAGGACTTCCTGTCTAATAGTTTTGGGGGGAACCTGAGAGGTTGGAAATTTTACTAAGCACCCTGTGTGACTCTGATGTCGATGGTGTGGTTTTGTCTGGAACAAATATTGAGTAAACCTGGCCCTTACTGTTTGCTCTTGACTCCTTTCCTGCCGTAGAGTAAAGAACTTAACTTTAAATACCACAAAATATTAAACATCACAGTAAAATCACAACTTGATAGCAGTTGTTTTGTTCTGTGTGGTAACCTGAGATTCTGATTTCAAACCCAAATCATATGCTGAGCGTCACACTGACAAATCATATTGACATACTCACAATACTGTTCACAACCTTACACAGCATACTTTTCAATGCTGAGGACTTGATAAGCTCGCTGTAATCACTGCATTGCGTAATTATGAATTAATGTTCTTATTAACAATAGATCTCTTTAGGACCCTGATGTCAACAGACAAGAAAACACATTCTGGAACTCTACCTTACAAGTAAAGGGGCTTTGAGTGAGGGCCTTGTGGTAATTCAGGATGTAAATGCTAGTGACTGAAAGTTCTGCTTTGCAAACTGCAGCCCGTGGAAAATCATATGATGTCATGTTTCTGGTTTACTTCAATGCATTTAGTTCAAATAGCTCAATATGATCAAATGATCAACAATCAGAAAAGAGAAATAAAATAAAGCCATCAGGAACAATTAGATTAATGTAATCCTCAGATTAGAAATAACCTCTCTCTAGGGGCACCTGGGTGGCTTAGTCAGTTAAATGTCTGACTTCAGCTCAGGTCATGATCTCACTGTTCCTGGGTTCGAGCCCCGCATCAGGCTCTGTGTTGACAGCTAGCTCAGAACCTGGAACCTGCTTCGGATTCTGTGTCTCCCTCTCTCCCTGACCCTCCCCTGCTTGAACTGTCTCTCTCTGTATCTCAAAAATAAATTTAAAAAACATAAAAAATTAAAAAAAAAGAACCTGTCTTATCTGCTTCACAAGGTAGGAATTTCCTTTTTATTTTTAAAGTTTTTTTGAACGTTTATTTTTGAGAGAGAGAGAAAGAGAGAGAGAGGGAGAGAGACTCCTAACCAGGCTCCAGGGTCCAAGCTGTCAGCACAGAGTCTGACACGAAGCTCGAACCATGGACCTCAAGATCATGATCTGGGCTGAAGGTGGATGCTTAACCCATTGAGGTACCTAAGCACCCCAGGAATTTCCTTTTTTTAATTATCCATTCTCTCACTGACCAAATGGGAAGTGATCTCCTTTTTTTTAGAGGTGGTTTCATTCTCCAGCATTCAAAAGTAATTATTAGAACTATCATTTTTATATTTAACCCAAACCAACATTTTTATAATTTCATCACTTGGTTTTCTCAAGGGGATAATTTTGCTCCCTCTTTCACATGGCAGCAGGGGAAGCAGTGCATTTCATAGGGTGAGTTGGACTATTCTGCCCAACAGAATAGGTTGGACTATTCTGTGCTAAATGTTTGAAATGTAGTAGCGATTTTCCTCCCCATTTGGTCCCTGTGAGGAAGGTGTTATTTCCCTTCCTCTCTCGCTTTATAGAAACAGAGACAGAGACTTGGAGAAGTTAAGCAACTTGTCTGTGGTCATAGTTACAGGGATAGGAGTCAAACTGGAACCTGGATCTTCAACCCAGTTCACTTTTTTTTTTTTAATGAAGATTTTTTAAAACTTTTTAATGAAAAAATACACAGAAAAAAACTACAGGAAGTAGTATAATAAATCATTAAGTATCCATTACCCAACATCAAAAATATCTATTTATGGCCAATCTTTCTTCATCAATATCCACCTAGTCTTCCACCTTCCAGCAAATCCCAGATTTATATCACTGCATCAATATGTCAGTGTGTATCTCTAAAAGATACTCTTTTAAAAATAGAAACAAAATACTATTACCCAACCTAAAACATTTTCAGTATGTAACGTTTTGTAGCAAAAAAGAAGTGTTCATAATATAATGTGAATTAGTATAGAATGTTGTAAAACTATATATGATATTATCTTAGCTGAAAGAAAGAGAAAGAAAGAAAATAGAGGAAGAAAAAGAAAGGAAAGGAAAGGAAAGGAAAGGAAAGGAAAGGAAAGGAAAGGAAAGGAAAGGAGGAAGGAAGAAAAGGAAGAAGGATGGAAGGATGGCAAAAAGGAAGGACAGAAGGATGGACAGAAGGAAGGAGGATGAGGAGAGGAATGGAGGGAGGGAAGAAAAAAATAAATGCTTATTCACAGAGAAAAATAATTAGAAGGAAATATATTTAATTACTGCCAGTAGTCTGTAGTCACCCCTGTGTCATGGGATTAGAGAAGATTTTGGTTTACTTTTATCTTTCAGTGTATATATTTACTAGTAGGAATCTACCATGTTAGATAACAATCCATCCTTTTAACACTGTAAGATTTCTAATGTATTGAGCACCATCAATCAGCCTCTACTTCTTGCACAACTACTGTGTCAACAAAGTACTGAATGCACAGTGAATGAATAAGCATTGAATGAATGAATGAATGCTGAACAAATCGCATGGCTACTGATCTCAAAATAAATTAAGTCACCTTCATTTTTACATGAATTATGATAGATTTCAGTGGAATTTTTTTTACTACAAACAATTTTTTTGGCAGCCTAATGGCTTTAATCTCTGCACACAATGGGCTGGGCGCTTGGCTCATAGGATGGAACATAGAGGTACAGTTTATGTTCTTGTGTAGCTAGGAGAGTTGGATAAAAGATTCAGGCTCAACAAGTAATTGCAGAGTACAGTGAACCACAAGAATGTGTAACACAGGAGATTTACCTAATTTTGGAATATAGAGAAGGCCTCCCAAAGAAGCAGGCTCAGCACTAAAGAATGAATGAGAATTAGCGTAATCAACACTGGAGAGGAAGAGCATTCCAGGCAAAAGGCATAGGATGTGTGAAGATGGAGAAGGAGGAGGACATGGGATATTTGAAGAAACAGCCCAGTGTGGCTGAGGCGGGTACAAGTGAGGAGACAGAGATCGAGTCAAGGTACGATGGAAGACATTGGTAAGACTGAAATGGTGCAGGGCCAATGGGAAGACCTTGAAGGGCTTTAGATAGAAATTATTTCTTTGTTGGCTTTCTAGAGCCAATGCAGAGGTAAAGATGATCGGTCCCTGTGATGCACATGTATCTTTCTTATGCGGCCAGGAACACAAATGCCTTCAGGGAGGAGCTGGCCCCCTCGGGCCACACACACAGTGGGTGATGGTTAATGGTTCCGCCATCCTCATTGAGCACTGGGGGTCCCACTTCCTTGAGAGGCAGAAAGTGATTCTAGCCCGAGGATTCTATCTGGCTGCATAAATCCTCGCCCAGTGCAGCCATGCTTTCTCAGTCTGCAAGACGTGGGTCTTAATTACTACTGCTCTCCCAAGAGCTCTGGTTTCTGAGCAATTATTTCACTCAACAATTGGCTTTTAAGTTCAAGAATTCTAGTTTCCACAGCATGAGTTTGAGAAAGACAAAACACTCTCATTCTATATCTTTCTAGCAACACCATACCAGTCAGCAGTCTTGGTCAGCACATGTGTTAGACGCTAGGTTGGCACGGGCTGGGCATCATCATTTGGCGTCTTTCAATACATCCCACACATACGATGTCTTTTCGCTTGCTGCTGCTCCCGAAGGAACACACATTCTACCAACTACTCAAGATATTATGCATTTCAGTCTAACCATGAAAATCAAGGAATAGATTTTGATATGCAAGCTTCCACTTAAAGGCAAATTGAGGAAGTTACGGCTTAGTCTTGAATTTGAAATATATTTAGGGATAAAATACCACTGATTTATTAAGAGAAACGGAGACTTTTTCTTACATGCACACAGCATAGACTTGGATAAATTACTTACCTTTTGGGGGCATCATCTTCCTGATCTATAAAATAAAAATTCAGGAAGAGTCTGCCTAGAATTAAAAAAAAAAAGTTGTTTTAGATTTAAAGTCCATATATATGTTACAGGTTTTATATAAGGTATTCCAAAGTATATATGAATATATATGAATGATGTATATATACTACATTTCATACTGAAGTTGTATAATTAATATTAAGTAATTTCAAATGGCAAGCCTTTTCTAAGATCAAATAAAGCAGAAAAGAAAGATTTTTTATTAATGTGTGGCAATGATTATTTATATATTTTGTGAGTGTAATAATGACAGTAAATATTTATATAGCACTTACATGTGCTGGGCATTAAGTTCTTTTAATGTACTAACTTTAAATTCTCACCTCTCCTTTAAAATATGACTAATATTAACCTTATGTAATAATGAAGAAACTGAGGCACAGAGAGATAAGGTAACTTTCCAATAATCACAACCAGGATGATGAGTCTAAGTGCCTGGGCTCCTGAGTCCATATGTAACCACTGCATTATGTCATGTTGCTGCACAATTTACTAGGGAGCAGAGAGGGTGGCATGGTTTGATTAGGGGTCAATCTAGGAGTTATGAGGTCTATTCTCTAGGCCAGAGATAATCTTGAATAAGTGTGTTATCTCTCAAGGCCTCTGATATCTCAAAACCAAGATTTGGGAATTTAAATGATTTGTCATTTTTTTTTCAACACTTTCAGAAGATGGGTGGTATTCTGGGTTCCTTAAGTCTGCATCTGAGTAACTAATATCAGTTTTAATTTATTAAAAATAAGTGAATGTATAAAATACCCTTAGTTCTGAATTGTATCATTATATGTACTAGAATCTAAGATCAAGTGAAATATCACTGAATTCATTAACAAATAATTATGATTTTAATTTAATGTAGTGACATTTGTCCTATTGTACAAGACTATCAAAACTTTTAATACATTGCTCGTACTTAACCAGATTGAAAACTGAAGAAGGTGGTTTTTAAGATGCTTCTAGCTTTAAAAAAATTTTTTTATGTTTATTTTTGAGAAAGAGACAGAATGTGAGCAGGGGAGAGGCAGAGAGAGAGAGACAGAATTGGAAGCAGGCTCCAGGCCCTGAGCTGTCAGCACAGAGCCTGACGTGGGCTCAAACTCAGAGACCGCAAGCTCATGACTTGAGCCGAAGTCAGATGCTTAACTGACTGAGCCACTCAGTCACCCCTAGCTTTTTAAAAAAGAAGCTTTGTTTGTTTGTTTGTTTGTTTATTGAGTTTATTTTGAGACAGAGAGAGCATAAGTCGGGGAGGAACAGAGAGAAGGAGAGAGAGAGAATCCCAAGCAGACTCCATGTTGTCAGTGCAGGGCCTGACTTAGGGCTTGATCTCAAGAATTGTGAGATCGTGACCTGAGCCAAAAATCAAGAGTCAGATGCTTAACTGACTGAGCCACCCAGGTCCCCCAGATGCTTCTGGCTTTTTAATAGTGAGGCTTCAAACATGGCTCCCAAGTAAACTATATACACATCCAAGAAGTTTTTTTTTAACTCTCTCTCTTTAATTCTGAGCTGTTCACTTTTGACAAATTAAATGTGAGCTAGGTCAGGCTACATGACTTCTGAGTCTAAGGTGGTAGTCCAATAGGTTCTGCCTCCATCTCTTGGAATACTCACTCTGGGAGCCTGACGCATCATGGAAGAAGTCCAACCACCTGCTCAACTAAACAGAACCATGGAGACTAGAAGGCAAAGGTCTGAGCTCATACTTTCTGTTGTCCCCATTCATATCCTAGACCTGCAGATGAAGGCTTCACGGACCCTCAAGACCAGACCAACCGTCAGCTAAACACTGTTACGTGAACTTGGTGGACGTCATGTGGGACAGACTCACCAGGCATCTGAGTGCCTTCAAGTCATGAGATGTAAGAAGATGGTTGTTGTTTTAAGCCTCTAGAGTTTGTAGCAGTTACACAGACACAGGCAACCGACAATTCTAAAAATACATAATTCAATATATTCATCATGGACTCACATTTAGTTTTTAGATTTTATTTAAGTTGTTCAAGAATGGACCCTGGTCAAAATGGTGGTCCTATTGAAGTTCAGTACAAGCACCCAATGGAATAATGGAAAACCAGCAATGAGTTTGGAATCAGAAGTAACTCTATCTCAGTAGGTAATAAATTCTAGCAAATCACTCTTTTAGTCTCATCTGAAAAATGAGAATGATATTAGCTATCTTATAAAGGATTAATCATAACTTATAGAAGTTATGTTCAACTACTACTAAATATTATTAGTAGTTGTTATGGATCAAATTGTGTACCCTCACATTTCATAAATTCATATGTTGAATCCTTAACCCCCAGTACCTCAGAAGGTGGCTTTATTTGGAAATAGGATTATTACAGATGCAGTTAGTTAAGATGAAGTCATACTAGATTAGGTAGGTCCCTAATCCAATAGGAATAATGTCCTTAAAGAAAGGAGTACTTTGGAGAAAGACACATACACAGAGTAGACGATATAGAGAAAAGATGGCCATCTACAAGACAGAGAGAAGGGCCAATACTTTGATTTTGGACTTTTAGTCTTCATAACTGTGAGACAAGACTTCACAACAAAGGACGAGAGCTTTGTTGTGAAAGCTCTAGCAAACTAATATTGTAGTATCAATGTTTCCATTTCTAAACTCACAGTGACCATCTTTCCCACCGGGATCCAATGATTCCTGCAACCTGAAACTCTCATTTCACTTCAGTGTTCTGTACGCTACTAATTTATACCAAGAAGCAACATATTTAAGAAAATTTTGCCTTTAAAAAGGATCATCTGGAAAACGTTATTATCATTTTAAAAATTTTATTTATTTATTTTTGGGAGAGAGCTCACATAAACAAGGGAGAGGCAAAGAGAGGTAGAGATAGAATCTCAACACAGGGTGCTCAAACTCAAACTGTGAGATCATGACCTGAGCCAAAACCAAGAGTTGACACCACCCAGGAGTCTCTGGGAAACATTACTTTTTAAGAATCATCAATATCAGTGGATTGTCAGGATGCTTTTTTTTGAAGAGAGAGTCCTGGTATTTCTCAATTACTTCAAGTCATAATTTGTGGTCAATACTGAGGTTTTGATGAGTACCTCAATTTTTGAAGGGATATTTCAGCGCTAAGTCTGCAGGGCAAAGCAATGTTTCTAATACATAATTGATGCTATATATTTATATAAAACATGTCCGGTTAGAACAGACTAGGGAATGAATTAATTCCAACCAAAAAATAATCCAATTTGACACTAATTGTAAAAACAATTGGCAGAAAGAGCATGGAGTCTGCTGCTCTCATGTAAGCAGTGAAGTTACCATGGCTGTGACAAGTAAAAGTAAGAAAACAGTAGCTCTAATTAGCATCCTGACATCTATGCATTATGGAAAACACTGAGAGTAACAGAATGCTTTAAGAAGACGACTTTTGGTTTACTCCTGTTTGAAATCATCAAGCTCTGTTTGTGCATCTAATAAATTCATTGCTATCACATTAATGGGCAAAAATCAAAATACATATACTCAGTGAACAGCATGTCACAGGACTTTGAAAATATCTTATCAGCTACTTAAAAGCATACAGGTAGATTTCTGGGGTGCCTGGGTGGCTCAGTCGTTGAGCGTCCCGCTTCAGCTCAGGTCATGATCTCACGGTTTGTGGGTTTGAGCCCCATGTTGGGCTCTGTGCTGACAGCTAGCTCAGAGCCTGGAGCCTGTCTTCAGATTCTGTGTCTGCCTCTCTCTCTGACCCTCCCCTGCTCATGTTCTCTCTCTTTCTCTCTGTCTGTCTCTCTCATTCTTTCTCAAAAATAAATTAAAAAAACATTTAAAAAATTTAAAAAAAAAGCATACAGGTGGATTTCTGATTAATGCATGAACATTTGCACAGAGTGCACCATGGCTCTCAGTAACCACTTCCGGTTTTCATGATTTTGGAGTCTGATTTTTCTTGTCCTTTAAGGTGGAAACAACTAACTAAGTTTATATCACAAAATAAGCATCCTTGGTCAGAAAATAAGTTTTAAAAATCTCAGTCTTTAGCCTTCTATTTAGAAGAGTGACTAGCTCATTCAGGTATTCAATACACGTATACTAAGGTCTAAAATGCGTCAGGCACTGCTTTGAGTGGTGGAGGTTGTAAGAGTTGCCAGGGGAGGGTGACTGAGCCGCCACTTTGCTGTGGAGAGCTGCGAGCACTGATAACCCCCACCTGCAAACCTGGAATGACCCACACAGTTTGAAAAGCACCAGTGGCCATTCTATTGCGGGTCAGATAATAGTTCCAGGCACCGCCAGGGACCGACGACCCCCACTCTCCAATCTGGACTCTCTCAAACAGGAAAGTCTCACCACTGGAATTCCAGCATCCCCCACCGAAGCAAACAGCCAATCCTATCCTGCCACCGTCCAAAGATGCCCATACTTGGCTATCGGCCCACCTGAGCTCAAACCTGGAACTCCTGCACCCAAAAAACACCTTGCTCCCCCATATCAGGCGCCACTTCCCTGACTCCCTACTCCAGAGTCACGGAACCTCACCCGAGGATTGCAGACTCCAATAAAGGCCTTCTTGGCTCCATAACTTGGTCTCTCTCTTTCCTCTCGCCTCTGCCTCCATCTATTAAACCTTACAGAGGTAAAGAAGTGAAGAGCAAATATCTTCACGGTAAGGGAACAGACGTCCTAGTGAAGGAGAAAGACAATACAGAAAAAACTTACAAATTAAAAAAAATTCTTCAGATAATGATAAGTTCTATGAAGAAAAATATTTTAGGGCAAAGGGAAAAAAAAGGCACAAGAAGGGGGTTGGGATGGCAAGAGACTGAGGTTTAGTTAGGAGGTAGGGGGAGGCTTCTGAGTGGGCATAGGAATAAACATACCACGTACAGCTCTAGGCACTGAGCTTTCCAGGTAGAGGGAATGTTATATACAAAGTCTCTAAGGCTGAACGTGTTCAGACATGTCCAGATGCACAGGGCATGAAGGAGGGCACTTGTTGGGATGAGCACAGGGTGTTGTCTGTAAGAGAAGAGTCACTGAGTTCTACTCCCAAAACCAATACTACACTGTATGTTACTAACTTGAATTTAAATAAATATATTTAAAAAAAAATGAACAAGAGGCCAATATGGTGGGAGAATGACTGAGCGGGGAACATCACAGGAAGACAGGTCAGAGGAGACAGAGGCAAGAGCGTGCATCTGGACCCCATCCTGGTGTATCTGGACCAGCTATTATATTTAATTAACAGCTAGGATAAGAGTGTTTTATAATATAATTAGGAAATGTTCACATTCTGAAAGATAAGAAAAATTCCCTCTACTCTGATGAACAAAATAATAATTCATTATGATTGAATGAGACTTCTTACCATGTCCTCTCACTCATGCCTCAAGCTAACTTTTATACAACTGAGCAGAAGCCCTGCTAACATATTCAGACCTCAGGGTCTGTCTCTGCCTTTACAGTATGGGGATTAGATTACATTTTGAGGTTTTATTTTCTTTTACCCAGAAAATCGATGACTTTAGATAATTTTCTTTCTATAGATTGAAATAGTAATTCAAATACAGCAAGAAAAAATACAGCAGGAATAAACGGAACCACAGTGGTCTTGACATTTTTAAATTATATATCAGATGAGGGAGCCATGAAATACTCCAGAAATCCCAAGGAAGCTGCAACTACTTTTAGGTTTCAGGAAATAATATGATCCTAAAGGGGAAAAAAAAAGGATATCACAGAAGTCTAGCACGTTGTGATTTAAAGCTTTAGGGTTTAATTTGTATCTGATCTTTCAAACTCTCTAATCCAGTGAATTTCTTTATGATATTTCCAAATACTTCATCTACTGCATCACACTCTGGTCCTATTCATTTTTTTAAAAAAATATACTTCACCACGTGTAAAATTCAGTGGTTTTTAGTATATTTACACGGTTTTACAGTCATCACACTAATTCCAGAATATTTTTATAAACCCAAAGTGACACCCCTTGCCCATGAGTCTTCTCTCCCTTCCATCCTGGACCTCTCTCCCTAGATAAAAAGTAATCTGTTTTCTGTTTCTATGGATTTGCTTAATATGCACATTTCATATAAATGGAATCATACAATACTTGGCCTTTTTTTTTGTTGTTGTTGTTTTTAGTCTGGCTCCTTTCACTTAGCATGATGCTCTCAAGGTTTGTCCATGTCGTAGCACATGGCAGGAACACATTCCTTTTTAGATGAATAATATTCCACTGCATGGACATGGTTTATTCACTCATTCATTTATTCACCGGTTGACAGGTGTTTGCATTGCCTCTACTTTTTAGCTATTATAAATATAATGCTGCTATGAAGACTTATATATGTTTTCTTGTGTGTAAACATGTGTTTTATAGAAGTGAAATTGCTGCATCGTATGGTAATTCTGCGTTTAACTGTTGGAGACACTGCCAAATCATCTTCCAAAGCAGCTGCACTGTGTCCATTCCCACAGCAATGTCTGAGTGTTCCAGGGTCTCCACATCCTCGTCAACGCTAGTGAAGCTTTCGACTAATCAATGGGTATGTTTTGGAAGAGATAGGAGATAATCTGATTTTGTTTGTTTGTTTGTTTTTTCAGAACACATAATAGTGCAATTCAAATTTACAGAAATTTCAGATGAATTACTTTGCAAACAAACATTCTCTACTGTAGCTGTTTACAAAGTTGGTCCACCTTAAGGTACGTGCAGAGAGGCAAGGCATGTGATTATTGATTCTTATCATAGCATATTATTTTCTCTGTAATAGATTCAGAAGAACACTTAAGGCTTTTAAAAAAAAATATTTCAGAGATATTTTCTGTGTCTGATATCCTACCCCAGGGAGAGGACAGTTTGCAAATGACACCCATCACATCTCAGAGTGAACTGACAGGGTGTGACACAAAGAGATGAAACACAATGAGGTTGGGACCAAGGGCTGAACTTTTGGGGAAGGAGAGAGAAGGCAGGTAAGGCTCGGCTGCAAATGGACTGCGTCATTGGAGTATTCTATCTTCAAATTATTTCTCAGAGACCTGATCAGCATTCATAAGTGACAACATACCAAGTTGTTCCCACAGGGGTGAACGATCCATGAAAAGGCAATCAGAAGATATTCAGAACTCAGAAAGGTTGGGGACACAGGAAACCTAGGTAACTTGTTCCCTGCCTTGGGATGAGAGCTGCCCTAAGTTTAGTTCCCAGGCGGTGGACCTGGCCAGAGTGTGATTATCTTGCTAGAGCTCAGAAATAAAAACAAACATGCTGGAAAAACAAGCCCGAAACAAAGCCAAAGACCTGTATGTGGACATAAGCTCCAGATCTCAGGGGGCAAAAGCCCCGTTATGTGAATGGAGAGAATGAAGATGAGAAGCTGGCCTGTAAGACACCTCCAGTCAGCGTGCCCCAGCTCCAGGTGACAGCGAGCTGTGAGTCCTCGGCCTCCCTAGCTGGCTGGACAGGGGTTTGGCTCAGAAAAATGGAAGATCTGCCCTTAAAAGGGGTTTTAGATCGACCTGCATTGTGCATGTGTGGGGAAGTGACTTATTTCTAAGTCTTTTCTTAAAATATATTTTTTAATGTTTTTATTTATTATTGAGGCAGAGAGAGAGAGAGAGAGAGAGAGAGAGAGAGAGAGAGAGAGAGAGAGAGAGCATGAGCATGGGAGGGGCAGAAAGAGGAGGAGACACGGGATCTGAAGGAGGCTCCAGGCTCTGAGCTATCAGCACAGAGCCCAAAGTGGGGCTCAAACTCACAAACCGGGCACAATCAAGACCTGAGCTAAAGTTGGACGCTCAACCAACTGAGCCACCAAGGCACCCCATTCTTTTTTTCTTAAGGTGCCCCATTCTAAGTCCTAAATTTGCTTAAGTATTTCCTTCCTCTAGCTTGGTTTATTCTGAAAATTGGGGAAATATCGAAACTCTGGTCAGGAAAACAGGGTTTAATCACTGGGAGGAAAAATATAGCAGTGGCAGGTAAAAGTAAGACCAGGCTTACTCCTGTTTAAGGAGGAGAACAAGATTATGGCATCGTTGAGGTAGATGGCCTTTAACAAAATGGGACTCAGCATTGGTTTTTTTCCTCTTTTCACCTCCTCACCACCACACCCTCCCAGCTACAATGTTCACTCTTGTCTCTCAGGCCTATCCTTTTTCTCTGTTTTCCCTTCCCTTTTCTCACCCAGTCCAGTTGGTGAATTTGCAGGAATTCCCCATGCTACCAGTCTTCCTCCTGGACACCAACTCTCACCATGCTTTTCAACCCCCTTTGTCATGAGTATCTACAACACTGCCTGACACATGCCAGAAAACTTCACATTCCTTGCCGTATTCCCATGCGGAAAATCCCACAGCTCTACATCATTTCAGGGTGAAGTTCAGAACCCAGGAGCATTTGGTCTACATCTGGCTCTGTTACCTTTCCAGACTCATCACAGGTAAGGGCCCCTTTTTTCACTCTATGTTTTTTTTTTTTTTAAACACAAAACTAATTTAAAACTTAACCTACAATCACAGAGTTCTTTTGTTAGATTCTGGATGTTTGCATTTCATGATTTTGTTCCTTAGATTTTACCTCCTGACCCTTCATGACTATTACCTGCTTCTCTGAGGTCTCCATTAGTCTACAGACTCTGATAGAGTCTGTACACAGTATGGCGTACAGCACAGTACAGGTTTTCTTTGTCCTGTGGGCTCAACTGACAATATTATTGTAATCTTTGGATGGCAAGCTCCATGGAAGAACATATTATGTCTTAGTCATGTTTATTTATTCATGCAAGTACTGAGACCCAATTAAAGTGCTCTGTAACTCTTTGGTTAAATGCAAACATGTATGCCCCGAGTGTATGAATGATACATAAAGCACAGATTTAGACTTGTCTTTTTTTCGTAAGGGTCTTAGAAACAATGCTGTATGACTATACCTCACCATTTACTGTGTCAACAAGGACATGGCGAGTTATTAATCCTTCTGTGCCTTAGTTTCCAGTCATGTAAAATAGAAGAATACACGAAACTACACACCGGCTACCATATGGCCACCATGACAAACGTGTGCGGCAATTACAGTGATGATGAGGCTGTTGGTAATGATGATAGTCATGATGGTGAGGATGTTTGCTATTTGAATAAACTAGCCTTGCATTTCTGTGTCTTATGGGGAACTGTGGAAAGGGGGAATGAAACTACCATGTGCTCCACCCTGTTACTTTCATAATGTTATTTTGGTGAATCTACTCTCCCACTTTTTGGTAAGGAGGTGGAGGTTCACACGGCTGGGATGTCTGTTATGCCCAGATTTTAATATCGCCCCCCAAAACCAGAGACTACCAGGGAGACCCAGTCACGCATGCAAAAGCAAAGGGCGGTTTTATTACAGGCTTATAAGCTCGGGTTCACAGACTTCACCAACACAGTGGATCCATGCGGAGAGTCCCGAACATGGCGGGGTAGGGGCTTTTTTAGGGAGGGGGCATTACAGGAAATGGCAACACAGGCATAGCGATCCAATCCCTACCCCCTATCAATACTGGCAGTAACTTTAACCATACATGGATAGTTTTAGTGGGAGCCAATCACAACATTTAGAGTATTGACCAATCAGAGTGGGCCCAGGACCCTCACGTAGGGCGTGACTAGTCTTAAGCAATAGGTGATTATCTTATAGCCTCCATCTTTAGGCCCACCCTTAGAAATGTTAAAGGTGTTAGCTGGCCTTTCCTGATTGGGTGTTACAAGGGTTGTCTCTTCTATTGTCTAATGATTCTGAGAAGCCAACACCTAGGCCTTCAAGGTTAGATGGGAAGCTTGCATCAGACCTGCGTCCTTACATCTGCATTGGATAGCTGCCAGGAATTCTGTTCAGGACTGCCACGTTTATCTTGGATCATCCCCTTTAGTTCTAAGAACGCCTGCTTTGCTCAACTGAGGATTAGGTATTTCCACACTCTGTCGTCATAACTGCTGAAATCTGGCCCCTGCTTAAGCTCTTACAAGAACGTGATCAGAAGTTTATCTTAAATAACAAACAAACAAAAGGTAATTTCTTTCTATTTCTTGGAAATCCCTGGTGTAATGAAAGGAACTTGAGGTGTGCCAAAAAAAAAAAAAAATACACGAAGTATTCCTGCTCTACTTCGCTTTTTAGGAAGCACCTAGCAGGAGCATTCTTTAAAAGGAGATATAAACAAATTGAAGCAGTCAACTGGCAACGATCAGGATGACGAAGTGACTCAAAAATCAGGTCATATTAAAAGCCATTGGAGGAAACAAGGAGAGAGCAAACTCAAGAGATTTTTTTTTAAGTGGTTTTCTTTGAATATTTGCTGTTCTCTCAAGTTTTTTTTTTTAATATGCCCATATCAGAAAGAATTGGAGTAACTGGGCATAATGTACAGAGAAAAAATGTAATTGGCCTCAATATAAGAAAAGTTTTTCTAATACAGAGAGTTGTAAAAAAAAAAAAGGGCTAGCTCATGAGAAGCCAAGTTCTCAGATTCTGAAGGTGGTTTCAAAGGGAATTCAAAGTGGTCTAATTAGATGACATTTAAGAAACCATCGGATGACTCAGATAAGCTATAATCTGTGGGAAGCTGGGTGTCTCTGAACTCATAAGTAGAGGAAAAATCTCCTTGTGAGGCAAGGTGGGTTTGCAAGGCCTCCCACCATCAGATGGTGAGCTGTGTCTACCCCCACTCAGCCCCCACTCACTTTCTGCTTGAGCACCGACCCCCAAGGCTCCTGACTGACTGATATCAGGAGTGACGTGCCTTCTTATGATAAAAATATGTGAACTGTACCTTGTGAAAAAACTTGTTACAGGAGCTTCTTCTTTTGTGATTACAGGGGCAAATGTTACATTTCCTGAGAAAACCTGTTTTTCTTCCCTTGAGAAAACAGGCTATTGACCCCTGCTCACAAAAGAGCTAACATTGCCTTTGCTGTGCTAAAACACATCGTGCCCTGTATTTAAATGCTAAAGATCCCTTCCTTCTCCTTGTGATAAACATCTAAGTCACCTACTGGTAAAGATTATGCATGAGTCTTCCACCCATCTAGGTTCTGGGAAATTTTACATACCAAAGAATTTGTTATCAGAAATTATTGTCTAAGGCAATTGCCACTTCTGTTTTGTACCCCATACATTTTTTTCAATAAATAAAGCTGCCTCTCGGGTCAGGAGAGAGACGCCTGCCTGAAGAAAGAAGCCAAGGCTCTCTCACTCCCTTTTGCCGACACCTTTCATGGAGAATGTGCACCATCTCTGACATGCTCAACCTCACATGTCTGCTCTGTCATCTCATTTCAGGTAGATTTAATAATTTCGCACATCTGCCAGGAGAAGCACTAGTCTCTGCTTCTGTTACAAGGGGACCACAGGAGACTGTATAGAAAGACCATAACTTGAAATTAGTAGACTTGATTTCCAATCCTGAGTTTGTCACTGACTATTTTGAGGACATTGTGCATTTCTCGACCTCTGTACTTTTATTTAGAAAATGGAAATACTACTCCTTTCACTGTAGTATTTAGTAAAACAACATGTGGGAAGTACCAACCACATGGTGATGGCCCTCGGATGAACCCACCAGTGCTGCCTGGCGAAGGACTGTGGCACAATGTGTAAGGTCTGATAGATGGAGGCAGAGGTGAGAGGAAAGACAGAGACCAAGCTATGGAGCCAAGAAGGCCTTTATTGGAGTCTGCAATCCCCGGGCGAGGTTCCGTGACTCTGGAGTAGGGAGTCAGGGAAGTCGCGTCTGGTATGGGAGAGCAGGGTGTTTTATGGGTGCAGGAGTTCCGGGTTTGAGCTCAGGTGGGCTGATAGCCAAGTAGGGGCATCTTTGGACGGTGGCAGGATTCAATTGGCTGTCCACTTCGGTGGGGAGGGGGACGCTGGAATTCCATGGTGAGGAATTCCAGTTTGCGACAGTCCAGATTGGAGAGTGGGGGTCGTCGGTCCCTGGCGGTGCCTGGAACTAGTATCTGACCCGCAATAAAACGGCCACTGGTGCTTTTCAAATGGTTCGGGTCATTCCAGGTTTACAGGTGGGGGTTTTCAGTGCACGCAGCTCTCCACGGCAAAGTGGCCGCTCAGTTGCCTTCCCATGGCAACTCTTACACGATGGACCACAAAAGAAGACATTTAATTCATTTTCCAGTTCAGTTTTTGTAAAAGTGTTTGTGCACACAAGTGCTCAAAGTATAACAGGGTTGTCTGGGCACATTTTCTTAGAGTGGATTTTTGTGTGTTTGTAACCAGTACCCAAATAGAAAATTACCCCAGGAGCTCCCTCGTGCTGTGACCATCCGTTTATTCACGAAATGGCATATAACAAATTTCTTCTTCATGTACTCATTTTTGCATATACTTGGAGTTTTACTTATTTTTGTTTTGTTTTGTTTTGTTTTGTTCTGCATACAGAGCAGTGCTTTCCAACCGAAAGAAGACAGTGAGAATTTCTGGGACAGGCAAAAATGAATTTATTTGCGTAAAAGGTGAGCAAGTGCTGATTTACATCTAATTTCTCTTTGCTTCCAGCATGCAACCCTGGTAAGAGGGCTGCATATGGTAAGAGGGTCACGCTCCTGGCCTCGCCAGTATCTAGATTCCAAGTGCTGCTTCCAAGGATCTGAAAGCCTGTCAGAAGTCCTGCTCAGTCTGTGTCAAACGTCCCCAGAGAAAAGCATTTCAAAATGCAGAGTTCATTCTCAGAATCCCAGAACTTCTCCCTTGACCTCATTATTTACTGTTTTATTAATCCTCTGCCTTCAAGATGACTTTTAAAGATATTTTCTCTTGTTATGTGAGTTTTCCTCAATGAGATTCACCAGTGAAATTATGCTGGAATCAGAAGTAAGTACCACAGCACCCTCTTTTCACCACCTCACACCAGTCACGGTGGCTAAAATTAACAACTCAGGAAATAACAGATGTTGGCGAGGATGCAGAGAAAGGGGAACCCTCTTCCACTGCTGGTGGGAATGCAAACTGGTACAGCCGCTCTGGAAAACAGTGTGGAGGTTCCTCAAAATATTAAAAATAGAATAAGCCTACGACCCAGCAACTGCACTACTATTTACCAAAGAATACAAAATGGTGATTTGAAGGGGGCACATGCACCCCCGTGTTTATAGCAGCACTACTGACAAACAGCCAAAATATGGAAAGAGCCTAAATGTCCATCAACAGATTAATGGATAAAGATGATGTGGTTTACACACACACACACACACACACACACACACACACTGGAATATTACTTGCCGATCAAAAAGAAAGAAATCCTTCCATTTGCAACAACGTGGATGGAATTCAACTGTATTATGCTAAGTGAAATAAGTCAGAGAAAGATAAATATTGTATGGTTGTGGAATTTACAAAACACAACAGATGAACATAGGGGAAGAAAAAAATAAGATAAAAAGAGGGAGACAAACCATAAGAGACTCTTAAATACAGAGAACAAACTGAGGGTTGCTGGAGGGAAGGTGGGTGGGAGATGGGCTAAATGGGTGATGGGTACTAAGGAGGGCACTTGCTGGGATGAGCAATGGGCATAATATGTGAGTGATGAATCACTGAATGCTACTCATGAAATCATTATTATACTATATGTTAACTAACTTGGAATTAAATAAAATTTTTAAAAAAGAATTATTTTTCCTTTGTTATTTCTATTTTCTCTCATGGAAACTCTTATTAGCAAATGTTGAAGCTTCTCTGTCTTCAAAGTTTCATAACCCCCCTTTCATATGCTCAATGTTTTTATCTTTTTTTCTCTTTTTTTCACCCATATACACCCAGTGTGAGCAAAGTATCTGGTACAGAGATGATCAATACGTGTTTGCTGTGTACTGATGGCAATACGTAGCATACTAGTTACACATGACAGCACTGAATTGTTCCTTCCTCATATTAATGGTGGAGCTGTAGCCCCCAGTGTGATGGTACTTGGAGATGGGGTCTTGGGGTGATAGGTTTAGATGAAATCCTGATGGTGGGGCCTTCATGATGGGAGTAACGTCTCTATAGAAAGAGGCGACAGAGAACTTGTGCTCTCCCCCACTCTCTCTCTGTCTCTGTCGGCCATGGGAGGACAAAGGGAGACATCTTCATTCTACAATCCAGAAGAGGGCTCTCACCAGGACAGGAACATGCCATTAGATTTAGATCTCTAGGCTCCGGAACAGTGAGAAAAAGAATTTCTGCTGTGTAAGCCACAGGGTCTATGGTGCTTTGTTATAACAATCTTGGCCAACTGATTAAATCACTAAAGGAATAAATGAATGATGGAGAGATCAATTGATGATATTTATCTCAGGATCCAAGGACACGTTAGTGTCTTAGTTGGGCTGGTGCCTTGAAGCCTTGATCTTATATTTTCTCAGCTTTTCAAATGTTTTTGCACAGACTTTTTTTAAGTGATATGATATAATGACTCTCACCTCTGCTCTCCTATTTTATCACAAGGCTATTGGTTAGATGTTAGGAAGGCGTGCTAAGTCTGACTTAGAAAGGACTATATGTCTGGCTATAAAAATAATGATACTACCAAACTTAGCATATTCCCTCTTCTGACTAATTTATAAAGCACTGCTGTAATCATATCAGTTGTACTGAAATTAATCTCTAACTGGGACAGAAACTGACATGAAGGCATTAATAAGTATTTCATTATTCATATCATTCATAGTAAGTACATTATGGACATCAATGAAATAAATATATTTGTGGGAAAATAAATGAAGAGAGGGTTTTTTTTTTTTCCGGAAAAGAGGAAGTCTCTTGAAGGAAAACACGTCTTTTATATATATTTAGGAATGACTTCTTCAAGGAGTTACACTTCTTTAGTTGAGACATCACTGTGATATTGAGTAAAAAGAATATGTCTCCTCTTCCTAAGAGTTAGGGCTTGGCCACACAGTAAATGGTGATTTATTAATTCATTTAATTCATCTGAGGCTTTTTTTCCCTCTTAAAATATGTATTTGCCTTAGATAGATTTCACTGTAGCAACAAACAATCCTGCTATGTGAGCTCAAGCAAAGTCATCTAGACTTTTCCAGGCTTATGCAATTGGGAGGGTTGTCTCCATGACAGGGGCCATCTCCTTTGGGAAGGTAGGCAGGAGAAGGCAGCACTGCATACAATGTGTGAAGCTCTGGGGAGAAGCTGGAACATGCAGGGCTCTGAAGGCCTCTGTTCACCATCGACACGTGGACATTCACTCATCAAGGTAAGTGAGATGGTCCAACTCAAAATCTGAGGTCGGGGATGTACTTCTATTTTGGCTGCTGGAATAAAAGAAGGTGATGGAGGCAATAATTCCACATATGACATGACCTCATCGAGTTTTGGAAAGAATTAAATGTGTATGTTATTGTGTGTATGTGTGTCGACAACAATGACATAAGTATAATTATGGCATGAGAAAATAAAAGGAAAGGATTTTAGCCAGTGGGACATTATTGTAGATCTTAGTGACAAAACTCTAAGAGGCAAGGAAAGAATAATGAGAAGATGTGACAATTAAACTTAAAAACTTAGAAGAATAAAAGAGGGACTAAATAGCATAGTTCACAGAAGCTTGGTGCAGAATTTTAAATAAGAGAGAGGGGCTTTATCACAAACGTTATCCAGTATGGTCTAGGTTGGTACAAAGTTTTATTAAAGTAACGTTTCCTTGTAAACAATTTCTGTCCATAAAATATTATGCAACATATTCTAAGAGTCAGGCTTTGGAAAATTTTTGGTCAACCTTTATATGTATTGTTAGGCTTAGTAATGTTTTGTTTTTAATTAGTAGAGAACACTGTCTGATTTTGTGCCTATTGAACGTTGCAATTTAACCTTGGGTTTCTTTGCCCCCTGCCTCGGGGCCAACAATGATGTTTGTTGTGTGTATATGCTCTAGTGCCAGAATGCTCTGAATTCTCCAACTGCAATTTATCCACTCGCCCCTATTTTCTGGTGGCTTCTTTATCTGGGATCATAGAAAAAATCAAGACTTCACTACTGATAAAGGGGAAGGGAAAAGCCCTCTTGCAACTCTGTTTTTCTACCTAAGACCATATGGTTCTTGACTGATCAGTCTGGAACTTTGTCAGCTCTACTTTTTAAACATTTAAAAATGTTTAACCCTTCATTCCTTTCTCAATCCATTCCAACCTATTTTGTGCCTTTGTTAATCTACTTAAATTTATTAGGATAATGCTGCTAGTGACTTCCCAATATCAAATGCAATGGAAAATTTCCAGTTCTTATTTTATTTCATCCTCTCTGATATTTAGAGACTCTCTCCTTTGAAGTCTTCCATGCTTTGGCTGTGGTGACACCTAACCATTGGTGCCCATTCCACCTCAAAAACTATTGTCTTCTTTACTGACTTCTCTCTGTCATCCTTTTAGGATGCGCTGGTCTAAAAAGATCTGTTCTCAGATCTGTGTAACTTTCATGCATCCTCATCTGTATCCCAGATTTGACCACCATCTTCCAGCTGATGTATCTAGCCTAGCTTTCTACCTCGTCTGAATCTGTTCCTGAGTTCTAGATCCATCCCTTTATCAATCTGTCCTCTTCACTTAGCTGAGAGGAATCTCAAACTTGAATCCAAAATGAAATTGAGATTCTTAATATCACTCTTCCCTCCTCCCATGTTTTAATCTAAGTTAACAGTGATGTTTATGAAAAACTCACTCCTAAACATTAAATAGAAATAGTGGTGTATAATTTTGATCTATCATATAGTAATAGCAATGACTTTTTTATTATATTAAAATTTTTAAAATATTTATTTATTTTGGAGAGAGATACAGAGACAGAGACAGAGCACAAGCAGTGGACCAGGAGCAGAGAGAGAGAGAGAGATACAGAATTCAAAGGAAGCTCCAGGCTCTAAGCTGTCAGCACTCATGAACTGTGAGATCATGAACTAAGCTAAAGTCAGACACTTAACTGACTGAACCACCCAGGAGCTCCTGTTTTGCATTATATTTTTAAGCCAATGGAAGTAGAGTCCAATTGGCATAAATTTTTGCTGAACAAATATTAATTTCCCATTTGGATGATATACTTAAATCATTTGAAAGTGACTATGTGCCCTTTTTGAATGACTTTACAGCAACATGACAACAGAAATACTTTAATGCATTTTTCAAGATATATTGAGTATATATTTTAGCGCCTGATGCTAATTTACAGTGGTTGTTAATGGAATTAAGTTAATACAGCAAGTTTTAGCATCACTAAAAGATATATTTATTTTACCTTGTATGATTCAAAAAAAATACAGTGATATGTATTTTTTGAACCCTAAACTATTAAGCAGAGTTATACCTAACAAATACAAAAGAACACATATAAAGGAGAGAAAAAAAACATTAAATATTCTTTCAGCTTTCAGAGAATTTGTGTGGCAGAAGAGACTTTCAGGAGTTGGATGAGAAGAGGGTAAGTTGGTCCTGGCTATTGCCTAAGACTCTGAAATTAATGGTTATGGGGGTAATGGATGAGACCATTGACCAGTCAAGTGATTTAATAAAAGTAATGGGAAGGAGGAAATATGATAGATTAGAAATGGGCAGGAAAAAAAAGAAAAAGAGGCTCACCAAAGTCTTTAAAAGATTTTTAAAAATATGACTATAAAAAAAGAATTTTCTAAAATATCCTAAAAGGGAAAAATGACCTTTTCTTTTCTTTTAAAAAAATTTTTTTTAATGTTTTTCATTTATTTTTTGAGAGAGAGAGAGAGAGACAGCATGAGCAGGGGATGGACAGAGAGAGAGAGAGAGGGAGACACAGGATCTGAAGACAGGCTCCAGGCTCTGAGCTAGCTGTTAGCACAGAGCCCAATGTGGGGCTCGAACCCACCAACCGTGAGATCATGACCTGAGCCGAAGTCGGACGCCTAACTGACGGAGCCACCCAGGTGCCCTGCTTTGCTTTTCATCCTAAAACTTTATTTTTTAACTTCTTCCTGTTCCTATAAACATGCTATTTTAAATTTAATTTTACTCGCCCATTGAATACAGCATACATACTAATAGACTACTGAATTGTGTCTTGTAAAATAAATGTACCTTAGCTTCTTGAGCAAAACTAAATCAGTAAAATCACTCAAAACTAGAAAACACATGGACTGTGATGTTTCTGGTAGAGCAGGTTTTTTACTTTATAAATCTAAGGCAAAAAAAATCCCAACATGTAGACCTTATGATATTGTCAGAATTACTCAATATAGCATAGTATAGAAGAAAATGCATTAGAATATAGTTGTCCACTTGAAAAGTACAGGAGAGAAAACTCCATTATCTTGTGGGTCCCCTGGAATTCATTGGCTATCTGCTTGACTCTAGGGAAGGTAATTGTTTTCAACAGCCTGTTACATTGCTCCCGACCTCTGGGAAACAGGCTGTCCTGTAATGGGGCAATTATGACGGTCATTTCTCTTCCCACAAGGATAACTCTGAAATAGCTGGGGGGCGGGGGGCAGAACACAAGAAAAGAGTAGAATTTCATGAGCAGTTGGATGACTTTATTCCCTAATGGTCTCCCAGGACTTAATTTTCAGCTCAGGAGAGTATCCTCAGGTTTTTATCTCAGAATTGTAACCTGAAGAGTGTGTCTCCGTTTAAGGCAGCAGTTCACAAAAGCAAACTAAAAACTGGGTCTCTCCCTGGACTGTCTGGCAAGTACATTTCTAAATGATGAAAAATCATTGTAGCTGTATGCGGGTGTTTTCCCAAAGCTCATGCTCTGCATGGAATATTCCCCACACAAGTAACAAAGTATTAGAGAAAATAATAGCACATATTTTTAATGCTGATATTTTTCATTAGAAGTATTTTTTGATAATTCGTGGTATTGCCTCATTCACATGTTATTGCTTGTTAAAAAATTTTAATGCTTATTTTTGAGAGAGAGACACAGAGTGTGAGTGGGGGAGGGACAGAGAGAGAGAGAGCGAGAACAGAATCCAAAGCAGGCTCCAGGCTCTGAACTGTCAGCACAGAGCCGGACCTGGGTCTTAAACCCACGAACCGTGAGATCATGACATAAGCCAAAGTCAGATGCTTAACCAACTGAGCCACCAAGTGCCCCCTATTCATATGTTATTTCTGTTGTGCTATTAACTTTTTCTCTCTCACTCTAAAAGTAATTCATGCTTAATAAAGGTGTTTTGGAAACTCCAAGAAAAGTCAATCACACAAATTAGCTGGTAGTCTGGTCAAGTACATTTTAGGTTCTTCCTGTCTCTCCGTACACACACACTCACACACTTACATCCATATTTACATCTATATCCTGATATGTAACTATTGACATATTATAAATGAGATCATAAGTATTTTTATACAAAATGCATAACGCTGTGTCATGCTCTCTGTATTAAGTGTTATATCAACAAATCCTCTACATTGTTGGATATAAAAAATGAAATATCTAATATTCCTCTGAAATGGCACAATCTAGATTACTTAACATTCCACCAAAGATCGGATATCTAAATTCCGCATGTCATGATATATATATACTGTTTCTATTTCTAATGACTTCTGAGGGACTACTTCCACAAATGGAAATTTCTATATGATAGCTTGTGAATATTATATAGCTATTGGTAATATCTGACACTACATTTATATTTCTATTGGCAATACATGAGAGTATCTTTTTATCCTTTTTAGCAGCATTGGATGTCTTAGAAATATTGCCTGATACAAATGGTGAAAATAATGCATTCATATTTAAATTTCCTAATGCTGGAATTATCAAAGGGAATGAATATTTTTCTATAATTTTAAATCTATTATTTTTATCTTTCTGTGAATTTTCAATCTATTCCTGTTGTCCACTTATACATTGGAATTTGAGTATTTCTCTTATAATTTAAATATAATTTAATTTAGATATAAAATACTAATCATCTGGACCAATGAGTTGGACCTATGAAAATTCTTTATGTGCTAATGATAACTTGTGATTTTTGCTTTCATTGCAAAACGATTTCTAATTTGTTTCTGTTCATTGAAACATCATGTTTATCATCTACTATAAGAGATTTTCATCATTTATGAAGATGAAATCTGTTCCCCTGTCCTTTTTAAAGTTTCCTTTGCTTTTAGATGTGAAAGCCTAGCCCTTTCTTGCGGGTTTGATCACTATGCTTGTATCTTCATATAACCCCATAATATGTATTCAGGGCTTGATTTTCACAGGCATTTTCATAAAATTTAACTTTCCAATCTTTTTGAGATTTATTTTACCCTTAAAGTGAGAAACGTTTAAATTTTTTAAAGTCTGACTACTTGTCTTAATAATACAGTGATGCATTTTAAATTTCATAGTTACATAAAATGTGTCTCAGAGAGTAAGCTCTGGTGTAAAGCTGACTGAGTTCAAATCTCTTCTCCATCACTGTCTGGTTGGGGACGTTCTGCATAAACTCTGTGCAGACTTCCTCCTCTGAGCAAAGGGGAGGCTGAGGGCAGCCGTGACACAGTTCGCTCTGGAAGGAGTGAACGCACCTTAGCATGAACCACCATCAGGCTGGGCTTGTCATTACTTGCAGTGCTTTTCTTTTTTTAATTTTTTAAAAATGGTTTTTATTTATTTTTGAGAGACAGAGAGAGACAGCATGAGCAGGGGAGGGGCCACCCAGGCGCTCCTACTTACAGTGCTTTGATGAAATATTTTACTAGGCTTTTTTTGGGGGGGGAATCGATAAATTATAAATAATTTTTATGGTATTATGTCTTTTATGAGACATTGTATTTGGTTAAAATAAAAATTTTAAATATTTGCAAAATGTCAACCCCTTCCACTGAATATTTTGACTTGATAGTATTAAGTATAAAACAGATGCTCAAGGAAATGCTAATTAAATATTTATTAACCTAAAATGCAGAAGTATCAAAAATGTATTGCACACTGGTCTCTTTGGGCTACCGAGGAGAAAACCAGCTCCTCAGGACAGGGTATTGGAGAACACGATTCTAGGTGATTACTTGCTTTGGTCTCATTCCTTATATGTTCTTTTTTTTTTTTTAAATTTTTATTTATTTTTGAGAAAGAGAGACACAAAGTGTGAGCAGGGGAGGGTCAGAGAGAGAGAGGGAGACACAGAATGTGAAGCAGGCTCCAGGCACTGAGCTGTCAGCACAGAGCCTGATGCAGGGCTCAAACCCACGAACTGTGAGATCATGACCTGAGCTGAAGTCCGCTGCTCAATCGACGGAGCCACCCAGGCACCCCAACTAACATATTCTTTTGTCACAACTACTTCTTTACCTAAAAGTACTGCCTCAACAGGGAAGTCTCTTTCTGTCTCTGTCGGCCCCTGCCCCCTCCCCCACACCATTTATTTATATTACAATGCAAACCTATATCCTCAGTCCAGACTACTGAATCACAATTATGTATTTTGCTTGAGCTGGGTCAATCATGTTTTTTGTTCTGAGACTTAGAATTTGGGCAGATTATTGTTTTCTGGCTCTGAAGAGAGGGAGAAGCAGAAAGAATTAATCCATGCTGTGAGCTAATATGTATCAGTCAAGTTCTCGAAACTTTCCAATTAAAGGGCTGAGGTGATAGTCCAGTGATCGTGAGCAAATGCAGTTTCTTGGCTGTATGTGTGATGTGAAGAGAAGAGAGGGAACGACATGGTTTTAATAGAAAATGCTTTTATGGCAAAAGAAATGTGTGTTTTGTGTGAAATAAATAAATAAAACTGAACATAACTGTCTTTGGATGAGACCATAAGACTTTTTAAGTTGTCACTTCTTGTAGCTCTTTTTCCCCACATTAATGGCATGGTTATTAATTAACACAGAGAACAAGCTTAGAAGTAAAAATTGCAACGTTCAATGTTGTAGGAGTGATTAGGAAGATAATTGCCAATCAGCACCGTGGTATATACCTTTATGGGGAATTTGTTTACATAAATAAATACACACACACATAACACACACATATATTTGAGAGAGAGAGTATGAGTGGGGAGGGGCAGAGAGTGCAAAGAGAGAGAATGCCAACCGGACTCTAGGCTGTCATAACAGAGCCCAGTGTGGGGCTTGATGTAACCAACTGCCAGACGGTGACCTGAGCCAAACTCAAGGGTGGAACACTTAAGGGCTTAGCCACTCAGAGGCCCTAACATATTTTTTAAGAGAACCACACAGGGGTACCTGGGTGGCTCATTAGGCTGAACGTCCAACTGTTGATTTCAACTCAGGTCATGATCCCAGGATCGTGGGATCTTGCCCCATTTCGAGCCCTGCAGTGATCTCCGTGCTGAGCAGAGCCTGCCCAAGATTCTCTCTCTCTCTCTCTCTCTCTCTCTCTATCTATCTCTCTCTCTCTCAAAATAACAAGAAAATAATCATATAAAAGTGCAATAAGAAGACTAGTCATGATAACAAAAAGCTAATATTTTTCTTTCCATTAAATGTAATTTGGCATTGAAGATTTGCAAATATTAAATACTGGTTAACACTTAACTCTTTCTGCAAGCCCATTAACTGCTAAAAATATTATACATACGAGATGTTAGGTATAGGTCGAGAGATGCAATGGGGGGGACACAATAAGAGCTCGTTTAAAGGAGCAGCATGTGTCACTGTAACGATATGTAGGCATGTTTCTCCTCTCCCCTCGCCGCCCATGTCGTGCGTCTCTGAAGCCACGTCGAACACACGATGCTGGACTCAGAGCAGGACTCAGTAATCAACACACTCAATGAGGCCAAGTCTGTCCCTTTTACTCTGTGTTTAAAGACCAAATTTGAGAAATGTCTTTTTCTCATTTTTCTCATGCCTTAAACTCACTGTGTCAGAACTATTATTAATTCATAAGTCTAGTTTTCAGCCATATTTGGACAGGAGTGTGGTCTCTTCTCTTAGAAGGTATATTCTAAAACATGGGATATATGTGCATATTTACTTTGTATCTTTTCCTGGATATTTTCTTCTTCCTTCGACCCTCTGATAATAAAGTGCCTTCATATTTACGACTACCTTTCTGATATCTACAAAATGAATGCATTTGGCAAATTGTTACCAGAATTGCCTGCTGTTTAGGAAACACTGGGTAATATTAACTTACATCTGTGTTAGTCACTGTTCTCCAGAGAAACAGAACCAATGATAGAAGTATATGTATATGAACAAAAAAATATTTATATCAGTGATATATTAGAGAGAGAAAGAGAGAGAGAGGGACTGAGTGAGAGAGATTTATGGCTGTAAAGCATTGTAAGAAATGATATAACTCTGGAGGCTGACCGCCCCAGGATCTGCAGGCAGCGAGCTAGAGGCCTCGGAAAGAGCCAGCAATCTTGTCTCAGGCCCAAAAGCTGACAGGCTCAAGGCCCAGGAAATGCCGATGTTTCCAATGAAGTCCAAAAACAAAAAATGAAACAAAAGAAAAACAACAACAGAAGCAAAATCCCATGTCCCAACTCAAAACAATCAGGTAGGAGGGAATTCTTTTTCTTTAAAAATTTTTTTAAATGTTTATTCCTTTTTTTGAGAGAGAGAGAAAGAGAGAGAGAAAGAGAACATGAGTGGGGGGAGGGACAGCAAGAAAGGGGGACCGAGGATCCAAAGTAGGCTCTGTGCTGACAGCAGAGAGCCCAATGTGCAGCTCAAACTCATGAACTATGAAATAATGACCTCAGCTGAAGTCAGATGCTTAACTGACTGAACCACGGAGGCGCCCTGGGAACTCTCTCTTAATCACAGAAGGGAGAGCCTTTATTTTTTTTCTACTCAGGCCTTCAACTGATTAGGAGAGGCTCACCCACACTGGGGAGGGCAATCCACATTATTCAGGCAGAGTTTCTGCTTTATTCTCACCCAGAAACATCTTCACAGACACACCCAGAGAAGTGTTTAACCAAATGTCTGGGCACCTCATAGTTCAGTCCAGGTGGCACATAAAATTGCCCATCACGGGTTCCTTTCTTCATTTAATTAGATTCATGCTTTTTCATTCATAATTATTGATGCAAGCCATCCTCATAGGCCAAAGTAACTTTCTCCCACTTCACCTTTTTTTCTTCTGATTTTCTTTACAGGCCCCTGTGCCTGTGTTGAAGTGGTGACATTTCTCAGGGTCCTTCCCTGGACAGTCTTTCCCAGGTGACCTCATCATTCAAAGGGATTCAGCCACTCTCTGTTTGCTGATGTTCTTGTTTTCTCAGGCTGCCATAACAAAATGCAATAGATTGGGTGCTTCACAACAGAAATGTGTTTTCCTACAGACCTGGGGGCTGGAAGTCTGAGGTCAAGGATCGGTTTCTGGTGAGATCTCCTGCCCTGACGTGCGATGGCTGCCTTCCGGCTCTGCGCTCATGGGGCTGAGGGAGCAAGGTCTCTGCTGTGTCTGCTTGTGAGGCACTGATCCCATCGTGAGGGGTCCATCCTGATGATCTCATCTATGCCTGACTACCTCCCTGAAGCTCCACTCCAAATACCATTGCCCTGGGAGTGAGGCCTTTAATCTACACATTTGAGGACACAATTCAGACCGTAGCATTTGATGTCACCTAAGTCTACATTTTGGCCAAAAGGGCCATTATGATCTCAATTGTATCTCTCTCTCAAATTCATATGTTGAAGTACTAACTTATATTTGGAGATAGGGCCCTTAAAAAGGTAATTAAAGGTTAAATTTAAAATTAAGCTGTTAGGGGGGGCCCTAATCTAGGCTGACTAATGTCCCTGTAAAAGGGGATTTGGATGCCCAGAGATATATCAGGTGCTACTGTCCCCGAAGGGGTGATTACTTGAGGACACTGTGGGAGAGTGGCCAACCACGGTCCCAAGAGGAGACCTCAGAAGAAAGAAAGTCTGCTGGCATGGCGTCTTGAGTCTGGAGGTCCAGCCTCCAGAAATATGAGAAGAAATGTCTCTGTTGCTTTAGTCGCCCTGCAGTGTTTTGTTACAGCAGACTGAGCCAACTAATACACTAGTTTTCTAAGGACGTCTGTCTGTATCTCAAGTAGTTGTTGAACGCGGTTTTGTCAGCAGTTTTAAGTCCATTCTGGACAGAGCTCAGTACTCCCTTTCTGCACCTGGTGTTCATCTCCTGTTCCCAAGAGACAGAGAGGAAAGAATGCCCTGGCCTGTAGGTCATAGGACTCCTTTCCGACTGCCCTCCTGCTGGCCCCCTCTTCACAGTGCAAGGAGGAGGCAGGAGTGAGGGGTGCGCCCAAGGGGTGGGCTTGGTCCGCACTTCTGGACCACACTTCTCATCCCAGAACCTCATACTTCCCTTCTGAGCCTGCACGGACATCCACCTGACCTCAGGTCTGGTGGTGTTCCAGGGTACCTGTTCCCGTGGGCGTGGCCAGGCCGGCTGGGGTCTTCACATAAATGACACAGGGTCAGGGGTGAGAAAAGAAAGGGTCGGGACAAGCTATCCCTTAGTCACAGTCTCCAGGGGCAAGGGGACATGGTGTCCAAGAACTCTTAGGCCCAAACTGGCCTTCCAGGTTGTTCTGAAGGTTCCTGCTAGCTTCCTAACTTCCATACACTCAGGCACATGTAAGGACGAGTCATTTGTCCTTTTGTACCATGTCCTACAAATGTGAGGGACAAGACACCTCCTCACGCATGACTGCCAGGACCGTTTATTCCTCTCACGTTCTGGTCTCAGCGAATGGCACCG
This sequence comes from Suricata suricatta, assembly GCF_006229205.1. Lineage (NCBI taxonomy): Eukaryota > Metazoa > Chordata > Mammalia > Carnivora > Herpestidae > Suricata > Suricata suricatta. The sequence goes on from NC_043710.1 coordinate 94,778,564, forward strand.
GCAGGGTCCCTGCTTCAACGTGAGATCTTGGATTCCTTCCTTCCCTTGTTCCTTCCATTCACGGAATCAACAATTCTCGTTGGTTAAACCTCCCAGGTACCCTTGCATCTCTGCCCACTTCTCCTATCCTCACAAACGCTGCTCTAGTCCACTGACTCTCTCACCTGGACCCCTACCTTCAGTCTTGCTCCAATCTTATCCACTTTCCCACACGGAAGCTAAAATAAGGCCTCGAAACAAACAAGCAAGCAAAGGAACCCGATCTGATCCTGCAGCTCCCTGGCCTAAAACCTCCTGGAGGTGTGTTACTTCCTACAGGCTCCCGTCCACCCCGGCATCTCATTACAACGCGGCCCGACGGTTACAGGAGCTTACCCCTTCCAGTCATCATCTCCCATCCTCCTCCAATCAACCATCTCCTCCAATCAATCATTTCCTCTTTCAATCATCATCTTAATCACATTAGACAGAACCATGGATTTCTTTTAGTTCTCGGAAATGGTCTTCTTTCCCCTCTAAACGTCATGGTTTAGAGACTATTCCATTTGTCTGGCTAATCCCTGTTTACCCTACAGGTCCAAACTTGAAATCATTTTCTCTGGGAAGACCTTTCTGAGTCCTCCTGCCCACATCAATTGCCTCAGAGGGCCTACATTTCATCAGAATGCTTATTACACACTAATTATCTATTTTCCCCCAAAACTGTTGAGGTTGTACCTGTCTTGTTCAATTTTATATACACAGTGCTTGGCACATAGCCAAAGTGATAGAAAAAACAATTATACGAAACTGAAAGCAGAATTTATATGCATTTTGATATTCCTAAAGGTATAAGACGCTGGCATCATCTAAAATTCATATGTGTTTTATATTGAAAATGTAATTGACATGTTATTTTGACATCTCCAAATTCTGTTCAAACTCAGTAAAAATAATGTTATACAGTTTTTAAGTATTTATTCAAAAGGCCTGCCTGGCTGGTAATGGAGAACAGATTGTGACAGACAAGACAGGTCCCTGCAGTGAGCTTCCTGTTTTCAGTAGCTTTTTCGGGTCATGGTCTTGCAGTTTCCCATCGCATAGGCTAGGGGTACCCGGACCGAGCGGTGGGACCGTGCTGTCTTTCCCCTTGACAATATTCTGGGTGCCCAGGAGCATGGGATTCCTGTTTGAATGGCCCTGAGCTCCTTCTAGAACCTGTTTGGACTCTTCCTGATTCATCTTCTTCAGAGTAGACCGTAAAGCCACTGTGCCAGACCTTGAGCTTGCAGGAAGAGAGGGCCAAGGGGTGGCTCTGTAGGGGAACGTGAAACCAGCACGGTGTGCACACAGGTGTAGCCAAGGTCTCTTGCAAGGTGGTAGGAAAAGAAGTGGGGGTGGGTGTGGGGGATGCATAGCCACGGCCCAGGGGCTGGTGAAGCTGGGTCTCCTGCTTCATTATATGTTGCAGATCATTATAAACTTATGTTTGTCAGGACTGGAGATTAGAACACATTTTATTTGGGGCGCCTGGGTGGCTCAGTCGGTTACGTGTCCAACTTCAGCTCAGGTCATGATCTCACGGTTCGTGGGTTTGAGCCCTACATCGGGCTCTGTGCTGACAGCTAGTTCAGAGCCCAGAGCCAGCTTCAAATTCTGTTGTCTCCCTCTCTCTCTGACCCTCCCCTACTCATGCTCTCTCTCTCTCTCAAAAATAAATTAAAAAAGTTTAAAAAACAGAACACACTTTACTTATTTGTTTTAGATATTTTAGCCAAAGAACTGATTTATAAATTTTAAATACTCTGACACATGGTTTATGGGCTCCATTTGTACTAATGCCATGGGCTCTGCAAACCGTAGAGGGAGCTCTCCTAGAAAAGGATCAAATGTGTGGTCACACGCATGTACGATTTAGTGTAATCCTTCTCTGATATCTGTGAGAGGTCTAGCAAAGATCTCTAGGACTGTTAGTTTCATACTTTGTACATCACTCACACAGATGCAAGTAGGGACCCTCTCCTAAACTTTTACGATGCCTTAAAATACATTGAACACTTCTTTGGGGGCTGATACTGTATTTGCAGTGTTAGAATATCAGATCTATTTGTACATTTAGCCTTAGTGTCATCCATTTTAAGACCGATTATTGGTTTCTTTTATCATCTCTAAATCACTTTAATTAATAAAAAGATAAAATGTCTCTCTCAAGAAAGAGGAAGCATAACTCTTTTTGAAATACGTGTTCCTTCAGCTTATCAGGTCAGAGCTATTGCTTTGTATTATATATCTCAAAGGGTATCTTCAGCTATGGGAGCCTGGGTGCTTCAGAAAAAAATGAAACTGATTAGCCTTTTGGATAATAATGGCCAACAATAAAGCATAATCTCATAGTTATTCATGACTTGGTTATACATACTAAAGAACATCCCCTCAGAAAAGGCTTAACACATACATAATAATTTACATTTCTAAAATATATAGTAAGATCCTTCCTTAGGCACAGAGTTGCCAACTTTACTTACCTTCTCAAAACCAGTTTTTCAAATACTTTCCCCCATAATTTAGAGACAAAGTTTAAGAACAAGAACAAAAGTTCACTTAAACATATACCTTTGGGTTCAACATATACCTTTAGTCTTCACGAAAATCATGTTTTAAATTAACCTAGATAGAAAAATCCTTAAGGAGAAGAGATACCTCCAAATTGTAAAGTCCACCTACAGCCCTCAAATGTAGGGTGATTTGGATGCTCACCTCACCTTTGTATTTTATATATATTTTTACCTTCCATGTCCTATGAAGTATATTTCTACTACTTCCTCACCTCAATGTAAAACTATAATTCCTTTTATGACTTCACTCCCTCAACAAATGCAGGACCTTGAATAATTTTTAATAGCTTAAAGATAAAGAGGCTCTTTTCCCTTCAGTATCTCAGGACCTACATTTATAATTGCTCGCATAATCTCATTAGTGTGGGATCAAATTTTATAAAGTGGTACTGAGGGTTAACTGAAACAACAGGACACAATCCTCTGTGGATTTCTTTCTGATGACAGAACCGATGATTGGCTGCCAAGATGATTTATGGCTCTCTTTTTAAAATGGATGGAAGAAAATGACAGAAATAGTTTCTAGCAGTAATCTAAAATCTTCCTGACTTAAATAGCTATTACTTTTCTTTCTCAGAAAGAATAAAAATATCAAATATTCAAACATAGAATTTTATATTGGGGAAACTAAGAATAAAGTACAATACTAGAAAGATTTAAAGACCAATGAGTATTAAGTCTCTCAACTTTATACTATACAGAAATCTCACCTGGATTGAAAGTTAAATATTAAAAAAATCAAACAATTAAAAAGCTTGAAAATAAGAATTTATATTCATTAAACCCCTTGATATGAGAAGGCTTCCTAAACTTTAAAGTAGTCAAAGTTGTTACGGACAAACATGACGCTAAAGTTAGTACATAAACTTGTAATTTTACATATCAGAAAGAAGAGAATGAAACCCAAATTTCATGTTAATGAAACATATTTGGGAATACAGGATTATTTGTGTATTAAAAGTGCAAATGACTTAAATCTTCAAATAAAACCCTCCGGGCATTTGGGGCACCTGGGTGGCTCAGTCGGTTAAGCATCCAGCTTTGGCTCAGGTCATGATCTCACATTTGGGAGTTTGAGCCGCTCCCCCCCACACCCCAACCATTAGGCCCTGTGCTGACAGCTCAGAGCCTGGAGCCTGCTTTGGATTCTGTGTCTCCCTCTCTCTCTGTCCCTCCTCCACTTACCCTCTGTCTCTCTCTGTCTCAAAAAATAAACATTAAAAAAATAAATAAAAATAAAAACCTCTTGTGTTCTGTTGTCTCTTCAACAAATGTTAATGACTCTCTGGAAGGACATGGTGTTCATTCATACCAGAAGCATTTTTAGCGAGAATGAGTAAGAATTTAGTAAGTATCTGTTTTATGGAATATTATTCAGCCTTAAAAAAATTCTGCCATTTGTGGTAACATGGATTAACCTGGTGACATTCTCCAAAATGAAATAAGCCAAACACAGAAAGACATACTGCGTGATGTCAGTTATATGTAGAATCTTAGAAAAATAAATTGAACACATCTCCATAGAAGAACAGTGGTTAGTTAGTAGAGGCTGGGGTTGGGAAGAGGGACGATATTGATCAAGAGATACAAAGTTTCAGATATAAGACCACGAAAGTTCTGGAGATCTAATACACAGCATGCCGACTACAGTTAAGAATGTATTGTGATCCTGAAATTTGCTAAGAGAGTGGATCTCAAGTATTCTTAACCTGTGCCTCCCCCTCCCCCATCACACAGACGGCAATTATATGAGCGGCTGGGTGTGTTATTTAGCTTGACTGTGTTAATCATTCACCATGTATATGTGGACCAAGGCATCACGTTACACACTTTAACTACATAAAATTTTAATCTATTAATCATACTTCAATAAAGAGGGAGAAAACTAACACAAAAAAAGGAAGTAAGGTATATACACATTGTAACAGGAGAAATAATACTGTCTTTAGTTGCTGATGACATGATTTTCTATGGAGAAAATCCTAAAAAACTGACAAAAGTCTTGTAACTTATAAGTGACTATAACAAAGTTGCAGGACACCCAAGGTTAATATTTGGAAGTCAAGTACTTTCTTATATATTAGCAATAAACAATTGGCATTTGAAATGAAAAAAAAAGTTAAATAAGATAAAAAATGTGTAGGTGTAAATCAAATAAAGTATATATCGGATATATAGACATGCATGTATATGTATATAGAGGGGAGGAGAGGGAGAGAGAAACTACAGAACTCTGATGAAAGAAATTAAATATCAGAATAAATGGAGATAGTCTATGTTCATAAGTTTGAGACATAATTTTTTAAACATCAATTTTTCCCAACCTGTTCTACAATTTCAATTCCTATAAAAGTCCTGCCAAACTGTTTTTTAGATATCAAAATACTGATTCTGAATTGGTCAAAGGGGGTGCCTGGGTGGTTCAGTTGGTTGAGCGTTAGGCTTTGGCTCAGGTCATGATCTCATGGTTCGTGGGTTCAAGCCCCACATCAGGCTCTGTGCTGACAGCTAGCCCAGAGCCTGGAGCCTGCTTAGATTCTGTGTCTACCTCTCTCTCTGCCCCTCCCCTGCTCATGCTGTCTCTCTCTAGCTCAAATAAAACATTAAAAATATTTAAAAAAAATTAAATTGCTCTAAGAAGGCACAGTCCTAGGAGAGCTAATACAGTGTTGAAGAGGAACAAAGTTGGATGAATCACTTACCCGCTCTTAAGAGTTATTCTCTACCTATGATACTCAAGGGCTTATAATATAGGAACAGAATAGAGAACCCCAAAATAGATCCAATTTGTAAAATGATATTTGGTAAAGGAGCAAAGATTAGTCAATGGAGAAAAAACAGTCTTTTCAACAAATGCAAGAGAAACAATTGGACTCCATATACAAAAATAAACTAAAAATTAATCTAGACACAGATCTTATTCCTTTTACAAAAATTACTCAAACAGGCCTAAAAATAGACCTAGATGCAAACAAAACTATGAAAGTTCTAGAAGAAAACATGAAGGGAAATCTATGTGACCTTGAGTTGGTAATGAGTTTTTACATACAAAACCCAAAGCATAATCCACGAAAGAAAATTGACTTTGGATTTATTACAATTACAAACTTCTGCAAAAGATGCTATTAAGAAGGTGAAAAGATCAATCATATCTGCAAAGAAAATACCTGAAAGCACATATCTGATAACGGACTCATATCCAAAGGATACAAAGGACACTTCACACTCTGGAATCATAAACCAAACAACCCAACTTAAAAATGGGCAAAAAATCTAAACGGACATCTCGCCAAAAAAGACCTAGAGATGACAGGTAAACATGCAACAGATGCTCAGCATTATTTACTATCATGTAATTGCACATTAGAGTAACAGGGACATACCATTCCATGGGAAGGCAAACGGAGAATGGCCACTTTGAAAACAGACTGGCAGTTCTTACAAAGCTAAATATAGTCCTACCAGAAGATCCAGCAATTGTGTTCCTTGGCATTTCCCCAACTAATTTTAAAATTTATGTCCACACAAAAGCCTGCACATAAATGATCATAGAAGCTTTATTCGTAATTGCCCCAAACTGGAAGCAACCAATTTGTGTTCAATAAGTGAATGGATAAAAACACTTTGGAACATCTGCATAATGGGATATATTTAGCTCTGGAAAAACATGGAGGAAAATTAAGCGCACATTGCTAAGTAAAGAAAAAAAGCAGTTGAAAGGCTACATCTTGTCTGATTCCAGGTTTATGACATTCTGGAAAAGGCAAAACTAAAAGATTTATGGTTGCCTGGAGTTTGGGTGTGTGGGGGGTGGAAGGGTTAAATAATTACAACATAGGGTATTTTTTATAGTGATCAAACTATTCTGTATGATGTTATAATGGTGAATACATAATGCTACACATTTGGGTTTTTTAATTAAGTTTATTTTTATTTGAGAGAGAGAGAGAGTGCGTGCGTGTGTGAGCATGAGCAGGGGAAGGGCAGAGAGAGAGACTGGAAGACAGAGAATCTGAAATAGGCTCCAGGCTCCAAGCTGTCAGCAAAGAGCCTCATGCAGGGCTTGAACTGATGAACCATGAGATCATGACCTTTGCCAAAGTTAGATGCTTAACTGACTGAGCCACCCAGGTATCCCATAGTGCTATACATTTATAAAAACCCATCGTACTTTACAATACAAAGTGTTAGCCTAAACATACACAAATATATAAAAGTCGCTTGGGCGTTGCGGGATCCTAAAATAGAATGAAGGCTCTACAAGAGCATCTAGCTGCGTTACAAATATACGAAACAATATCAGTTAAGAGGGGTAAAATGAAAAGTTAATGACCTAAGTTGTTTCAGAAATGATTGGAATCTACCAGACTAAAGGCATAGCACTGCACTCTAGTCTCATAAAGCTATTTCCCAAGTGGGTACAGGTTTAACTGCTGATGCTACTCTACAATATATCTTGGAACTGAACGATTAAGTAGATGAATAGCAGATGGTGGGAGCCATATTTCTCACTGTTGGATTGGGGGGTTACAGAAAAGCAGGGGGAAACTAGTATGATGCACGTGGTAGTAGATTAGAGTGGTAGTCATATAGATTAGAGTATGATCTACTGTTTAGTTTATAATAGATACAAGTGTTTACATACAGAAATATTTATAGATATGGATACATATACATAGGTTAGTACACACACAAATAAAATCCTGCTTTGTCAGTTGAGAGATCCTAGAAGCAATAACACCCCCGTAGCAATGAGCACATCTAGTACCCAGATCTTGGTTTCTAATATCATCCTCCACGAAAGGGAAAAAAGGACTCATTCTAGGGCTGGGACAGAAAATATAAAAGATGATTTTGGAGCATGCCAGAAAGTAGATAACTACTAAAAAAGTAACAATAACAACAATTATAAGGGTGAGTCAAGTAAAATCACCCAAAGGTCTAAGCTGAAATATTTTGAGCAAAAAAAGAAATCTGAATCATAATCTAAAGTAGAAACTAAATGTCTATAAGTACCCACTAAAAGAAACAATTGACTATATAAATAAATCAGAGGAAGAAGAGTCAACTCTCCCATGAAGAAAAATTTTAAATTATTTACGTACGTATGCTGCCTTCAAAGAGATGGGGCATGACTCCCCATTCCTTAATGTGGGCTGTGCAAAGAGACCTTCCTCCAAAGCATATGATACTTCTGTATCCCCATAAGCAGGGATGTGTGTGTGTGTGTGTGTGTGTGTGTGTGTGTGTGTGTGTGGTGGGGGGCTGTGGGGCAGGACTAGAGAAACTTGAGAAGCTGGTTCACCCTCACCTGGGAGAACAAGGTCAACATTAACAGTTTTAAGTCACGCTGTTAGAAGGATATGATGTGATGAAAACAGTGCTTCTGTAATCCTCCTGCGCAAACCCATGACCTCAGGTGAATCATGAGAAAAATATCAGACCACTATCAATTGAAGACATTTTACAAAGTACTTATTCAGGACATCTCTAAACTCTCCAGATCATTAAAAACAAGTCCAGTCTGAGAAACTGTCAGTCAAGAGGAACCTACAATGATATGACAAAACGTAATGTGGGATCTTGGAAAAGAAAAATGACAGGTAAAAACAAAAGAAGTCAGAAAAAAATATACCCTTTAATGAATGTGCCTAGTTGATTTGCTACTTTTAACAAATATATTATGTGAGTGTAATATTTCTATGGGGATGCTGGCCGTGGGGACTATGGAACTCTGTACTGCCTTATCAGTTTTACTGTAAATCTAAAACTGTTATAAAATAAAAATAACGTTTATGTAAAACTCATTTATGGACTTTATGATTATGGCAAGTTCCACACTGCTAAAAATGAATGTGAAGCTCAATTCCTGTTTGCTTTATGAAGATTTGTGTCAGGGTGTTGTTATCTTGTATTCAGGGGCTACTTAAAATAAGGAACATGTGAGAGAAGATATAACAATGATTTTAAAAGACTTGAGTGAAAGCCTTTAAATTTTCTCCAATTTTGTTGTTACAAATATTTTTCTGAAGACATTTCAAGTCTTCTTCCAAGGACAAGTGACAATACACTTTATGTAAAAGAGTTTTCAATATTCTCAGTGTGAGCAAGACCAGTGGCACTGCCATCATAGAAATAGGTCATTTTGAAAAAAAAAAAAAAGACAGAAACTTACGAAGAATATGAATTTCCTTCTATTTAAAATCCTAGCTTCTTCTATGCCATTCTAAATACTAAAATATTTTTAATTTTTTATATGATTTTGTTAGCTTGTCATTTAAATATTTTTACCTTCAAATAAACAAATTGTAAGTTACTAAACCTAACATATGGTAGTTCTTCTTTGGCTCTTGCAATAATGCTGCAGTGACCATGGGGTTACAGGTACGTTTTTGAGAGAGTGATTTCACTGTCTTCAGATAGATGCCTAGAAGTGGACTTGCTGGATCATATATATGGCAGTTGATTTTTAATTGTTTGAGGAACTTCCACACTATTTTCCATAGTGGCTGCACGAACCACACTCAACACTTTGAATGAGTGGGTGTCAAACAAGACTCGTGGATAAGGTTTGTGTGCAAACCATGTGATCGGAAATTGTTATGGGTTTCTGGTGTCCCTCAAAATGCCTACACGGAAGCATCTTTCACTTCTTCACAATGTGATCTTATTTGGAGACACAGTTGTTGCAGATATAATTAGTTAGGATGAAGCCATCCTGAAGTGGAGTGGACTCCTAACCTACAAGGACTGGCATCCTTATAAAATGATGAACTTGTGACAAAGACACATGCACAGGGAGAACTCCATTAGACATGAGGCAGGACGGGGCGCTGCAACCTCCACATCAAGGAGGCCAACGCCCCCAGCAAACAAGAAGCCAGAAGAATGACATGGAACAGATTCTCCCTCTCAGCCCTCAGCACGAACCAGCCCCACCCTTGATCCCAGATTTCCAGCCCCCAGAACTGTGGGACAATACATTTCTGTTATTTAAGCCCCCAGTTTGTGGCCTTTGGTACCGAATCCTTACCATACTAACACAGTTACAAGGACCGAATCTATGCAAGCTGGATTCCATTTTCAAATCTTAAAACCAAAAACAGTATCAAAGGTTGAAGATCTGTAGGCCACAATGCAAAGCAACACACTGAGCAAAGGAGCACAGGTATTAAAACTGAATATTCTATTTTTTTTTCCTGAGAAGAAGAAAAATGGAGAGGTAGGCCCAGGTGTGCTTGTGTGTCTGTTGGTTGTTTAAAGGGAAAGGCTTGGACAGATGGTTTCTGTGGGATTTCTGACTTTTCCTTTGACTGTAACTATTTCCTAATTACAGTCATGGATTCCCAAGCTTGACAAAATGTATTAGAATATTCAACGCAAAAATAATCTAGATCTAGACTCAGCCACCGTGAGGTTTCAGCTGGCTTGGGATATCTTACATCCACTGACACCTCTGCCTTGACCTGTCTCTGCTCTCCCACACTAAATCACTGCTTTCATTATCCTTGCCTTTGCCCATTTGGCCAGAACTGAAATCATATAATCTCCATTTCTGGGACTTGAGGTCCAGACCGCTGGCTGTTCTTGACCTCTGGTAGTCCTTAACCCTTAGTGGGTTCATCTAAACTAAGATGGAGCCATTGCCCAGCTTGACCCCTCGTGACTGGCTTTATTCATCTGTTCCTCGGGTCTTGGATATAAAAGTGAGATTGGATTTTTATGTTTACATCAAACACGAGAAATGACTCTTGCTACTTCTGAATTGGGGTGAAGAATCTTCAAGGCCCTTTGTTTTAGTACACAATTTTATATTATTGTGTTGGACAGCTGGGTCAGGATACACTTTGTTCACTATCTGATGGCTTAGCCTTCAAAGGTATGCGTTACATTGTTGGTAATCAAAGATACTCTATATAAATGGTGGACAAGAGCATAAATTTTAATGATTATTTAAAATCATCACATGTAAGAAATGTGTAGGGGTTGAAATGCTATTTTAGAGCAGGCTAGACTTCTTTTTGACGTTTTAAGATTTCTCACATTTCATAAAGCTACTTTAATATTTTGAAAATTTTTATTTGCCACCTTTGCCAACAAAATGTTACAAAGCTACAAGCTTTCTGTTTGATGCTTTACGCTAGTTGTAAGTACTCTGTCTTAAGAGTGAACTTGTACATTTTCTGAAATATTTCATTATAGTTAAGCATGAAAAAACCCTCATTACTCTTGAGCATACATTAAAAAAATATATTCCTGGCTATAATACCAAGACAGAGATTGGAAGCAAGATCTTTCTCTTAGTATTTACTCAGCTTTTGTTTGTCTCTGTGGTTGTTCATGGCTCCTACCTGCCCTAACAATGCGGCTCACATAACATGTAATGGAATCCCTCTGCTTTCACTAAACTGCAGGGGAGTTTGCTTTTTGTCCAATTGTGTTCTGACTGAGATGTTTGTCATGGGAGTTTCCTGTTTTTGTGAGTACCCTAATATCTTTTCATATAGAGTAGATTTACTTTTGAATATTACTTAATATTACAATAATAAATAACACATATTTCTTAAATATGTGTTGTTTAATAATGAAGCTTATATTATAAAAATAGGAAGACATGGAATAAAATAGCAAGAAAAGAGTAAAGAAGCAAAAAAAAGGAAGAAATGATCTATAATGTTACACAGCTATCTATTAAGAAAAGTTGCAAGAGAGACCAGCGCACGATGATGTTGGAGGTTAACCCTTAGTCCCAACTTCTTGGATTCTCATGGGGAAGGATTTCTTAGGGGAATCCTGACCTAACTCCGCAGACCTTTTTGGGCTCTACCCCATTGGACAGAGATAGATTCATTTGCCTGATGAATGAAAAAAAAAATAAGAATTGCTTATTTTTGCCCATTGACATTGGAGTCTCTGTTTCTCTGTGTCCAAAGTTTTAGAGGCGCGTCCCCTTTGAAGAAGCGCTAGGGTGTTTCACCATGGTTAATGACTAGAATGGATACATTTAATTCTGGAGCACAGCACTAACAAGGCCACGGTTGCCAGAGAGCTAAGCAAGCTTCTCAAACATCGTGCGGTGTTATGGAGCTGCCATTCCGATTTCCATTTGTGCGACTCCTGAGTCTATTTCTCCATTATTTTTATATTTGCCAAGAAAACAGAGAAGTTATTTATTAACTTCATAAAACTCCAAAAGTAAACAGTGGAGTCCTTTAAGGGGAATTCTTGAGCTCCATCCAAACTTTCCTTGGAGGGTTGCACTGCCATTGGGGACTGCCCACTCTCTGTCTATGGTAAGTGAAATGCTCCTCTCAGACTTGTTGGAGGGCAGTGATTCCTCTGCTGCGTTTTGTATCACAGGATCTAATATTTGACAACATACAAATGGACTGATTCAGAGTCTATCCTGAAGCCAGATTTCAAAATTGGCCCTGACAGTGGCATGAGTCATCTCCCTTGGCTATCTAATAAAAGGAGTTATTTACTTTAGAGCAAGTTACATGGGACCAAAACAACGGGAAGTAGTAAATCCCGATTTGTAATATTATTCGCTCATTATATAACAGGTTTTTACAAATATATAGTAGTCTAGAAATTACAAAGACCGTATAGGCTAAAAACAATGGTGTTCATGATTTAGAGAAATTCTTAACATTTGTATTACCAACGAGCAAGTATTGTTAAAACAAAGCATTCGTGATGTCTTATGGTGCAAATATTTCTTTTCAAAATATTGGTTTTTTTTTAAAGAGATGATATTGTAAATTTATACTCTGTCCTCTTTAATGCAATCATACCATATGTCACTGTTTCATCTTTATAAGCTCCTAGGATTTTGGACGTGTTTCCAATTTAAAAAAAAAATGGTATTTGGCATTAACTACAGTTGCTATTGAGCAGTGTGAATCTATCTATAGTAAAAATGCTCAGTTTTTGTGTGCAGTAAAACAGAGATTGAAATTATATAAATATGTTGGGAGACATAATTTGTAACTTTACAAATGTAAAAGAGATCTGGGTTTTGATTGATCCATTTACCAGTTATTTATAAAGCAACTTATATATACCACTCCTGGCCAATTTGCTAGGGAATATAGTCATGAACATGATAGAAAAGAGTGCTACTCTTACCACATCCTAGTGGTAGAATACAGAAAACAGATAAACAAATAATAATAATTTTTAAAAAAAACCACCATCCTGTATTACATACATACAGCACTAAGGTATAGAAATGAACTTAGTGGCTACTGAGTCTTCAGGATAATTAATCCAGGAGACAGTGTTTTGGGGCCTCAGGTCTCAACCACTTGTCTTTCAGGCTATGACCCAGTACACAGATATAGGAACTCTGAGACAGAGCTATGTCTGTTAAAATCTAGTGACATTGGTGTTCCTTTGGAAGGACCCTGTCTTCTGTCGCCCCATTTCCCCTTCCAGGGACTGAATTCATTACTTAAGCCTACCCTTCTGCTGTCTTACACACTGGAGTTTCTGTCCTGCTCAATATTTTCTGTTTAACTTTGGTTTGACCTTGAATTCTGCCATGGCCATGTTCACATCTATTTGCTGGTTAGTCAGTGTTGTTCTCTTCAGCCTTTGGCTTCTGTCCCACTGTTTACCTTGGGGCTTTTAAATGACAATTACTATGGAAAAGTTTTGGATATAACCATTAGACTATCTTTATTTTAGCCACTTCACCTATGTTTCACCCTTTTAATAATGAAGAAAGAAACCATCACTTGTGTAGAGCACAGGATCTAAAAGCTATTAAGCTGCTTAATGCTAGCATATTGATGTTGTAATCAGGTATAAATTTTGGGAAAATAATCTCCTATATGTGAGCCACAGGAGTCTTTCGCTAACACAAAGACCTCTTGTCAACCTCAGGCTTAAACCTGAAATTTAAAGCAATGGATATATTGAGTTATATTTTTGAAAAATGGCTTTAATGGGGCTGGACTTCAAGCTCACTAAGCGTCCATAGATCACATAAAATTTACTTTACAAAATATGGTTTGGGAAGAAATGTTGGTGAAGTTATTTGAGGGCTTTGCTGATTTAGCTCTAGCTTCACTCCCATTTGGATTGCTTAGGGTTTCAGCGGGGGAGGGGGTTTGCTACTAATTTTTGTTTTCAATTAAATCCCACAGCTACTCCTCCCTCAAAGAAATGTCAGTATAATAACGAGCTAGACTAAGGGAAAAACAATGTATCTTTTCCAAGAGGAAGGCTGTCATAAAACTTGACATCCTGAAATACTGGGCCTTTTGTAAGTGCTGTTTATAAGATTTTGTTCTTTGGGCCAAAAAGTCAGAAACGAGTAAATGAGCCAGACTGTCCCCAGTGTCTCAGCTGCTCTGTAAGCTCAGCCCTGCCAGCTGGGTTCGGGCAGCCTGGTGAACACTGGAAGTCCCCTGTGGCGAGCTGGAGCAGGGGTCTGAAAATAAAGAAGTGAAAGGTTGGCTTCAGTCTTACAGTCTTAGGAGTCAAATCTACCCCCTTTCTACAGTGGAGTCACTCAAGAAAAGAAGTATGAATGAATCATCTTATTGCTCTTAACCAGTTATCCTAACGTCAGGACAACAAAACGAAATAAAAAAATGGGAGGCCTAATTAGACACCTAAACAGAATTTAAACAGAATTTAAAATTTGAAAGGAGAAAAAAAGAAAATGCGCAAAAAAAAAAATTAGTAAGATGAACGTCTTCCAATCTCTGTATTAAAATTTAAGACAAAAGTCAACAAATCTAAATTGAGCAAAGAAACATAAGATATGTTACTAAGATCAGGAAAAACGGCAGCTATTCTAACCTTTCTATTGGCTTTATATAACAGAATGCAAATGAGATGTGCATCCGTTACTCACTAAATGAGTAATTTGGCATCCCCAAAGCATCCTACATGCCATTCATTGGGTGGCCATTCTCTGACCAGATGGAATATACACAGAAAGGCTTTCTTCCTGTCAGAAAAAAGTAATCCATGCCTGAGTACTCAGTTAGGAAACGCAGGAATGGCAACTTAGGGACAATGGTCAGCCATTGTGTTAGTTTTCATAGGACATAACCTGACGCATGTTTGAGAATGCCTCTCTAATTACATGTGTTAAATAGATTGGAGGTGGATCAGAGAGAATAAGACACAACAAATTAGGCTTTACAGCAATTAAGACAAGAGATGATGGTAGCTTATATTGGTTGGAGTCAGAAGAGATCCAGGATATTGGGTCAATATGAGAAATATTTAAAAATAAAGTGAACTGACCTTGGCGATGCATTAGAAATAGGTGAGAGACAGGGATAGCAAGACAGTCTCAAAACTTTGGCATAAAAGTTTAGGTTGATGATGATGTTATCTGCTGAGGAAACAACTTGAAAATAACCAGGTTTGGAAGAGGTAGCTTGAAACTGGACCAGCTGGATGTGAGGTTTCCTGGACAATTCATTTAAGAATAATTAGGATATAAGTAATGATTGAGGTTTTGGACTGGCATTAGCCTAGGAAGAGGCTATAGAATTAAAAAGAAAAATAACACACGGGAGAAAGTGTCAGTAAATGGAGGAGGCAGTGCTATAAAATAATTATGTCTAATGCCAGTTCTGTAGCACCAGATTGAGTTCAAACTGAATTCCGGCCATATATCGTGTTACCCCACTCTTAGAGGAATATGGTACAGTATAAGACTTTGAGCTCTTGAGTCAAGATATTATTTTATATATAACAGCTATTGACTTTGGACTAATTTATTCAACCTATCTGGCTTCTGTTTTTCCGATGAGAAATAAAATGAAGATAAGACTGAGCTAATGAGCTATGTGGAAGGATTATATTTATTAAAAAGTAGGTAAAACATTTGATGTGTAAGAGGAGTGCAAAAAAGTAGCTCTTTTATTCTCAATTCTGTGGCCTTAGAAATACTGGGAAAAATGTACCTACTTAAAATTTTAAATGTTAATTCATTTTTTTTCTTTTTTAAAAAACATGTTTGTTTTTGAGGGAGGGAGAGAGAGAGGAGGGGGAAGGAGCAGACAGAGAGCGGGAGACACAGAATAGGAAGCAGGCTCCAGGATCTGAGCTGTCTCCACAGAGCCTGACGCGGGGCTCAAACTCACAAAAGGTGAGATCATGACCTGAGCCAAAGTCAGATGCTTAACTGACTGAGCCACTTAGGTGCCCCTAAATGTTAATTCTCTAAACAGAAAATGTACTAATGTACTAACTCTTACAAGCCAGCTATTAAGAAGTATTTTTAAATAACATTCCAGATTGTTTATAGTCACTGTAGATTAAAAGGGTGCTTTAAAATTTTAACTGCAGAAAACATTATTTTCATAAGGGCTGAGATATAAAGAAAAAGCCCATGACTTTGCTGTTGTATAATAGGGCAGCTGTAATACTAAGCTGACTTTTTTTCCATGGTTATCAATGTCATGATCTTGTCACATTATTTTCAACATAAGAGAAAAATCGCAACTCTTGGCTACAGTTACCCTGAAATATTTCATTAATGAGGCTCCTGTTATTTGTATTCCCTTTCCGTGTCTTTATTCTATTGCCACATTAGGAAAGCAAGTCTTTGAGGGTGTAAAATGTCCTATTTTATTACAAAGTTTTTATCTCTAAAGAGATCGTCTGTCCCACAAAGTCCTCTACTTCAGTCGATACCTAATAAAGACTGCTGATTAAAACCAGGAAGGAAGGTTTAAGAGCACAGTCTCTTAGACATTTGCCCACTTTATTTTCTACTATTTCATTCATCTGTCATCTACAGTTTTCAGAATACAAGACTTTCACCTCTTCAGTTAGGTTTACTCCTAGGTATCCTATTATTTTTCATGCAATTGTAAATGAGATTGTTTTCTTAATTTCTCCTTCTGCTGCTTCATTATTGGTGTATAGAAATTCAACACATTTCTTTATATTGATTTTGTATACTGTGACTTTACTGAATTTGTTTATCAGTTCTAGCAGTTTTTTTTGTGAAATCTTTCCGGTTTTCCATGTATAATACCATGGCATCTGCAAATAGTAGAAATTTGTTGAGGTATGTTCCCTCTAGACCTATTCTGTTGAAAGGTTTTATCATGAATGGATGTTGTAAGTTGTCAAATGCTTTTTCTGCATTCACTGAAATGACTGTATGGTTCTTATCCTTTCTTTTGTTAGTGCGATGTGTCACATTGATTGATTTGTGGATACTGAACCACCCTTGCAACCCAGGAAAAAATTCCCACTTG
>NC_043710.1:94795497-94796512 GCF_006229205.1 Suricata suricatta
GGGCTTGAACCCACAGACTGAGATCATGACCTGAGCCAAAGTCAGATGCTTAACCAACTGGGCCACCAGGTGCCCTAAGATCCAGAGTCTTAAATTCTCCTGGTCTGAATTCACCTCTGCTCTCAAGCAGCCAATTCTTCCCAGGGCTCATCTCTTTTTTTTTTTGTTATACCTTGTTAAAAGCATCGCTTTATAAAGAACATACATAACTAATATTCTATGTAGACTTTTTCCTCTTCACCATCCATATTTTCAAAGGATACAATCTTACAACACGTTTAGCTATTGCAACAATATGCTTCCATATATTTCTGGCATCTAATGACAGCTTCCTCTGATTGCCACCTGATAAGTAAGCCTATTGAGACATGTTACCTTTCAGTCTAGTTTTGATTTTGAGTTATAATTTACATGTAGAGAAATGGACAGATTTTTCTCTATAATTTATTTGACATATATATGAACTTGTGTAATATCAGTCAAGATTTAGAACTTTTCCTCACTCTAGATAGTTTCTTATATCCCTTTCTAGCCAATGGCTCTACAGCCAGAGGCATCTAGTGTTTTAATTTTTATTGTCACAGATTTGCTTTGCCTTTCTTAATATTTGTACAAATCAAAAAATCTGAATAGACTCTTTTGTATATGGCTTCCTTTTATGTAATTTTTTATTTCATTCACTTCACTGTATATGTCAGTTGTTAATTGGTTTTAATTGCTAATTAGTATTGCATTTGGGAAATATACCAAAATATTTTAAAATGACTCTTCTATTGATAGACAACTGACGTGTTCACAGTTTGGGGCCCTGACCATTCTTGTCCTGGTCTTTCTGTGAATATATCTTTTCATTTCTCTTATATAAAAAATAGGAAATGGAATTATTTCATCTCAGGAGGCAATACTGAGATTTATAATCAACTGCCAAATTGACTTCCAAATTGATATTACTTTATGCTCCCATTGTCAGTGAATGAGAGGTGTAGTTGCTGATAGAAATCAAGTAGTAGAAGAG
>NC_043710.1:94796612-94797976 GCF_006229205.1 Suricata suricatta
GTTGAGGTATGTTCCCTCTAGACCTATTCTGTTGAAAGGTTTTATCATGAATGGATGTTGTAAGTTGTCAAATGCTTTTTCTGCATTCACTGAAATGACTGTATGGTTCTTATCCTTTCTTTTGTTAGTGCGATGTGTCACATTGATTGATTTGTGGATACTGAACCACCCTTGCAACCCAGGAAAAAATTCCCACTTGATCATGGTCATTGTTTCTTTTGATGTACTGCTGGATTCTCTTTGCTAGTATTTTGTTGAGTGTTTGTGCATACATGTTCATCAGAGATATTGACCTGTATTTCCCTTTGATAGTGGCATCTTTATCTGGTTTTGGTATCAGGATAATGCTGGCCTCATATAATGTATTTGGAAATTTTCCTTCCTTTTCTGTCTTTTGGAATAGTTTGAAAAGGATAGGTATTAACGCGTCTTTAAATGTTTGGTAGAATTCATCTGTGAAGCCACGGTTCTGAACATTTGTTTGTTCAGAGTTTTTTGTTTTCATGTCTTTTTTTTTTTTTTAAATTAATGATTCCATTTATTTTTCTGGTTATCAGTCTATTCAAAATTTTCTATTTTTTCTTGTTTCAATTTTGTTAGTTTATATGGTTCTAGGAATTCATCCTTTTCTTATAGGCATTCATTTTGTTGGCATATACTTTTTCATAATATTCTCTTATAATTGTTTGCATTTATGTGGTGTTGGTTACTTCTCCTCTCTCATTTGTAATTTTGAGTTTTTTCTTTTTTTCTTGATAAATCTCGCTGTAGGTTTATCAATTTTATTTATTTTCTTTCAAAAAACCAGTTCCTGTTTTCACCAATCTGTTCTATTGTTGTTGTTTTGTTTTTCAGTTTCTCTATTATTTATTTCTGCTCTAATCTTTACTGTTTCCTTCCTTCTGTTGGCGTTAGGGTTTTTTGTTGTTGTTGTTGTTCTTTTTCTAGCTCTTTTAGGTATAAGGATGGGTTGAGATTTTTCATGCTTTGAGGTAGGCCTGTGCTGCTACATACTTCTCTCCTATAACCACTTTGCTGCATTCCAAAGGTTTTGGATCATTGTGTTTTCATTTTCCTTTTTTTCCATTTACTTTTTAATTTCTTCTTTTATTTTATGGTTGAGCCATTCACTGTCTAGTAGCATGTTATTTAACCTCCGTGTAGTTGTGCTCTCTCCAGATTATTTCTTCTGGTTGACTTCTAGTTTCATAATGTTCTGGTCAGAAAGGATGAATGGTATGACTTCAATCTTTTTTAATTTGTTTAGGTTTGTTTTGTGGCCTAATATGTGATCTATTCTGGAGACTGTTCCATATATATTTTAAAAGACTGTGCATTCTGCTGTTTTAGGACACAATTTTCTG
>NC_043710.1:94798076-94810219 GCF_006229205.1 Suricata suricatta
TATCATGACACCCTTTGAACCAGCACCGCATTCCAATGTAACTCATTATTAATTGATTTTTCATTTGACTGAGCATTTTATTCTAAACTAAGTTATAAGCTCTTTGAGGACAAAATGTTGGCATAATTTCATATTCCCCTCAGGTGTTCTTAAAGTAGACATTTAAAAATATTGGTTGGTTAATAAACAGCGTAACTTACGGCCTGGTGGCGGGGACCTGTCTAAAACCATGCAAGTGTTCTTAAACAGTGCCCTGTAAAAATAAGATCTTAATTTTATCCTGAAATGTATTAAAAGCAACGATCAGAAACTGCCTCTTGAAATTTAGCATTTTACAAGAGGGAAAGGGGGAGAAAGAAAGAGAACACAGCACAAATTCAGTTTTGATATATGAAAACATAGGAATATTGTAATTTCAGTATTTCTGAAGAATGTGCTTTTGTGATTAATCTGAATACTTAGAATTTCAATGAGGGGATGCGAACATAATACTGTATTACAGATTTTTAAAAAATCAATGTTAATGGCACAGTCTGTCTTTGAAAGTTCGGTCAAACCCATGATCTCCTGACTGGAAAAGAGAAACAGGCAGCTGAGTTGATAGGGAGATTTCGTTCAGTGCGAACACCACTCGTGCTTGTAGGAGAGGCAGAAGAGACAAACAGGGAAATAGAGAGACGGTGAGTTAGAGAAAAAGGAGTAAGAAAGTGGAAACTCTCACCTCTATGTCACTGGTCCACAATATCACCATGCAAATGTGAATGAAGACCAGGGACTCTGATTTGAATTCAGCTTGAGTTCTAGACTTGACAGCAAATTAATAACTTGTAAATGGCTGAGGGAAGTATCACCTGATGTGATTTTTATTGGCATTTCCTGTATTAGTTCACTAATTGTTGAGGTGGCGTGGTGAAATTACTAATTGAATATGACATTCCTATAAAATGCTATTAAAAATATGGCCAGGCCTGTTGCCGGGTGAACTGGCTGTGCATTTTCTGCTAAGTTAAAAAAATAAATGTATAGGAAATAAACAGTATCCTTGTGAATGGATTCAAAATTCTCAGGGTGGGATGATTTGATTGACAAAGAAAAATAAGGCCCTGGGAGTTATTCATCTGGGCATGGTCTACAATTTTAAATGCAATTCAATGCTTAAAAAAATGAGTGAATGTGCAGGAAAAGGCTTATCTGAGGGAGGGCAAAATACCTGCTTCTCCAAAATGATATCCTTCATTAACCTGCTAATTACCCTGAAGTTACATAGGGGAGCCATTCATTTGGATTAGAATATGGGTTCCAGAAGGACACACTGAAAACACAGCTATGTTGCCCTTAAGTGTGTACCCTATGCTCTTGCAGAAGCATGTAATTTTGGATTTGGAAGAAAGAAAACTAGCTTCCAATGTGTTTCTACTGCAGGTCAGGCCCCACGCTTGGCATTCTGAAGCACAAGAAAAATTTTGAGGAGCAGAACTGAGTCTTCCTCACCCAACATCTTGATGCCAATATTCCTGTCCACCATTAGGAGGCAGTAAACAAGACAGAGTTTTTGAAGGGGAGATTTTATTTAACTTCTCATCAACCATAAGAGGAAGACACTTTTATCTTTCTAGCATCCCATGTTGGGGGAAAGTATGTAACTTGTTCAAGGTCACGGCTCCTAAGTAGCTAGAGCTTGGATCACGGAGGCCCATGTGAACGTCTGTTCTGCCATGGTACCCTACAGGAGCAACCCTGAGATGTCTTACTTCTCCCATTTATAGTGCGGAAGTTGATGGCAGCGAGTGTGCCCCTTGGAATGGCCCAGGCTGCACGACGGTTAACAAAGGCAACTGATTGAGGTAAAATCTCTTCTTACTGAAAGCAGACACCAAAGGTGAGGTCACAGATCATTAATTCTGGAATTAGCTTTCTAGATTATTTACCCAGAGGTTCTTAACCTCTTTCTTCTCCCAACCACTGACACATCAGGAATCTACCTTCAAGACAGTACATCATATTTTCAACCATTTATCATTGCATTCAATGCTCTGACATGAATCCAAACTAACATTCTATTTTGCCAAAGGAACCACTTGAGATCCCTAATTGGTCTCTATGATTCTTCCTCCTTGTCTACTGCTTCCCAGTTCTCTCCACCCAGCAGGTGGAATTACTTATTAATTTAATTTATTTATTTTTATTTATTTTGAGAGAGAGAGAGAGAGAGCAGGGGAGGCCCAGAGAGAGAGGAAGATTTATTTATTTTTATTTATTTTGAGAGACAGGAGGCTCTCAGAGCCTGATGTGGGGCTTGAACTCACGAACCATGAGATCATAACTTGAGCAGAACCCAAGAGTCAGACACTTACTCGACTGAGCCAGCCAGGCACCCCGACACCGTATTTATTCTTCCCACCACTAACAGGCCAAGCTCAGGCTGCAGGATTTTAAGCAGCATTGACACCACCTGCGTAAAACTAGGTACACAATTTGAGAAATGGTAACAGAAAAAATATTTGGGACCAACTTCAGGCACCGTTTTCACTAAGTTAAAGACTTATTTTGATCTGAAGCAGCCCTGAACCAGCCACTTTTAGATAAAATGTTAAGTGATACTGTAGGATACAGAAAGATGTTTAAAATCCTGTAATTCAGAACAGTGACAAGTGTCTCTTGAGATTTAACTGATTTTTAACCTGACCAGACAGGGCTGGAAAAATGACTCTGTGTTAACAGTTTGTGTCCTGGGACCAAGCCACTCTTTGGGGAAAAGCTATTTGCTGTATTGCTCACTTAGCTGCTGTTCTGAAGCCGCCCAGGCTCCTTCCGGGGCAAAGGCAGAGCGTTTGTTTAGGATCCCCTCCTTCTCTCACAACTGCCAGCGCTGTTCCTGCCACCCCCATCTTTTCCTTGGACGGCGGTGCTTGGTTAACGCAGGCTGAAACCTCTGGGCGTCGGAACCACCTTCTTCAGGGCTGTTCCTGAGAAGTAACATCTTTCAATTGTTACTGCCTTTCTCATCCCACAACATTTACTTCCTTAGTTATAAACACTTGGTGATCCTTTACCAGGTGGTAAGTTAGATTTTTTTTAACTTGAAAGAGAGACAAGTGCGAGTGGGCAAGGGGCAGAGAGACAGAGACTGAATCACAAGCAGGCTCCAGGCTTTTGAGCTGTCAGCACGGAACCTGATGCAGGGATCGAACTTATGAGCAGTGAGATCATGACCCGAGCTGAAGTCAGACGCTTTAACTGACTGACTGACCCAGGTGCCCCAAGTTGTTTTTAAATAAAATGTTAATTATGAAAAAAAAATCAGCTCCCATCTGGGAGGCTGGTCTCAGAGAGTTTTTGAGAAAAATTTGCAAACGGTGAGATGCCATGTGGGATGGGGACATTCTTAAATTAGGGAATGAGTCATCAGGTGTTCTGTGCCCAACTGTGTCTCACTCCTTTCCTACACTCACATGTTCAAGTCCTGACCCCCTAGTAGTAAAGAACGTGACTGTATCTGGAAATAGGGCCTTTAGGTGGTAATTACAGTTAAGCGAGGTCACTGAATGGGCGGTAAGGTCACCAGCAGGCAGACAGCTGCCTTCCAGGCAAGGACAGCAACACAAAAGACCTGAACCCCGCTCATATTTTTATCTAGGACATCCGGCCCCCACAACTATGAGGAAGTAAGTTTCTGTGGGTCTGTGGCACTTCGTTAGGGTAGCCCCAGCAAACCTACAGGTCAGGTAACGACGGTGACACTGGTCTCGGTATGACACCACCTTTGTGGGTGTTCGAACCGTGGAGGGTCATGGGAGCCCCTCTTTGAGCATCTTTATTCTGTGACAGGAGAATCATTTAGAAAAGAAAGTAACCCTACCTCTTCCTGAGCTGTTCAGCCAAACTGTTTTGTTTCTTTGAGGAAAATAATGATCTCCTTCACTGCCATGTGAGTGCTCACAGTAATCACCCAGAAAAGGACATCAACCTTCCCCCCCCCCCCAAAGATAGGCACACAGCCTGGTGGTCAGAAGGCCAAAGGCAGCCCAAGGGCATGAGGCAAACCAGCCCGGGGTTCCCGCTCAGGGGACGCTGAGTTTCCAGCTACAGACAGCAAGCCAGATGGCATAAACCCATCCTTCTCTTTGGTTACCAGAGGAAGGGGAAGCTATGCACACTCCTGTGTGTTAATCTCAGAAAAGTGACCTTGAGAAGTAAAATGGAAGAGTTTGTTTGGACATGAAATCATTCCATGTATTTCTTTTGGGGACTCAATTTAAATATTTGCTTTCAAAGTGTTTTTAAAGGACGTGTAAGAGTTCATGCAGCTTTCCTGCATGTCTTCACAACTATTCTTGGTTGGTAACTGCTTTAATAGGAATCTCTTTTCTGACCAATATCAATGTCAGAACCTTACAATTATATTATGCATTTATAGTCTGCCTCTGGCAGCGGTACACCGCATAATGAAGAAAGATTGACAATATAATACTGTCTTGTGTTCAGTTCTTTCTTTGCTTTGAAATAGAGAGTTGAAAATAATCCCCAAAACAGCAAATGTTTATCAATGGTGTATTAAGTTAATCACTTTACTTCTTTCTTCTATTAATTTTTACAGAGAACTAGTAAAGTTAGGTATTTAGCAAATATTTGTGGAAGGAATAAATAAATAAATAAATAGTTCACAGGACAGAAAAATGCCCCGAGAAGTTAAGTAACTTTTTCAAGTTCAAAAAGTTAGCAAAAGGGGCGCCTGGGTGGCTCAGTTGGTTAAGCCTCCGACTTCGGCTCAGGTCAGATCTCACATTCATGGGTTCGAGCCCCGCATCAGGCTCTGTGCTGACAGCCAGCTCAGAGCCTGGAACCTGCTTCCGGTTCTGTGTGTCTCCTCCTCTCTCTGCCCCTCCCCTTCTCATGCTCTGTCTCTCTCTGTGTAAAAAATAAATAAAAAATTAAAAAAAAAGTATTAAAAAAAAAGTTAGCAAAAGACTGAGGAAGATTTGAACCCAGGTCTCCATGACTTTAGATTATAAACGTTTTTTATTTTTTTTAATTTTTAAAAAATATTTTATTGTCAAATTGTTTTCCATACAACACCTATAAACTTTTTTTAAATTAAAGTTTTTTTTTTAAATGTTTATTCATTTTTGAGACAGAGAGGGTTAGTGCATGCATGCATGCACGAGCGGGGTAGGGGCAAAGAGAGAGGGAGACAGAGAATCCAAAGTAGGCTCTGTGCTGTCAGCAGAGAGCCCAATGAGGGGCTCGAACCCACAAACCCTGAGATCCTGACCTGAGCTGAAGTCGGATGCTTAACCGATGGAGCCACTCGGGTGAACCTAGGTTATAAACTCTTAACCACTGTAGTATGCTACAAAATACAAGGCTTATTAGAGAGAAGCTAAGAATTAACACCCATACAGACAAGATGTATAATAAATGGGTCAGAATTATTTATCCTAAGAGATTCATACAAACTAAATACTTACCATGTAATTAACTACAGCTTTCATTCACCAATTTCAAAACTCTATTATAATAAGCACAATTTTGGATCTATGTTTTATGGTTGTTAGATTACATCACTTAAAACATGCAAATTTAAGCATTATAAGTTATCATGGAAAACCTACAGTAGGCTTCTGGAATGAGCAAATCTCACTGAAATAACAGTAAAGAAATATGTAAAAGAATATATATACAGAAGGGCTAGAACTGGTGGAACGAAGTAGGGGTCACAGTTGGCTAAGAGTGTGTCACAGATTTTCATACACATCTGGATATGGAAGGTGATGAAATAATATGGATGCTTAAAATCGAGTTGGGTGTAGAACATGCACAGAAAAGACGTGGTGTAGAAGGTATCATTCCTCCCTAGGAACAGAGTATCAGGAAGCTTCTAGGCTCTGAATAAGTAAGTGCATGGAGTCAGCTGGGCTAGAGCATTTGACTGAAAGCCTATCTGTTCATGGACAGCATGCGAAAGGCTCCCTCCTCTCTCTTCACACTCCCCAGATGCCATGTAATTGCCTGGAGAATGAAACCAAGAAGATATTGTCCAAGAAGTTGAACAGTCTACTTGGGATGACCTCGGGTCCCCTAGAATGGAGACTGATATCTCAGAGTCTGCCTCTACTAGACCTTGGCGTGCTCCTCATTCACACATACAAATAAAGCCCACCCACTCACACGCCTAGCCTAGGGGCCCAGAGATGCCTGTTGACAACCTCCTTCAAGGCAGGCACCTATAAGGGAATGAGAAATACGGGTGAGTGCAGAAAAGGCATGATATCTACCAAGGTCGGTCTACTTTGATCCTCACACAAAAATAAATGGACAATCAAGCTTGTGAGATGTTTAGGAAAATCTGGCTACACAGTGAGAAGTTCTAATAATAAATCTTGCAACAATTTATGCTAGAGGATACACAGTCAATTTACAGAGAAGGACTATAAAAATTATTTTTAGGAGCACCTGGGTGGCTCAGTGGGTAAGCGTCCAACTCTAGCTCAGGTCAGAATCTCACCATTTGTGAGTTCAAGCCCCACATCAGGCTCCGCATTGACAGTGTGGAACCTGCTTGGGATTCTCTCTCTTCCCATCTCTCTCTAAATAAATAAATAAACTTAAAAAAAGAAAATAGAAAAAAGTATTTTTAGTGCTCCTGGAGAGCTTATAAGGAAGGATACACGGCATCCGGGAGAGCAATGGATAATATTCATTTTATGTGTACTTTCTGTGCCAGACTCTGTGCTAAAAGCATGACATAGATCATCTTATTTAGCTTTCAACAACTATTATTGTCCTCAGTGACAGATGAGACAATGAGATACAGAGAAATTAAATGACTTCCCAACTTGGTGCCTAACAAGGTATAAAGTCTCCAAAAAAGAAGAAGGATTAAAATATTTCAGCAAAATAAACAAATGCAAAAGCTGAGAACTAGAGTCAGTAAACCATTGCCCCTGCTTTATTTTTTGTACAGCCTTTGAGATGAGAACTAAAAATATATATATAGTAAAAAGAGGTTTTTTTACATTTATTTATTATTGAGAAACAGAGACAGAGCATGAATAGGGGAGGGGCAGAGAGAGAAGGAGACATAGAATCCGAAGCAGGCTCTAGGCTCTGAGCTGTCAGCCCAGAGCCCAACGCAGGGCCTGAACCTGTGAACCGCAGGATCATGACTTGAGCTTCAGTCAACAGACTGAGCCATCCAGGCACCCCTAAAAATATATTTTTAAAGGATTGGCAAAAAATAATGAGAAATATGAGGACAAGAAGCAGGAACAGATTTGTGACTCTTGCCCCAAGTGTAAAGTGTTTCCTATCTGTCCCTTCACAGAAAAGTTGGCTAATATCTGATAGACAGGATCAAATACAGGAGGGGCCCCATCTAACTAATAGTGGAAATTTCAATAATACAAAACAGAAAAATGGAGAGGAGAAAACAGTCAGTGAATTCATAAAGGACAAATCCAAGCTTGAAAGGATTCACTGAGCAGCGAGCTACAGAAAGAACATACACGCACACAATCTTACATTAAAAATTTTTTTAACTTTTTTTTTGAGAGAGAGTCAGAGATACAGCATGAGTCGGGGAAGGGTGGAGAGAAAGGGAGACACAGAACCTGAAGCAGGCTCCAGGCTTCTCAGCACAAAGCATGATGCCAGGCTCAAACTCAAAAACCCTGAGATCATGACCTGAGCTTAAGTCGGATGCTCAACAGACTGAGCCACCCAGGTGCTCCACGACCTTACACTTAAATGTATTATAGTAAACTATCTGAAAACCAAGATAAAGGAAACATGCCAAACAGTTCCACGAAGATTTATAAAAAGGAATGGAGAGGTCACTAAAAAAATAAGTGAAAATATTGGCCTGAGCGTTCATATCAGCATTTCTTGATATGAGGAGTTGTGAGGTTAGTACTGCATCACCGTTATGTTGAAAACCCTTGGCTTCTAGAAGGGACACATAGCTGTTGAACACACGAAACAGAAGCTGTCACCAGGCGAGCCAGGGAGCGTTCGGGGAGCTGCGCACCTGTCCTGAGTCCCCCGGGCGACCTCCCCTGCCGAGTCGGTGCCGGCCTTGCACCTGCCGCAGTGCGAACAAGGACACGGAGTTCTGACTCTCCGAACTGCTCCCCAACTCTTCCCTTGTTCCCTCTTCTTCTATTTTAAGGACATTTTCATAACAAATATTTTTAAGAAATTTTTTAATATAGGCATTCTTCTATATGTTTTCTCCAGTCAATGAGAAGTGAATGGATGGGTGGTTGAAACAAGGTCAGATTCAGTTATTTTTGAACTTAATCTTACTCAACAGTGAGAGCCACGGAGACAAACGTTTGAATGCTTAGTGGCTGTTCATTTGTCTCTGTAACGAAATCCTTTACCCTGTCCCCATCACCACATACACAACAGCCTTAAGATTACAGTGAATGGATGAATTACAGTGAATTTGCTGTTTCTCTTTTTGACTTTGATTTGATTTTGATTCTTTATGTGTGTTCTAACAATTAAAGTGCAACTTTTGAACCCAAGAAATTCTTTTAATTAAAAATAAATCCAGGCTACTTTGATATCGTTCAAAATGACCTATTTTTTTGACTGCTAAAATGAAAAAGGTAACTATTAAGCAATATAGTTCTCTCTCATAAAATCCTGCTTTTCATCTTCAAAAAGGAGATGGAATTTGCCTGAGCAAGCTGTTAGAGGCATCAAGGCTGGGATTTGGGCAACCTTGAGCTGGTATGTGGCACATGTAATTTAGCATTCATATACTAGCCATCACCCCAAGGTATATAAATAACCCTCCTTTGTTTGAACGTTGGGAAGAAATAAGAGATAAACATAACACATATTATTGGAAAGTGTGATCACTTTTAGCCTTTTGAGATTTTCAGTTTTCAATAAAAGTTGAGATGGAACAGTGATGGGCTTGGGGCTTTTTAGGGAACAGTAGATGAGGAGAAGGAGGTAAATTTAGAATTGTTTTTAAATTAATTTTTAATTAATTTAATTATTATTATTATTTTTTGAGAGACAGTGTGAGCAGGGGAGGGTCAGAGAGAGAGACACAGAATCCAAAGCAGGTTCCAAGCTCTGAGCTAGCTGTCAGCACAGAGCCTGACATGGGGCTTGAACCCACGAACCATGAGATCATGACCTGAGCCAAAGCCGGCCATTTAACTGACTGAGCCACCCAGGCACCCCTAGAATTGCTATTGTACAGAAGCTAACTGTACTAATAAAGAGACAATTTCAGAAACACCTAGCAAGTCAGTGGAGAAACACAGACTAGGAATTAAGAATTCATACGTGGGCCTCACCCATGATTTATTTGCAAACCAAGATCCAGGAAATGGGATTGAAATCCGGATCATTTCTATTCCTCCTTTATAACACCGTTTACAAAACAGAAATGTCAAAATGTCCCTTCGAAATCCAGCGAAGTGTGAAGTTTGGCCCATTTGCTTTTTACCTGCTAAATAGTTCAGTCTACATTTCGTGATGCTATATTTACAAATCTGTCATTATTTGTGAATCACTTCTTTGAAATTCTGTTCGCCTTTTTTTTTTCCTGTAAAATAAAATATGCTTTGGTAAATCTGTCAAAGAAAAGAGACTAATTCTAACATTCTGGATTGAGTCTTACAATATCTAAATGCTCTCCTAAGTGTGTGAGGACGAGACCGATGAGAGGGTTTGTGTTAACAGTCATCAGGCCATATGCGTAAAGGCCTACTGCTTCTCTGGACTTTGAGACGTCAGGACTGTTTGGGTGCCCACTGTATGATAGAACAATTGCCAGGATTTTTTAGAAACAGGATGGAAAAACTGACTGAGATTCAAAGCAGTGGCGTAGGTCTATCATAAATATACTGAAAGCCATTCAGTTCTGTCCCCTCCCTGCCCATACACACACTCCATGGAAACCGAAGTGTAACTGAAATGGGTATTTTAGTCATTAAAAATATATTCACAGTTTTTATTGGTATCAATCCTTCCAAAGCACTTATTAACATAACCAGCATGCAGCCTTTTAAACTATTCCTTTGCTCTGAGTGTCACCACGGGCCCGAAGAGCAAACCAACCATGAACTGCTGATATCTTTAGGGGTACAAAAGCACCGTAGTAATGAACTTGGAATTGGAATTGGGAAAAGAGGAAACTAGTGTCATACTCTCCAGTTGAAAGAACTGGCCTATGTGGAATGTATTTAGTTGACAACAACGTATTTTGGACTTAGCTGCAGTGATAAGTACTGTTCTCCATATGTTACAACATCTATTGTCTTTATTATCAAAACTTGCTAAATGCTTCATATCCAAAAATCAGGCCTGCTTCACTAGCAAGAAATGTTCACACAGGTAAAAAACACAAAAACAACACTTGATTCAATTTTCTTCCCTTTGTTAGTGTATGCACGTTCCTACAAAATAGATACTTCAGGATTTTGCATCATCTAGTATTTACTCGCCACAACTAGACATTCACTGATTTTCATAATTTAATTATATTTATGTTGAGAGAAAAGAGGCTTCATGCAGCTTGATGGTATTTGTCTTACCTGATTTTCAGCTGGGGTTACCCATTTGTTGGCTATACTGAGAGCAGATTTCTTGAACTCTGTGTTTAAGACATCTCATTCTTTTAACTATTATCATTAAAGATTTATTAGTTATTGAGATTGAACATACTAGGAGAGAGCATGCTTCTAGCATTAAAAAAAATTAGACTTTTATTCCTTTGTTCGCAGTAATTTATCTCCTTAATCTCTTTCCCTTTTTCAAACGATCGCATATTTAAACAAATTTTGATGACTTCACAGCATACCTTCATCTGCCTCTTATTAAAATGACATATTCAAGAACATAGTGCAGATACATTCACTTATTAATGTATCCATATTTCATCTGTATTCAGATGCTTGTTGGCTGACTGAATGAATGAATCCATTACTGAATGACATGATTTTTACAGGCAGGTTTAAAATTCTTGTATTTCACCTCTGCTGACTTTAACAACATATTTATTATTATAAAGTAATTAGGAAGAGATGGGATATCCATGAGCAAAATGAATGTGTGCTCAGTGAAAACACGTATTTATTCAAAACTGGATACCAATCAAGAGACTACCAGGTGCATTTTATTTTTCTAAAATGTTTTTTAATATTATGTAAGAGAATGATAGTATCCACCTTTTTTCACGCCTGAAATGTGAATTGTATCTTAGAATCCTAGGTTTGTTTTATTGCTAGAACTTATCTTCCACTGTAGATAATTCTATAAATACTACCCTGAAGACATTTAATTTTTTTCATGTTTATCCACCTCCCCCCTGCCCCCGTCCTAGCTCAAAATGTCATCCTTCCTGAGCCAGAATATGAATACAGTCCCCCTTTCTTCAGCCTTATCATTTTCCAATAAACCCAAATGGAGTGACTTTTCTAAATAACTTTTATTCTCTTGCTTGAAATTCTTTATTCACATCCTAAAGCCCATGGAATGATATTTTACTTCCTTTCCATGAGAGGTAAGGTCTCATGTACTTGTTCAGCCTTTTCTTTCACTATTCCCTGCTGTCAGTCAATGGTTTGTAGCTACCTAAACCCACTGTACAATTTCATACATCTATTTCTTTGTTCTCACCATCTGGAATGAGTTTTCTCTTAATAGTTGCCTACAAGCCTGTCACCCATGCATTAAAATTCAGCACAACTGTGGGCCTTCTGGGCTGGTGGGATGGGGACCTTGGCAAATCTCCCCTAGAAAGCAACAATACCATCTCCACTTAACAGGAATAGCCATTTTGGAACTCTGGGAATTAACCAAAAGCATGCAGTGAATTTTATATATATTTATATTATATATATGTGTGTGTGTGTGTATATATATATATATGCACCATATCTATGAAAAACTACTGAATCTTGGTAGTGACAATAGAGTGTGTGGTGCTTTGACTTGTGCCTACATGGTTCCGTTGGAGCTCATCTGGTCTGAGGCTCTGTGAAGACTCATACCCAGGGCCACTGCCAAGAATAATAGCAACTAGTGGCAAGTAGGAAAAGCCAATATTTCGGCTGACTGGTGCTGAAATGCTTGCTGCAGTAGGCAAGAGGCCTGCCAAAAACTCAAAAGGGACATCT
>NC_043710.1:94810319-94837466 GCF_006229205.1 Suricata suricatta
TCACAGTGATAACACAAAGGTGAGGCAGAGAAGGGAGCAAGATTTATATACTATTTGAATTAAGTTATTATTTATCAGAAATGGATTAATTTATTTTATTATCTTATTTTTTTTAATGTTTATTTTTGAGAGAGACACAGAATGCGAGTAGGGGAGGAACAGAGACGGAGACACAGAATCTGAAGAAGGCTCTAGGCTCTGTTCCGACAGAGCCCGATGTGCGGCTTGAGCTGTGAGATCAGGACTTAAGCCGAAGTCAGACACTCAACCAACTGAGCCACCCAGGAGCCCCAGAAGTTAGATTATTTTAAATTAACACTACATTTTGCAATTGTCAGAGCAACCTAAGAGAAACCAATGACAGAGAAAACAACTCAGAAAAGTATATGTGTGTGTATTAAAATCATTTAAAATGACACAGTAGAAAATATCATGTAATACAAAACAAGGCAGTGGAGGGAGGACCAGGAAACAAAAATGACACGAGACTGAGAAAATGTATAGAAAGATGGAGACAGAAATCTAACTGTCTCACTAATTTTGTTAAATATAAAATGATTAAACACTGAAACTGAAATGTAGAGATTATCAGACTGGATGAAAAACAAAATCCATCTATGTGCTCTTGATTAGAGACAGACTTAGATAGAGTTAAGGAAAACAAATAGCTTCACATTAAAAAAGAAAATGAACTGGGTGTTGTATGGAAACCAATTCAACAATGAACTATTAAAAAAATAAAAATAAAAAAAATGAGAAATCATGCCATGCAAACAGTAACCATAACAGAACTCATGGCTACACTAATGTCAGAAAAATGAGATTTTTTAAGCCCAAAAGGTGTTTCTGAAAACAAAGAGAGACATTTTATAATGATAAATGGGTCAGTTCATCTTGAAGATACAATAAACTTACAGGGGCTGGATGAGAGTCCTGAAATACAGGAAACAAAAACTGGCGGAATTGAAAGGAAAAACATACGATTCATCAACAGCACGTGCAGACATTAATACCCTAACTCTCAGCTACTGATGGAACAACAAGGCAGAAAACAAGCAAGGATATGGAAGACTTGAATATTACTATTAAATAACTTGACCTAATTTATTTGCATTTATAGAACATTTTACTCAGCAAGTGCAGAATTTACTTTTCTTAAGGTCACGTGGAACATGCTCCAGAATAACTGTTAGACCATAAAACAAGTGTCAATAAATTCTGAATGACTGAAATCATGCAGAGTATCTCCTCTGACCAAAATGGAATTAATTAAATTAGAAATCAGTAACAGAAGAGGATTTGAGAAAACATGTTTGAGAATTAAACAATACTTGTGATTCTAGGTGATAACAAAGGTTAACTCAACATGCATATAAAAGAAATTTGTAGTTTTTTGGTGTCCTGAGAGTTCATGTATTTATTAATTTATTCCACAAATGTTATTGGTTGCCTGTTATTTGTCAGACAGTGTTGGGGCACTGAGGATACCATGACGTGAAAAACATACAATGTCTATATAATGAGTATACATAATACACGAAATAGTACAATTACATTCAAAATTAAATTTTCACAAGCTCTATAGCAACAAAGGTTTTTCCAGAAGGATATGAAAAGGGTGCAGAGCAGGCAAAGGTGGGAAAGTAGTGACTTTAAGTGTCTGGGAGGAAACAGAGATCTGCAGAGCAAGAATTAGAACACCGGGAGAAACGCCACAGAAACTGTTCCGGGCATGGGGAGGGAGAGCTCGGTGGGCTCACCCAAGGAACAGGACGCACGGTACCTGCTGATGTACATTGGGAGTGACAGGAGCACTGCGGGGAGGAAGGCTGCGAAGGGCGGATCCTTGAGAGTTTTACAAGGCAAGTTAAAGGGTTTGGATTGTATTATAATGGTGTAGCAAAACTTTAACGCTTTCATGCAGAAAAATGGTATTATATTTGCAGGCTAAAGGGCCATTCTTACTGCTTCTGAGAGAAAAATATGAGAAATGGGTAAGACCAGAGACAGTTGTGAGTGATCCAGGGGCCAGATGACAGCAGATGGGGCAGGAACTGGCTCATACTGACTCATGAGAGGTGGTTTTTATATTGTTTAATTGCATAATTTCAATTCTGCCCATGGGAGGTATCCACGCAGAGATTCAGCATCACATGCTTACAGGGATGGCCACACACAACCAAAGAGAGAAGCTGTGGACAGAAGAGTGGCAGGAAAACCATGGGAAAGTTCTATCAGAAAAATCAATGTTGTCAGAAGGAGCAAGTGTTTGATAAATATAGCTGATCTAATTATCACAATAATTATCTACTTAAGCACTTCCATAATTTAGTGATAATCAATTTATGCTCTAATTAATTTGCCCATTTGTCCTCTTTCTTTGTCATTTGCTTAACAGCCTCTCAAATCTGATGACCTTTGGCATTTCAGTATTTGAGGAAAGCCTCCTTTGATTATCTGTATATAGTAACCTGTGACGTATTTTAAAAAGGAATTGTTATTTTACTTTAAAAGTGTGCATTAAATCCTTTGAACAATCTAACAGAAACTGAGATTATGTGAATTTTTAATTTTCAAAAAAATAGTTGAATTCAATTCACCTAATAGCCACAGTTAATTTTAATATTGATTAAGTATAGAAGGTATCAGTATGTTGTATGATCTCAGGGTCAAAATGCCATTTTATCAAGGTAGAGAAATTAAATAGAAATAGCTACTAGTAGTAGTTTAGAGTTTTATCAATTCCAACTGCCATGGTGTATAAGGCTCATGTTCCTAGACTCAGGTGATTTATACAGAACTCCTCGTATTTCTTCCAGCACCCTCTCTTAGGTATATGTTATCCACTCACCATGTCTGAGTCCAGGAAGCAGCGGTTTGCTTTGGCTTTATGATCTTCCATAATGTGTTTTGAAACAACAGCTAAATTGTATTTTACTTTATTGCTGACGATCCAATCCTTTGCAGATTCTCCATAGGTTTTCTATCAAACTTTCTTCCAAACTCTGCCTTGTAAAATGACCAGGATCCAGGAAAAAAGGAGTATCCAGAATCTGGGATGCTTCTTCCTTGCAATGTTCTCTATTATGTTTGCACTGCATGGGGTAGCAAAAGATATTGCTCTCTCCATTTCACAAAAAGTCTAGGGAAAGCAGAGATTGCTGAAGCCTTTTGACAGATGGGGTAAAGGAGTCTTCAAGAGATTAAATGATAGAGCTAGGTAGCCTGGGAACAATGGCATAGAAGTGAAAAAAGCATTTGGCTTTAAGATGGGGGCATATATGGGCTTAAATCATAGCTCCTGATAACAGCAAATTACTTAACATCTAAGAGGCCTTCCGAATTTCAGTGAAGTTGTTTACTTCATGAGACGGTGGTGACAATTACACAAATAAAACATGTGTGCAATTCATGTAAGTTAGTATCATCATCATCATTAAACTGGGGTCTTTTTACACTCATTAATACTGAAGTCTCTTGCTTCTCATAGACCTGCTTCTCAAAGAGGACAGCTAGGCTATCTGGAGGAAAAACCAGAATAATGATCACTGACTTTATCTTCCTCTTCCAGAATAGTGATTTACTCCTTATCTTGGTGGTTTCTTAGAAATTAAATAAAATACGGGATAAGATATCCATAATAAAAAAGTATTGTATAATTACTGGGGCTCATTAAATTTAGGATATTTTTAAGAAACACAAGTCCACTGACATGGATTTTGTCAACATATTGTTTTAAAGGGGTCACCCATGACATGCATTGAAAAAAAGTTGGATTTTCAATTACTGCCATTATGTCTCACCAGATTCTTTGGCCAGAAATAAGACTTAGGAAGAGATAAATATCTTCAGAGAGCTTAAAAATATTGTCAAGTGTGGTATATGTGTTACTATTTATTAATAACAACTGACAAAGTGCGTAGGGGTAAGGCAGTATTTTTAAGTGAATGGAGGAAGCCGCTAATGACAAAACCATCTGTTTACATACTATATTCAAAATACTTTCCAAGGATGTCTCATTAATTAGTAAGTAAAACTAGCTGTCAAGACATTTATTATAAAATGTCCAACTATCACATCTCATTTATAATAATGAAACTACACAATTGCATTCTTATTAGATGATACTGTTTGAACATCAGTAATTCTCATAACCAGCCTCAGTTTCATGGTCAGACTAGGCAAGGAGATAATAGAGTTTCCACAGGTAAACATACATCATGGCACTTAAATTTATTTTTAACCCCAAGTGAATATTTACAAATAAAAATCATTGTTATTTGTATGCATTGTCATATGTGACACTTAATTATAAGTTCGTGAGATTAATGTCCTTTTAGAGTCACTATTTTAAGTTTCCTTAAATCCTAGTAACTATATATTATGCCCCCCCCAAAAAAGAAAAAAGCAAGTGTAGAAAAATATTACAAAAGTTAACAAAACAATATTAATCATTTTCTTTGGGCATATACATATGTTTGTAAAGAAAAAAAAAAACCAGAGGAACATGTAGCTAACTTGAGAGTGGGAGTTACAACCAGGGACCTAGGGCACAGGAAAGGGGAGCTGGGGTGGAAGAAAAGGATTGAAGGGTGATGTAGATGCGTTTGTGTTTTATATTTGAAAAGGCAAATACATTTATCAATTACTTTTACAACTATCATTCACTCTAAAACTTAAATTTCTTATAAGAATCATAGATGATGCGCAACTATGATGTCAAAACATTGAAGTTGCTGTTGTTTCTGGATCATTCTTACAGAAAAGGGACTAAGGCAATTTCCTTCCTCTTTACTTCTGTTAAGGCACATACTACTTTGGAGCTTCTTTTCCCTTTTCACTTTAACCTTCACTATTCTTCATTCTTCCTTCATAAGAGCCTTAGATATTTAGGCTTATTACTTTAGCCATGTTATAGAAGTGGAAATTCCTAGAAGGGTTGCGTGAATAACCAGAAAAGCTTGGTCTACATATATTTTCGGAAAAAAACTCTAAAAGTGTCCTTAAAAGCAGAACTTTTACTAACCACAGAAAACCATGAATAGATGAATTTTGCCAAATAAGGTGCTTTGGAGATAGATAGCACTCAACAAAATCTTTCATAAAAATGAATGCTGATAAGTATTCATAAGTGTATAAATATATCATGTGGATAGTTTTTTTCTTACTCAGTAATCCATGAAAATAAAGACAAAAATATCTTGTGTTCTGATCATGCTTTAAATGTAGTTCATGGAATGCAAGAGCGATGGCTTTAAAGTTAAGTCCACAAGTAATCACATTCCCAACTCATATTATTTCCAAGATGAAGAGCTGAAATCAAGAGAGAAATAACTCAGTAATTCTTGCCTCAATCCCATCATGGCTGGTCTCCTCTCCCAGAAGATCAGCCCAAATCCCTGATCACATTACATCTGTGGGTTGTGGAGCCACAGTTCCTGTGGCAGTGGCAACAGGTCTCATTTTACAAATAGACCAGAGCACAGGTAGTTGAAATGTGCCACATTCAGGCCAGGAACGAAACTCTATCCACAACAGGCAGAGAGCGTCTGCAAGTGACTGGCCTGAAGGAGACAGTGGCCAGCAGAAAAACAGCAGAGCACGTGCAGCACACACTGGAGACACTCCTGGAAGCACCAGGTTCTGGGGAACAGAGAATGCCCTATGGCAGGTAACTACAGGACCTCTTCTTCATAAGTCCATTGCCCTCAGTAATATGAGACGTAGCTGACTTTCTTAACACACATAAACAGACACAGAGAGACAGATAAAATGAGGAGATAGAGAAATTTATCCTAAATGAAAGACCAAGGCAAGGTGATAGCCAGAGATTTAAGTGAGACACATATAAGTAACGTGTGATAGAGTCTTCAAAGCAATGATCATAAGCATACCGGCTGAACTTGAGAAGTGGAAGACATGAGTGAGACCCTTAACACAAAGATAAGGAACAACATAGCAGAGATAAAGGGCTCAATAAATGAAATAAGAAACATGTTTGATGAAAGGAACGGTAGAGTAGGAGAAGCAGAGAAATGAATTAATGATCTACAAGACCGAGTAATGGAAAGTAATAAAGCTGAACATAGAGAGAGATAAGAATTATGCAAAAGTGAGAATAAACTTGGGAACTTAGTGACTCTATCAAATGTAGTAACATTCATATTATAGGAGTCCCAAGAGAAGAAGAGAGGAAAGGGGGCAGAAAATATATTTGAAAAATAATTGCTGAAAACTTCCCTAATCTAGTGAAAGAAATAGATATCCACATTCAGGAGGCACAGAGATTTCTGGTCAAAATCAACAAAAGCAGATCCACAACAAGACATATTATAATTAAATTGACAAAATATAGTGATAAAGAAAAAATTTTTAAATAGTAAAACAAAATGACAGTAACTTACAATGGAAAACCACTAAGTCTAGCAGGAAATTTTTCAGCAGAAACTTTGTTAAGCTACAAGTGAGTATCCTAATATATTCAATGTACTAAAAGGGAAAAATCCACAGCCAAGAATACTCTATCCTGCAAGATAGAGTTTAGAATCAAAAAAGAGATAAAGAGCTTCCCAGACAAACAAAAACTAAAGGAGTTCATGATCACTAAGCCAACCCTGCAAGAAATATTAAATGGGACTCTTTGAGTGGAAAAAAGACACCAAAAGTGACAGTATAAAGGTAGGAAACACAAAAGCAGTAAAAATGAATATTTCTGTAAAAATTGGTCAAGGAAATCACAAAATAAAGTGGCTTAAATATAACAACATATACCTGAAATGTGGAGAGGAGTAACAATGACCATCAACCTAATATAGACTGTTATATGCAAAAAGACACTATATACAAGCCTAATGGTAACCACATATCAAAAATCACTAATAAATATGTAAAGGATAAAGAGAAAGAAATCCAAATATATTACTAATGAAAACCAGCAAAGAGTAAGAGAGAAAGATAAGATCAGAGAAAATCATCAGAAACAATCACAAAACAAATAATAAAATGACAATAAATATGTATCTATCAATAATTACTTTGAATGTAAATGGAATAAATGCTCCAATCAAAAGACACAGAGTTACAGAATGGATGAAAAACCAGATTCATTTTTATGCTGTCTATTGGAAACTCATTTTAGACCTCAAGACACTGAGGATTAAAATCAGGGGATACAGAACGTCTATTATGCAAATGGATGGCAAAACAAAACAAAACAGAGTAGCAATACTTATATGGACTTTAAAATGAAGACCATAGGGGTGTCTGGGTGGCTCAGTCGGTTGAGTGTCCAACATCGGCTCAGATCATGATCTCACAGTTCAAGGGTTCGAGCCCCGCATCAGGCTCTGTGCTGACAGCTCAGAGCCTGGAGCCTGTTTCCAACTCTGTGTGTGTGTGTCTCTCTCTCTCTGCTCTCTCCTGCTCATGATCGATCGATCGATCGATCTCTCTCTCTCTCTCTCAAAAATAAATAAATGTTAAAAAATTAAAAAAAAATAAAGTTAGTTTTAAAATGAAGACTGTAACGAAAGACAAAGAAGGTTACTAAATAACAATAAATGGGACAATCCAACAAGAAGATGTAATGATGGGCAATATTTACACATCCAGCACAGAGCACCCAATACATAGAACAGTTAACACGTACAAAGGAAATAATCAGTAATAATACGATGATAGTAGGGGACATTAACACTCCACTTACATCGGTGGGCAGATCATCTAAACAGAAAATAAACAAGGAAACAATAGCTTTGAATGACATATCGGAACAGACAGATTTAACAATATACTCAGAACATTCTGTCCGAAAACACCAGAATACACGTTTTTTTCAAGTGCACATTAAACATTCTCCAGAATAGATCGCATATTAGGGGACAAACAAGTTGCAACAAATTCAAGAAGATCAAAGTCATACCATGCACCCTTTTTGGTCCCAACACTATAAAACTAGAAGTCAATCACAAGAAAAAATCAGATAAGACCACAAACAAATGGAAGTTAAGCAGCATGTTAATCAGCAATGAATAAGTCCACAAGGAAATAAAATAATAAATAAAAAACTACTTGGAAACAAATGAAAATGAAAATACAATGATCCAAAACTTTTGAGATCAGGCAAAGGTGTTTCCAGTTTAGAGTAATATAGGACTAACTCAAGAAGCAAGAAAAATCTCAAATAAACAACCCAACCTTACACCTAAAGGAGCTAGAAAAAGAACAACAAGCAAAACCCAAAACCAACAGATGAAAGGAAATAATAAAGATTACAGCAGAAATAAGTGATATAGAAACTAAGAAAATAATAGAGCAGATTAACAAAACCACTGGCTAGTTCTTTGGGAAAAAAAATCAATAGAATTGATAAACCTCTTGGCTTATCAAAAAAAAAAAAAGAGAAAATACTCAAGTAAATAACTCAATAAAGGTGATAAATCTCCAGACTTATCAAGAAAAAATAGAAAAGAAACAAATAAAATCACAAATGAGAGAGGGGAAATAACAACCAACACTACAAAAAGGTGAACAATTACATGAGATTATGAAATACTATACACCAATAAATTGGACACATGGAATAAATAGATAAATTCTAGAAACATACAAACTATTGAAAATAAAACAAGAAGAAATAGAAAATTTGAATAGATTGATTGCCAAGAAAGAAATTGAATCAGTAATCAAAATATTCCCAACAAAAGTCTAGGACCAGATGGCTTCATGGGGGAATTGTATCCAACATTTAAAGAAGAGTGAATACCTATTCTTCTCAAATTGTTCCAAAAATAGAAAAGGAAGGAAAGCTTCCAAATTCATTTCAAGAGGCCAGCATTACCCCATTACCAAAACCAGATAAAGACACCACTAAAAAAGAAAACTACAGGTCAATCTCTCTGATGTACATAGATGCACAAATCCTCAACATAATACTAGCAACCTGAATCCAATAACACATTAAAAAACTCATTCACCACAAGCAAGAGGAATTTATTTCTGGGTTGCAAGGATGGTTCAATATTTGCAAAACCATCAATGTGATAATCACATAAATAAAAGAAAGGATAAGAAATATATCCTTTCAATAGGTACAGAAAAAAGTATTTGCAAAGCACAACATTCTTTTATGTTTATAAAGGCCATGTATGAAAACCCCACAGTTAATACCATCCTTAATGGGGATAAAAATGAAAGCATTTCCCTTAAGGTCAAGAACAAGACAGGATGTCCACTCTTACCACTTTTATTTGACCTAGTACTCAAAGTCCCAACCACAGCAATCAGACAACAAAAAGAAATAAAAGGCATTCAAATTGGAGGGGAAGAAAGAACAAAAAATATTCGCTATTTGCAGAAGACATGATATTATACATGGAAAACCCAAAACGCTCTACCAAAAACCTGCCAGAAATTATAAACAAATTCAGTAAAGTTGCAGGCTACAAAAATCAATGTACAGAAATCTGTACTGCATTGTACAGTGTACTGTACTGCTGCATTTCTGTACACCAATAATAAAGCAGCAGACAGAGAATTTAAGAAAACAATCCTATTTACAGGTGCACCAAAAATAATAAGATATCTAGGAATAAACCTAACCTAAGAGGTGAAAGACCTGTAGTCAGAAAACTATAAAAGAAGAAACTGAAGAAGACACAAAGAAGTGGAAAGACATTCCATGCTCATGGATTGGAAGAAGAGATATTGTTAAAATGTCTATAGTACCCAACTCAATCCATGCCTTCAATGTAATTCCTAACAAAATACCAACAGCAGGGCACCTGAGGGGCTCAGTCAGTTGAGCATTTGATTTCAATTCAGGTCATGATCTTGCACTCTGAGAGTTTGAGCCCTGCATGGGGCTATGTGCTGGTAGCTCAGAGCCTGGAGCCTGTGTTGGATTCTGTGTCTTCTCCCTCTCTCTCTGCCCCTCCCCTGCTCACACTCCGTCTCTCTCTCTCAAAAATAAATAAATAGTAAAAAAAAAAAAATGAAATTACCAACAGCATTTTTCACAGAACTAGAAGAAATAATTCTAAAATTTGTATGGAACTATAAAAGACTCTGAGTGGAGAAAGCACTCTTGAAAAAGAAAAGCAAAGCCAGAGGCATCACAGGTCTGGACTTCAAGTTATATAGCTAAGCTGCAATAATCAAAATAGTATGTCACTGGTGCAAAAACAGACACATGCATCAACAGAATAGAAAACCTAGAAATAAATCCACAACTATATTATCAATTAATCTTTGGCAAAATAGGAAAGAATATCCAATGGGAATAAGACAGTCTCTTTAACAAATATTTAGAAAACTGGACAAAGAGATGCAAAAGAATGAAACTAGACCACTTTCTTACACCATACATAAAAATAAACACAAATTGGATTAAAGACCTAAATGTGAGACCTGAAGCCACAAAAATCCTAGAAGGGAACACAGGCAGTAACCTCTTTGACATTGGCCATAGCAACTTTTTTCTAGCTATATCTCCTAAGGCAGGGGGAATAAAAGCAGAAATAAACTATTAGGACTTCATCAAGATAAAAAGTTCCTACGCAGGTAAGAAAACAATCAACAAGACTAAAAAAAGCAACCTATGAAATGGGAGAAGACATTTGCAAATGACATATCAGATAAAGGATTAGTATCCACAATACATACAGTATTTATAAAACCCAACACCCAAAAAACTAAATAAACCAATTAAAAAATGGGAAGAAGACATGAATAGACATTCCTCCAAAGAAGACATCCAGATGGCTAATAGACACATGAAAAGATGCTCAACATCACTCATCATCAGGAAAATGCAAATCAAAACTACAATGAGGATATCACCTCACACCAGGCAAAATGGCTAAACTCAGTAACACAAGAAACAACAGGTGCTGGCGAGCATGTGAAGAAAGAGGAACCCTCATCCACTGTTGGTGGGGATGCAAACTGGTGCAGCCACTGTGGAAAACTGTGGAGGTTCCTCAGAACATTAAAAATAGAACTACTCTATGATCCAACAATTGCACTACTGGGTATTTACCCCCAAAATACAAAAGCACTAATACAGAGTGATACATGCACCTCTAATGTTTACTGCAGCATTATTTACAAAAGCCAAGATATGGAAGCAGCCCAAATGTCCATCAATAGGTGAATGAATAAAGAAGATGTGGTATATATACACAATGGAGTATTACTCAACCACAAAAACCAATGGATTCTTGCCATTTACAAGGACATGGATGAGCAAATGAGTATAATGCTAAGCATAATAAGTCAGAGAAAGACAAATACCATATGATTTCACTCATATGTGGAATTTAAGACACAAAAGAAATGAGCAAAGGTGGAAAGAAAGAGAGAGAGAAACAAGCCAAGAAAGACTCTTAACTATAGAGAGCTGATGGTTAGTAGAGAGGAAGTGGGTGGGGGATGGGTTAAATAGTTGCTGGGGATTAAGGAGGGCCCTTGTGATGAGCACCAGGTGATGTGTGGAGGTATTGAATCATTATATTGTACACCTGAAATAGACATAACACTGCATGTTTACTAACTGGAATTAAAATAAAAACTTAAAAAAATTAAATAACTATTTTAACAATGATGATAATAGTGCCTCTTACTCCGTGAGCATCCAGCCTCTTCAAGTTGTGTTTTATCCTTTTGATAATCAAGCAAGGCATGTACTATTATCTTCTTCCTCCAGATAGGAATGCTAAAACTAAGAGGAGTTTAATTTTTTAAATCTTTATTTATTTTTTTGAGAAAGAGAGACAGAATCAAGCAGGGGAGGGGCTGAAAGGGAGGGAGACACAGAATCCAAAGCAGGCTCCAGGCTCTGAGCTGTCAGCACAGAGTCTGATACAAGGCCCGAACCCACTAAACGTGATTTCATAACCTGAGCCGAAGTCGGACGTTTAACTGACTGAGCCACCCAAACACCCCAGGAGTTTAATAAATTACCCAAAACATCTACCTTTAGACCTGGGCAAAATAACTCTTCTTCATTAGGTCCTGCTCTTTTCTGACCACCACAAAATCTCCCCATCCTGAGGCTGTCTTAGGACATTGCCCCGACTTATTTTCACTTCTACATTTATCATTTCCCAGTCTCCTTTCGCTTATTTAACATCTCTATTCCCATTTAGCAGATGTGTAAACTTCATAAGAGAAGGAAACTTTGTCTGCTTTGTTTACGTAGATGAGTGTCTGACACAGCTGAATGAATAACAGACATAATAAAATATGGCTGTTAATGGTTTTACTCATGCCTTTAGGGACAAGAAACTTTTTGCAAATGTCAGACTGTTTTCTCCATGTCAAATTCCTTACCCTTAAACTTATCAGACCACATTTATCTTAAGAAGATGTTGCATCAATTTTAGTAAAGGAAAATATGTTCAGTGTGGGTCACATTAGGTATTTGATGCACTTTTACAGAAATGGAAGTAATAATATTTGGAAGTACAGTCTTGAAACAATTTTATATTCATCAGTAAGGAATCGGCATCTCTTGAAACAGATGCTTCCACTGTTCACTTATGAAAATTTTAACAATGTTTGGAAATGGCCTTTAAAATTTGAGATATATCATGCTATGCCCTATTTTACCAAATTGAAGATATCACTATGTTTGTGACTATAAGATTGACAGGAGTATTAAGAAATGACATTTCTTTCTTGCTTTAAACTTTGGGCTGCCATTGTGCATATATATTCCATTTTTCTTTTCATCTGAGCAGAAGTATTTTTCATATATATATTTTATTTTTCATATATGATTTAAGAATAACAACTAGCTTCTTCATACACTACTGTTATTCTATGTGAAGTAGCAAAACATAATATGCCACCAGCAAAATAGGACTCCTCCCTCGAGTTATAGGAAAGATCCTGTATCGGAAAGATAGCTCAGATTTTTGTTTTAATATCAGGATGCTTAAAAACCAATCATTGTAATTCAACTGTATAGGTTTTATGACAAAGTCTTCAATCACTAGGCTATACCACAATCGATAGTAGTACCTACAGGAAGTGCGCTACAATTTTTGTCCATGTGAGTACAGTCTTTTGCTAATGAGCTGTCTAGAATTTTCGTTCCACATGATCAGCTCTATTTGGCATAGGTACACCCTAAAAGTGACAGAAAAACTCAGTCTACTTGAACTTTCAAAAGGCAGAGAAGTCTGTCAAATTATCTAACATACACAGAAGGTACTAGCTAAAGTAGCTATTGTTAAAGCATACCCTAAATTTCAGCTTTCCCTAAACAATGCCGGTCAGAACTTGAATATGTGTTTCAGAGGCCCAGTAAGGAATTCTGTGACTTCAGTGTTTCAGCTAAAGATGGAGAATATGTGCAACACGTTTAATTATGAAATGAGACTTATTTGACTCCATCGGGCCTAATATAAATACTACAGATTATTGCTATAGAAGACAAAATGTATTCTCCATTTAAAAGTTTCAGCAGGGACACCTGGGTGGCTCAGTCGGTTAAGTGTCTGACTTCTGCTCAGGTCATGATCTCATGGTTGGTGAGTTTTGAGGCCCGCGTTGGGCTCTGGC
Source organism: Suricata suricatta (assembly GCF_006229205.1). Classification (NCBI taxonomy): domain Eukaryota; kingdom Metazoa; phylum Chordata; class Mammalia; order Carnivora; family Herpestidae; genus Suricata; species Suricata suricatta. The sequence goes on from NC_043710.1 coordinate 94,823,886, forward strand.
TGACAGCTCAGACCCTGGAGCCTGCTTCGGATTCTTTGTCTTGGTCTCTCTCTGCCCCTCCCCCACCCATGCTGTCTTTTCTCTCTCTCACAAATAAACTTAAAATTTAAAATAAAATAAAAGTTTCAGCAACAACTACTTAGAGATTTTACTACAACTATCTTGTGTTGTATGAAAATTATAAATGTATTCGATGGTAAGAAACAGATCATTACCAGTTATTAGTACAAAACTGAAGACCACTCACCTCCCTGACACAAACACACCACGCGGCCGGGCAGACGGGCAGTGGGGGACCCAGCCCCCAAGTGCTGAGATTTCCTTCCCCGGCTCGCATCACCGGACAAGGGGAGAAAGGCAAGAAGGGGGGGGGTTCTGATACAAAAAGCACTCAGCCCGGAAAGCCTCTTTGTCTCTGTGGGCCTGAGGCCACCCAACTCCACCCAAACACTGTGGCCTGCGCACACCTTCCTGGGAATCACTTCGTGCTCATGGGCCGGAAACTCCATTCCCCCATCTAGAGGCACAGCTGCTCAGCCTGGGAAACTCCTTTTACCTCTCAAGCAACAGGAGGAACCGAGGGGAGCCCTAGGAACCGAGGGGAGCCCCACTAGGACGAGATAAACCAAGAATAGCACATAATGGCACAAAGGCTCTGAAAATTAGATTTTATCATAGGAAACACAGCCCACAAAGTCAAGCCAGGACCTGTGTGTTACAGGTAAACAGGGTGACTGCCTGCTAAAATAATGACAACAAATTAAACAGAACTCAGGAGTTACTGACATAATAGTCAAAATGCCTCTCCCTCACAAATTACCCATCTTACAAGGACCACTGAAATCCCAACTAATGAGAAAAGACAATAAACTGATGCAAACAAGGGTTGTGGGAAGTATGTGAAAAGAATTTAGAAGTAACTGTCATAAAAAAGAATCCAAGGAGTTAAAAATTCTTACTAAACAAATGAAAAAAAAAAGAAAATACTGGTAAATATATAGAAGCTATAATAAAGAACCAAAAGAATTATAGAAGGAAAAAATATATAATAACAAATTAATAAAAATTTGCTAGATGAGCTCAATAGTTAAGTGACAGGAGAGAAAAAGTGAACTGGAAGACAGGTCAAGGAATTTACGCAGTTTGAACCCAAAAATAAGTTAACAGATCCTCCATTATAACAGAAGATTGAACATTCCTATCATGGGATCCTATAAGGAAAAAACAAAAAGTGTGAGACTGAATGGGCATTTGAAAAAATGGCTAAAAATTTCCACATCTGGCAAAAGACATAAACCCAGAGATTTAAGAAGCTGAGAAAATCCAAATATGCTCACCACCCCCAAAGAGTCTACCCCAAGACACATCATAATTACACTTCTGAAACCTAAATCCAATGAAAAAAGCCTTGGAAGCAGCCAGAGAGAAAGGACTCCTCCCCGCAAGGGGAAAGCCAACTCGAACAGCAGATTTCTTATCTAACCCCCTGGCAGTCCTACAGGGAAATGGCAGGGCATTCCCAGGGCCAACCAAGAACTGCCCATTAGTCAGTACCTCTATTGGGTGAATGGAATAAAGGAGAAAGAGACACATTTATCAATTATGACTTTGATTGCAAACGGTCTAAATACACCACAGAAAAGGCACAGATTGGAAAAGATACAGATATGATGCAACTATATTCTTCTTATAACAAATATGATTTAAATTCAATGACACAGACAGGCTGAGAGTAAACGCAGACATGCAGACAGTAACTTCAACAAGTCAGGAGCAGATGGGGTGCCTTGGTGGCTTAGTCGTTAAGTGTCTGACTCTTGATTTCGGCTCAGGTTATAAACTTGCGGTTTGGAGGATTGAGCCTTTTGCCAGGCTCTGTGCTGACAGCCTGGAGTTTGGGATTCTCTGCTCTCTCCTCCTCTCTCTCTGCCCCTCACCTGCTTCGTATATGTATTCTCTCTCTCAAAATAAATAAATAAAACAAAAAACTTAGAAGTTGTTATATTAATATGTGCTAACACAGATTCTTTTGTTTTTAATTTTTAAAAAGTGTTTTATTTTTGAGAGAGAGAGAGACAGACAGTGTGAGCATGGGGGGTCAGAGAGAGAGGGAGACACAGAATCCGAAGCAGGCTCCAGGCTCTGAGCTAGCTTTCAGACAGAACCTGATGTGGGTCCTAAACCCATGATCCGGGAGATCATGACCTGAGCTGAAGCCAGATGCTCAACCAACTGAGCCACTGGCATAAATAAACACACCACCCAATATCAGAAAATGAACATTTTTTTTCAAATGTCTATGAAATATTCACCAAGGTAGACCATACATTTAGCCATAAAAGAAACACGGAAACATTTATATCAAACTAGACTTCAATTAAATAAGGAAATAAGAAAATCCCTATACTTGTGGAAATTAAACACTACATTTCCAAATAGTCCCTGCATAAAAGAGGGAAACTTGAGGAAAGAAAAAACACATAGAACTGGCAGAGAAAAATGATATATTGGTAGGTGGGTTCCCAGTAACAAAGTGCTGAGAGAGAAATGCCTAGCGCTTAAAACCTTACGTCAGGGAAAAGGAAAGTTCTCAAATCAATAATCTATGTTGTTAAATCAAGTAACTATTAAAGAAAAGTAAGCCTAAAATAAGCAGAAAGAGGAAAAATGTAATTTTTAAAATAAAAACTGAATACTCCACCATTTGAACTCTCAGGACCCGAACTGTTGTTGTTAAGTATTTATGAGGAATGCTCCTGAAACTGTCACTAATTCTTACTCTCAAATATGGTATTGTTTGTACAGTTTTCTGCCTCTCTCTCAAAATAAGCTGGTAGGAGAGAAAATCAAGTTCCTTACGCACATTCTCAACCCACATATTAACTGACTTTTAATATAATTAACATTTTAACTCTTACCTGCTGAATAATTTTTGTCCTGCAAAGTTTCTATAAAACAGTGTGAGAGATGGCCTTTTTGTTACTTATATAGCATTTTGTACACACTGCTTATACATGAATCACTAAGAATTTCAACAAAACCAAAATTTCCACTTAAAACTGTTTGAAATGAAAATAATGACTTTAAATTTAGTTTACAGTGTTTTTATTGAGATTATTGTGGAATCTCATGCAGTTGTAGGAAATAATACAAAGGGATCTCAAGTATAGTTTATCCAATTTCCTCCAGTGGTGTGATGTTGCAAAATTATAGCGCAATATCACAAGCTACCTATGTTTTTAAACTTTTTTTAGGTTGGTTTATTTTGAGAGAGAGAGAGACAGAGACAGAGACAGAGACAGAGAGAGAGAGACAGAGAGAAATCCAGGGCGGGGCAGACAGAGAGGGAGAGAATCCCATGCAGATTCTGCACTGTCAGCTCAGAGCCTACTCAGGGCTCGAGCTCATGAACTGTGAGATCATAACCTGAGCTGAAACCAAGAGTCGGACGCTTAACCAACTGAGCCACCCAGGCACCCCATGACCTATGTTTTGACAGTGATGCAGTCCACTGACCTTATTCAGATTTGCCCAGTTTTCCTAGTATTGCTTGGAGTGTGCATATATGTGCATATTTGTTCTACATAGTTTTTATCATATGGTAAGTGCATGTACCCACCACATAGTGAAGACACCAACAACTTGGTCATTATAAGGACCCCCTTGTGTAGCCACACCCACCTCTTTTCTGCCTGCCCCTCCCACACTTCCCGCTAACACCGGTAAGAAGTATATTCTCCATCTCTAAAATTCCATCATTTCAAAAATGCAATGTACATGGAGTCTTACAGAATGTAACCTTTTGAGACTGGATATTTTCACTTAGCACAGTTCTCTGGAGGTGCATTTACATTGCTGTATGTATCAATAATTCATTCCTTTTTATAGCTAAGTAGCATTCTGTGGTCTACACATACCTTTCACCTGTTGAAAGACATCTGGCTCTTTCAGTTTTTGACTATTAGGAATAAAACTGCTTAGGACATTTATGCAGACGTTTCTGTGTGGACACAAGGTTTCACTTCCCCGGGATAAACACCCCAGAGTGTAACTGTAATATGGGAGCTCAGGTTGAGTTTTCTAAGAACTGAGAGGTTTCCAAAGTTGCTGTTTCACTGCACATTTCCATCAGCAGTGTATAATTGATTCACATTCAATTCTTAATCAATTCCAAATTATATTTGTAGTTTACAGAATTTTCTTCCCTTTGCATTGTTCTAACTACATTAGCACTATTGTTTTATGTTTCTTTCAGAGTCTAGTGATAAGAATTAGAAACAAGTTGTCTTCTGAAGGTAGTTCAAAGAGAAATAGACCAAAAACTATGCAGAGGCCAGTACTAGAGTCTTCATTGGCCTGTGCGCTAGTGGTTGTCCACTAGTCCACTTATTCATGGCAATGTCACCTATGGCCAACTCAAACTTCCCTCAAACACAAAGCAAAACAAAGAATTGCTGCATATTATTCTTGCTTTCAAAGAAATAAAAGAGCAAATATGAAACATGTGAATGGCAAAGGTCCATTAGAAATGACTCCAGGAAAGGAAAAAGGATCTGTGAGCAGTGGTCAAAAGTGACTGGACTTGATGAGGGAGTTGTAGGTTCCAGCCCTGCCTCTGCCACCAAGCTGATGTGAGACACCACTGCTCACTCTGCCTTGCCCCTCAGATAACTCTGCTCCCCTACATCAGATAACGTACGTTTTGTCCTGGAAATGAAAGTGAACTGAATGATTTTTGTCACTTACATTCACATTGTAGAAAATGCATCCATTAACAAATTAAAGTAGGGGTGCCCGGGTGGTTCAGTTGGTTGAGCATCTGGCTTCGGCCTAGGTCATGATCTCGTGGTTTGTGGGTTCAAGCCCCACAATGGGGTCTGTGCTGACAGCTAGCTCAGAGCCTGGAGCCTGTCTTCAGATTCTGTATCTCCCTCTCTCTCTCTGACCCTCCACTGCTCACACTCTCTCTCTCTCTCTCTCTCTCTCTCTCTCTCTCAAAAATAAATAAAACATTAAAAAAATGAAAAAATTGAGGTAGATGTAGTCTTTCCTTGGGGTTGTAGAAGAAACTCACTCTCTGTGAGAACTAATTGTAACAACCTGTACAGCCTACAAGTGGTTTATGCATTGCTATTCAAATTCTAGGAGGTTAACATTGGTCACATCTTCCCTTCAGTACAGATTCTGGTGGAGAGAAGGAAAGCATGGAGTATTCTCAGACGACACTATTGGTTATATTTCTGAGTAACCTATATAAATCTAGTCTTATGTCCTTAAAAGTGGCTGATTAGTAAATACCAAGGATGAACATGTTGCAACCATAACTCCTATAGTTCTGGTGACTGAAAATTAATGGAATATAGATTAGCAGAAATTTATAGAAATGAATTATTGTGCTTATTTAAAAAAACAAAGTTTTTCAGTAAAAAATTCTGATTGTTTTTCATGTGTTAAACATGTTTTACTATTGCAAAGCGTAGTAGAACATTTAACTTCAGCAAGCTCATTAAGTTGTGTTTGGATGCCTCATCAAACATTCAAAAGACAGCGAGAGCAGACGGTGATTCACTGTGTGAAAATGAACATGAGTTGCCTTTACCAGATGAGGAGTTATTTCATCATTCCAGACACTGTTTTGGATGTGCCGGTGGGATTTTTATTTCCAGTGTTGAAGAAAATTAAGCACACGAAACCTCTTTCAGAGTTTTAACCTTCGTCACTGGTGAACATTTCAAGGTTATCCTAAGTCTTGTCAACAACTAGTTACTGACCCCGGATGTATACACACAAAAAACTCTGAAATCACAGCTGGGTTAACGAATCTATTTTGTTAAACCATGAAATCAAGAACCTTAATCACATTAGTGATGCCTGACCATTCTGTTTCAATTCCAGGGCTGTCTAGTGAAACTAATGAACTGTCTTGGTGGCTCCAAAGCAAAGCCTGGGTCTCCCAGGCCAGTTGTGAATTATGAGCACATTTCCTTTTATTGCCCATAAATCTTTTCCAGCTTTATATTCACAGTAGCTTAAAACACCTAAATTCACATCGTTGACTGTGCAGCAGCGCTCTGGATGTTTGGGATTAATAGTGGAGTTAAGTAGATCCCCCATATTTAAAAAATACATTTTCAACACAGTCCAACATTAATTACAGTAAATCAGACCTTATCCAGTGACAGGGCTGATAAATGTCAGTGCCTTTTTTTCCAGTATGTGCCATAATCACTCTCATATCGCATCCTGAAATATGTTTTCGGGGGAAATGGACCTAGAGTTAAATACTATAACATTAGGTTTGAAAGGTAATACTGGTTTTGACGTGAAACCAGTTCATGAGTGGATTTGAATAACTAAAGTCAGAGCCAAAGAATGGGTGTGGGGTAGCAGGTTTGGCCATCGTGTGCATGGAGGCTATGGGTAAATGGGGGTCCCTGGGGTGGCAGGGCAAAACCAGGAAGTTGGTTTTAGCACAGAGTTGGAGAGAGTCTCTATAAGAGAAACAAAGAAAGAAGAAATGTAAGAACATGAGTCTGAACCAAACAGACGCCATGACAGGCTTTAAGTTTCCCCTCTAAGCTAGAAGGCCTAAGGTCAGTCTCTCTGGAATCATTAGGTGGTTATACATTACCCAGGGCAAAAGAGACCACTTTGCGGTATCCAATCAGGAAAGCCCAGCTACCTCACCCCACATTCCTAAGGGTAAGGCCTGCAGATGGGAACTTTAGATAGGACCCTGTTACCTAGTGTTAAAGTTAACCCCACCAAACAAGACCCTGAACTCGCTCTGTAATTGGTTAATTTCAAAGAGACCCTAAATGTTGTAATTGGGTCCCGCCAAAAGTAATGAACGCTCTGAACAGTGTGTATGGTTAGAGCTGCTGCCAATACTGTTGTACCATTATGATTGGGTCTCTGTACCTATGTCACAATTTCCTGTAACTCCCCCTTCCCAAACCCCATAAAAATCCTACTCAGCCCTTGCTCGGGGCTCACAGTATGGATCCACTGCGTTGGAAAAGTCTGTGAGTCTGAGTTCGAACCCGTAATAAAGCCCTTTGCCTTTGCATGCATGCCTCGGTCTCCCTGGCGGTTTCTGGTTTTGGGGTGATATTAAAATCTTGGGCATTTCAGAAGCAATTCTGGTGAAGCCTCACAGAGCTTATGACCTGTAACTGAAGGAAAAGCAATGGACACAGAAGCAAATGGACATGGATGAGTCCAAAGTACTGAGTGCCTTTCCTGAGGCGGCCAAGGAAGAGGAGCCACCAGGGGGCGGCAAGTATTGACTCGAAGGCTGGTGAAAGCAGAGAAGTGGCTGGAAGCCCGTTCCAGAGGCTGGAGGAAAAGCTGAGGGAGGAGCCGTTTTCTGCTTCACCTGCTGAGGGAGTGAGCTGTGATGGCAGCACCACATGGTTATGCTCCAGAATCTTCTGAGTCTCGTCTTTTTCTCTGAGGAGCCACTGACTCACTGAGGAACCTCCAACTTCAGAAGGCTCTAATTCTGCTCCATCCCTCCCTCCCACACACCCCCGGGGTTGCGGCTGGATGAGTCATTCGAATACAAATCAATTTTGTTTATTAAATCAATTTCCCTCTAGCTCTAGCACCTTTTAGGTGTTTTATTTTTGGCCAAGTTCGCTGTCTTTCATGAATCCTGGATAATGGAGTTATGGCTGTGACATGGATGCCCGGGATGACCTGTAACCATTCTGATGGGAGCTTATCCTGGGATCATCCCAGGAAGGAGAGCACCAGCTGAGCCCAGTGTCCGGGCTGTGTCCACCTGTAGCCCGGCCGGAGAGCCGGCCCTGAGATTTTTCCTTAAAACACAATCATAGTGGGAACCATGTTTAGTTCCATTAGTTTAGTAGTTCCATTTAGTGTGGTAGTCATTTATTGACTACGTCCATAGTAATCATAATAACAGCAACAGCCCACGTTTTGTGTTCAGCATTTAGTATATGCCGGGGATTTTATATGCACTTTGCTCATTTTGTCCACTTATGGACAAAGTTTATTTATTTATTTTAAGAGAGAGAGAGGGAGAGAGCGCGAGTGAGCATGAGTGCAAAAAGGGGAGAGGCAGAGAGAAAGAGAATACCAAGCAGGCTCCACACTGTCAGCTCAGAGCCCAACATGTGGATTGATCCCGAGAGACCATGACCTGAGCCAAAATCAAGAGTCAGGTGCTTAACTCACTGAGCCACCCACCTGCCTCAAAAGGATTTCTTTTTCTTTTTTTTTTTTTAAGTAGGCTTCACACGCAATGTGGGGCTTGAACTCACGACCCCAAGATGAAGACTTGCATGCCTTACTGAGCCAGCCAGGTGCCCTTCAATTTGTCCATTTAAATTCTCTCATCAACCATCTGACTTAGGCATTATTTCCCCAATTCACAGATGCAGGCTCTGAAACTCAGAGATTAAGAAACTTGCCCAAGGTCACTGTGAGTCCGAAGAAGAATTGTGGTTCTAGTTAGAAATGCCCTTGAGCCAAAGCTGATGCATACTATACAGAAATATGGATTTACTCCACTGGGTTAAAGAGTGTCCTTACCTTTGGTTCTTTGGTTATGAAGAAAAATCCAAGGCACGGGGTAATATAAAAATTCTACACTTCTGTAGTTTACGTAAATGCCTCATTTACTTTCAATTCGGAAAGCATGGGCTCGATACCATGAGGGAGCAGAGGGCGTCTGCGAAGGAAAATGTGCTTCGTGTTCGGTGAGAGAGAAGAAAGGAGTCAGGGGCATGAAAACAATTTTTTTCCCACATTACTTTTTGGTTTAACTTTGTTCCTGAGTTGAAGCTTTTAAGATTAATTCGTTTCAAAAAGATAGTATCAAATTTCCTGATATCAAGATTCCTAAGGGAAGATCTCCCCTGGAGCCCAGGCCTGATGTTTCCCTAATAATATTCTAATAGTTGCATGAATGATCCTTTTTAAATTTAGTGTATCCCTAATACTAACAATAACAATAACAATAGCCTTCTTTGTGTAGAACATGTGTTCTAGGCCAGGGATCCTAGCAAGTGCTTTTCTTGTTTTATCCACTCTAATCCTATCCCAAACCCTATGACTGGCGAACTGACAGATGCTTCCAGGAAGTGTGAGCTCCTAAACACCAGTACTACTTCCCAATCAGGTTTGAGACTTCGAGAGAATAAAAATAATAGGAAGTGATGGATGCCAGTAAGAACGCCGGCTAAAAGTAAGACTAGAATCAAGACCAGGGTTAGGCCTCGATGAAGTATGAAAGTTGTGCCCAGATGTTTCCCAAACAGGCTGCTATAATTTTAAGTCAAAAGAACTAAAAACAAATATTTCAGAAGCTAAATATGTCAAAAGCTAAAGACATTGACTTACTTTCCAACCCGAGAGCATAAGGGTCCCTTTCTCCCCATCCTCACCAGCATTGGTCATTTCTCGTCTTTCTGAGGATGGTCATCCTAACTGGTGGGAGGTGGTATGTCATTGCAGTTTTGATTTCTTTTCCCTCATAATTAGTCATTTTCATATAACTGTTGCTCATTTACATATCTTCTTGGGCAAAATGCCCATTTAAGTTCTTTACCTGTGTGGTTTTAAAAAAAATTTTAATATTTATTTTTGAGAGAGAGACAGAGACAGAGGATTAGGGGGGAGGGGAAGATAGAGAAAAAGACACAGAATCTGAACCAGCATCCCGGTTTTGACTGTCTGCATAGAGCTTGATGCAAGGTTCGAACTCACAAACCATTGAGATCAGGTCCTGAGTTGAAGTAGGATACTTAAGCGACTGAGTCACCCAGGTGTGCCGTGTTTTTTTTTTAAATTAGGTTATTGTTGATTGATTGCTACTGAGATATGAGTTCCTTACATATTTTTAGATATTAACCTCTTGTCAGACATATGGTTTGCAAATATTTTCTCTCATTCTGTGTTGGGGGGAGTGTACATTGGCATAGGCACTAGGGAAAACAGGCTAGGGCTTACTTGAAAAATAAAAAAAATAGAACTACCAAATGATCCAGCAATCTCATTTCTGAGTATATACCCAAAGGAAATAAAATTGGCATTGTGAAAGAGATATCTGTCACCCTATGTTCATACCAACATTATTAGCAATAGCCAAGATATGGAAACAAGTCTTTGTGGACGGGTGGAAAGATGAAGACAGGCCCTCGTCTGACTCTTGGTTTCAGCTCAGGTCATGATCTCACAGTTCGTGAGTTCAAACCCCGCTCTCTCCTTCTCTCTCTGCCTTTTCCCTGCTTTCATGCATGCTCACTCTCTATCTCTCAAAATAAATAAATAAACTTAAAAAAAGAAAATATGAAGAAGATATGGTATATAGAATATTATTCAAAGATTAAAAAGAAGGAAATTCTTCCAATTGTGACAACATACATAAAGCTGGAGGGTATTATGCTAAGTGGACTAAGACAGACAGAGAAGGATGAATACTGTATGCCTTCACAGTGGAATCTTAAAAAGTCCAATGAGTAGAATGGTGGTTTTCAGGGGCTGTAGAGATGGGGGAGAAGAGGGGAGATGTCGGTCAAAGGGGAAATCTTCCAGTTATAAGATAAATAAATTCTGGAATCTAATGTGCAATATGATCTATGAAAAATTTAGTGCATACCTGAAATTTACTATGAAAATACATACCTACATGTACAAATGTGCACACATGCGGGTGCGCACACACATGCAAACATACACTAATGGTAACTGTGTAAGATGAAAACCTGAGAGGGGGCCTCAAGGCACTAGAATATGGGATCAAACAGCTGTACAAGAAGGAGTACTTACAAGCTCCCAAGGGACACCAGGGAGCCAGAAAACAGTCAGACCTTTGTAGATCTGAGCATAAGGGGGATGGTCAAGTAGTTAATTTAACAACATTAATGAGCTCCTACCATAATCTGTCATGCTCTTGAAGGTACAATATATGTCATAGTCCCTTCCCAAGAGGGTCAACAGTCTAATGGTGGCAGAGGATGCATAGAGAGATAATTTAAACATAACATGGCAATCTTTAGGGTTCTTTTGGAGCACAGGACTGTTCTTGATCTGGATTGAGGAAAGATTCCTGGAAGGAGGCATAATGTCTGAACTGAGTCTTGACATATAAGAAAGGGTTAGCTTGTAAGGGAGACTAACATCTTTCATCTCTAGCAATATGGCAGACTAGCTACTGCTCCTCCAATGAAACAACTAAATTCTTCACTAAGATATTGAAAACATCTTTTTTAAAGTTTATTTATTTTTAAGAGAGAGAGAGAGAGAGAGAAGAAGAAGAAGCAGGGTAGGGACAGAGAGGTGGTGAGACAGAATCCAAAGAAGGTTGTGCACCATTAGTGCAGAGCCTAGTGCGAGGCTCGAACTCACGGACTGTGGGATCTGACCTGAGCTGACACTGAGAGTTGGATACTCAACCGACTGTGCCGCCCACATGCCCCTAAAAACATCTTTTTAGATCAATTTCTGATCTGACACTAAAAGAAGAATTCTGTGTTGCTCATAAAGAGCTGAAATACTGTTAGTGTATGTCAAAACCATCTTTTCCAATGAAGGGTTTTGTCATACTGTGGAGACCCTGAGCTTCAGGGAAAAGCAGGTGACGCTTACTCTCTGCTAAAGATGGAAAGTCTTAGAAAAGACCCTTCTAGAAATTTGGGACCTCAAAGGGCCACTGTCAGTGTAAAAGTAAAATAAATAAATACTAAATAAATTCCCTGTTCAGAGGGAATAGTAAACAAACTTGACCGGAGATTGATACCAGGTGGGTAGAAGGAAATAATTTCTCCAGAGAATTTTTTTACAAGCCAGTCAACTCCTGGTTTATGTCTGAATTCATAGTACTTGTTTGGTCTGAAAAATAACAGGTAGATAATTTAAAATAGCCCCCAGATAAAAGTCCCTCAAATCAAACGATGACATTAACCAAAGCCTAAAAATTTCCCAATGATGCAATTCCAATGAGACAAGGCTGCTTACAAGAAAATGTCACACAGTATGTATTGAAACAACACCCCTGGAATGAGACTCAAGAAATATCAGAAGATGTAATGAGTCACACACAGATTTCAGATACTGGAATTACCAGGCAAATAATATTTATGTTAAATGCATTTAAGGAAATGAAATGCATAATAAAAATAAAGGCAAGGTCCAAAAAGCTACAAATAAATAGTTAAGTATAATGAAATAAGATTCATAGAGCTAATGTATGTCTGTATATGTATCTATGCATACAATATATTATACATCTAATTGAATTTTAAAACTCGATGAATTGATTAAATAGCAGTTTGACAGAGAATTTGAAGACAGGAAGATATGTTTTAAAAATTACCCAGAATGCAGAGAAAGGATGATAAGACAGAGTATTTAAAAGTCAGGGAAGGTGAAGAGGATGAAACGTAAGTCTCTTCAGAGTCCCCGGATGAGACAAGAATAAGAATGGGGAAAAGCAACACCTGAAGAAGTGAAACAATAACCGGAAATCCTGTGATACTGACACTGTTCAGCAGGAAGAACAAGGGTTTGTCTTAAAAGAAGCTGAGGAGCAAATGCAAATCAATCATCTTCATTCCTTCCACAGGCTCCTCTTTAACAGCACCAATGGAAGCCAGGAGATTGGAGGAGCTTCTAGATTCGGAGAGATAATCACAAGCAAACAAGAACTGAATCCTGAGAGAAGCTATCCCTCAAGCATGAGGATAAAATACTGACGCCCTAAGGACAAAACGTGGGAGATCCCACTGCTAGCCACACTCGCAGAATAGCATGCGAAGGCAGGACTTGAGGAAGAAATGAAATCATCCTGCATGAAAGCTGTGTGATGGACGTCAGGATAAATACAAAACAATGGGATTCGCAAATGTGCGGCTACATTTAAGCAAATTGTGTGTGGAACAATAACAAAGCTGATAAACTTATGGAGAAAAAGAATAAAAGTGAAATACTAAACCATAAAGCATGTAAGTAGGGAGAAGGATGAATATAGCTGAAAGCAGTGGAAAACTTTCAGTTTCTAGTTTCTTCAAAAGTTAAACATGCATCTACTCCATGGCCAAGTAATTCCACTATTCGTTATTTCTCCAAAGGAAATGGAAACATCTACCCCTCACTGCCCCCAAACCCTTGAATACAAATATTGATAGTGATTTTATTCACAAAAGCCGAAAACTAGAAGTAGCACAGAAGGCCATGAATCAGAGACTTTATTTTAATAAAACAAAACAAAAAGTGCAAAATTATAATGCATTCATACAATGGAATACTTCTCATCAACTCAAAAGGAACAGAAAACATGAGATAGATGTGGGATGCATGGATTCCAAAAACATGCTGAGCGAAGAAAAGAAAGTCTAATACAAAAGAGAGTACACCATAGGATTTAATTTATACAAAGTTCTGTAATACAGAAAACTCGCCTATGCTACGACAGAAGGCAGGTGTGTGTTTATTTCAGGGGAGGGTGTGAACCAGCTTTGCCGAGCGGCGGAAGTGATCTATGATGGAATATGGACTGTAGAGGTGCATTTTCTTTCTTTCTTTTTCCCCATAACAGTTTATTGTCAAGTTGGT
>NC_043710.1:94837566-94911615 GCF_006229205.1 Suricata suricatta
TTTTTGCTTTGTTCATTATAGCCACTCTGACTGCTGTGAGGTGGTATCTCGGTGTGGTTTTGATTTGTGTTTCCCTAGAGGTGCATTTTCAAAACAATCAACTTGTACATGGAAGTCCTGAGCTATTCAATGTCTGTAAATTATGTATCAATAACAAGGGCCATAGAATATGAAACCTCTCAACAAGTAGAGGCAAAATGAAAAGGAAATCAAACTACAAAGGGAATACTTGCCAAAGAAGGCGAGACAGAAAAAAAAGGAAAACAAAATTGAAAAAGGACAAATAGGAGATACACAATAAGAATAAATCCAAATTATCGATGACCATAATTAATGTATACAGACTAAATTCTCAAAATAAAAAAGACAGATTGCCACCCTATGTTTGTTTGGAAAATGCAGCTATTTGGTGTTTACTGAAATATAATGAAGATATAAAGAAAGAGAAAGAATGAAAGTCAAAGGGTAGGGAAAAATACACTAGCAACTTACAGGAAGATGGTAGGAATGCATTACTATCAGACAAAATGAGGCAATATGGCACAAAGCAGGACCAGAAATAAGGCAGGCTTCCGTAGAATTATAAAAAGCTAAATCGAGCAGATGTATATAAAAACAAAGTATATTCTCCTAATTACAATGATATAATTTTAAGATACAAAAAATAAATTTTGACAGGGGCGCCTGGGTGGCTCAGTCGGTTAAGCGTCCAGCTTTGGCTCAGGTCATGATCTCACAGTTCGTGGGTTTGAGCCCTGCGTCAGGCTCTGTGCTGACAACTAGCTCAGAGCCTAGAGCTTGTCTTTGGATTCTGTGTCTCCCTCTCTGACCCTCCCTTGCTCATGCTGTCTCTCTCTGTCTTTCAAAAATAAATAAAAAAACAGAAAAAAATAAAAAAAAATAAAATCTGACAGAGCCACTAAAAAAGTTTGACAAGCACACGGTTATGGAGAAGTATCACCACTACCTGGACAATTGATGGGGAAATCGTGATCTAGAATCAGAAGAGAGAAAATTATAAACAACTGATGAGTCCCCACGTGCTGGACATGTCTGGAATATGAACCCTAGTAATTGGAAGATACGTATTATTTTCAGACTAACCTAGGTTGAAAAACAGTCTATAGTCTGGCCTTTAAATTAGCCCCAAAACTTTCAAAAGATTGAAATCATACAAGCTACATTTTCTTTTATCCATCCATTCCTTCATTCATTCAATTCATTGCAAGCTATACTTTCTAAGATGTAATTGAGTTAAAATCCACACACACAACTGAAAAAGAAAAGAAATGCTCAATGTCTAGAAAGTAGACACGTTTTAAATAACTCATGGGTTTGAAGAAAAATCGATACTAGAAACGCGGTGATATTCGTATGTGAGCTATCACTGCACACACCACTTCTCCTGGAGGCCCTTGGGTTTACTTCCAAGGAATATCAAGTTCCTCCAGATCCACTGAAGGAGTTTTGCATGTAACTGTTTAAGTGGGTGCGTCTAACAGCAGAGCCAAGACTGCAGTTAAGGTTGTCAGGGAGAATTACAGAATCAAAAACACCGAGGAAGACCTGAATAGCAACACAAAGGGAATAAATAGTGGCAGGATTCGGAAAACATTACAGAATCGAAGGAGCAGGATTTGGTCCTCACTTAGTTGAGGAGCATCATAAAAGACGCGGGATTGCTGTTAGGATTCTGGCTTGATGTTTGGGGAATGGGTGGGAGTGATTTCTTTACCAAGTTGTGGAATACAGGAGGCAGGACAGGTTTAGGAAGAAAGATGATCATTTAGGAATTGACACTATGTATTTTAAGATGATTGTGAATGTGACCACTTTAGAAAATGTCTTCGGAGCTCAAATGAATGCTGAGATGTGTAGAGGTGGAAGCCATTAGCACGCAGGACGTGACTGAGATCGATAGGTAAGTGACCAAACTGGATGCAGCAGACAGAGCAGTGATAGGAGGTTTGAGAGGATGGTTGGGTCCAGAATCTGACTGCTTTGCACAGAGACAGAAAAGAAAAATGAGGAACTAGAGAAGATTACTTAAGCCTTTTTTAAAAGAAGTTTTGTTAGGTGGTAAGGAGAGAAAAAACACAAATGGAACTTTGATTAACCATGAGAACTATTTTTTTATTTAAAAATTTCTAAGTGTTTATTTTTGAGAGAGAGAGCATGAGCAGGGGAGGGGCAGAGAGAGAGGGGGACACAGAATCAAAAGCAAGCTCCAGGCTCTGAGCTGTCAGCACAGAGCCCAACATGGGGCTCAAACCCATGAACCATCAGATCATGACCTGAGATGAAGTCAGATGCTTAACTAACGGAGCCCCCTAGGCACCCCCACCATGAGAATTATTTTTAAGAATAACACAGAGCTGGCCATGTCCATGGTCTTAATGAAAAAAGTCAATACAGAGGGTAATAGTAATAGTGAAAGGAAGGAGATGGTGTTTTACTGGAAAGCATCCCAGAGAGGGTCAGATAAAATGAAAGGCACAGGTGAAGGGGCTGATCTTGATCAAATAGGCTGACCTTGATCAACTTCTGTGGTTGGAAACAAGTAATGATTATGGATATAGTTATAAGGAACTTTCCCTGCAGAGAACTGGAATTTGAGTTGCTTCATACATAATTTTTATTTATTTTTATTTTTTTAAATGTTTATTTTTCAGAGAGAGAGAGCATCAGTGGGGAAGGGGCAGAGAGAGAGAGGGAGAGAGAATCCCAAGCATGCCAGGTGCTGACAGCAGATAGCCTGATGCAGGCCTCAAACTCATGAACCATTAGATCACAACCTGAGCTGAAGTCATACTTAACTGACTTAGTCACCCAGGCTGCCCCGTAGTTTGTATTTTTTAATGTGGGTGGGGCCTTACAAACTTCTATCCTTTTAAGTAGTCTGCTGCCAAAATTTAAGATTCATTTATTTAAAAAAATTTTTTTTGGCAGATTTCATTCTTTTTATTTTTATTTTTTATAATAGTTTATTGTCACATTGGTTTCCATATAATACACAGTGCTTCTCCCCACAAGTGCCCCCTCCATGACCATCATCCCCTTTCCTCCCACCCCCTCCAGTCCTCAGTTTGTTTTCAGTATTCAATAGTCTCTCATAAAAGCACTTATTCATTTTTGAGAGACAGAGAGAGTCAGAGAGTGAGTGGGGAAGGTGCAGAGAGAGAGGGAGACACAGAATCCGAAGCAGGCTCCAGGCTCTGAGCTGTCACCACAAAGCCCAATGTGGGGTTCAAACTCACAGACGGCAAGATCATGACCTGAGCCAAAGTCGGCACTTAACTGACTGAACCACCCAGGCGCCCCCAGATTTTAAGATTTAAAATTTAACAGGGAATCAAAGAAAATGGGAAATATATTAATCCCACACAATGCTTTCCATTTGCCTGTATCCTTCAAAAATATTTCACCCATATATTTGAATACATTGATGCTGATGGTTGTATCTCATTAGGCTCTAGGAAATTTGTGTTAATTTGCTCTCGGCACCTATATGACATTTTTATCAAAAGCGATTTTTGTGGAAAGAAAACCTTTCTCTTGAACAATGGTATGGAGAGAAAGAGGCCAAATATATTGCTTACAAATACTATAAGCACCATGCAAGGAGAAAAATTAATATCACTCTGTTCCAAGTAGCAGAAACCACTCTTAAATTTGTATCTCTGTTGCTAGTTTGGGGTGCTTTTCTTTACAGATTTAGGAAGTTGGAAGGACAAGAGGCTTTCTATCATTTCAAGCTATAGTTCTCTCTTAAATTCCTATGAAAGCTTCTTTAAATTGCTCAGGGCCAGCCCTTAATGTGCAGAAGCACAGAAGAATGTACATTTTTTTTTGTCAGGGGGATGGGGGGTTGGTTTGGAAGTAATTGTGTCAGTATTTCAAAAGGATGAGTTGTCAACGACAGCTCGATATTCCTCTTTATCCATTTGTCTCTACAAAATGATAAACACCTTCGCCAAGTCCAACTTTAAAATAAATACATCCATGTACCTTGTGCTATTCCGAGATAAATTTCAGCACCCTTCTTAATCAATTTGGTTATTATATTTGGAGAAACTCCATCATGCTTTCGTATATTACAAAACAAAAACAAGAGACTTAGTGTCCAACTATAATCTCTATAAATACAGAACCTCAAACAGCAATTTATTTCCTGAGAAATCTGAAGCAGCAGAAGGTGAGGACAAGGAGGTGAGGTTTCACCGACAGACCACAGAAGACGCACGTCTGTTCGTGGGTGTGGTGGGCAGAGGAGCACTGACGGAATGCAGCCCACCTGACACACTGGATCTCACTGCACCATCTGAATAACCTGAGGAGGTAAGGACTATTCTGATCCTACCCTTAAAAACGTGGAGACAGAATTTAAATAGCTCCCCTAAGTTTCCATGTCAGAACACAGCTTTGAAACAAGCATATGCACCTTCTATTTATTCAGGCCTCACTCCCACCTGCTCCTGGATCTTGGCCATAATGAGAATTATGCATTTTCAGAGTGAAGTCAATTGTAGGAAATGGAGAGGGAACAGGTATCTCAGGACTTGTACCTGCACAAGGGAACTGGTGGAGGCCCTGGGAACCTCTGGCAGTTGTGTGGTCAGTGACTTTAGACTGTCCCTCCTTGGCAAAGGCCACCCTTGTTCAATGATACTCTCAGACGTTTAGGATGGTAAGTCTTTTCCAGAGATCAGTGCCCAAGAGTGACCTCAATCAATGTGAATATAGTAAGTGGGATGAAGAGACTCTTAGGAAAGCCACGAATGGGTGCTTTCTGCTTGGGGCTGACTCGCAGTGCATGTGCCCTAGTCCTACCAAGGGAACCAGCCCAAGGAAATGCTGATTTCCTTCCAGGCCAACAGCAGAATCCGTGAGCAATACCATGCTCCTTAGTTTCTGTGTGGGTTTTCACTCTTTCTAATAAATATCTAGCAAATAGAGTAAAATGTTCATTTAAGTACTGTGTGTTTCAAATTTTTAAATTCCTTTCTAATCTCCCTCATGGCTTCCAAATATCTCAAGTGTCTATCAAATGAGCACAAAAAGGAGAATGTAAGTACTATACTATTATGATCTGTTTTTAACTGCTTAGTGATTCCTAATACCCAATTTTTAAAAAATGGTTTTTATGTATTTTTGAGAGACAGAGTGAGCAGGGGAGGGTGAGAGAGAGAGGGAGACACAGAATCTGAAGACAGGCTCTAGGCTCTGAGCCAGCTGTCAGCACAGAGCCTGACGTGGGGCCCGAACCCACAAACCATGAGATCATGACCTGAGCCGAAGTCGGATGCTTAACCAACTGAGCCACCCAGGCACCCCCGAATTATTTTTTTAAGTTTATTTAATTGTTTTGAGAGTGATAGGGACAGAGAGAAAGAGAGAGAATCCCAAAGTAGGCTCCATGCTGTTAGGCAGAGCTCAATGCAGGGCTTGAACCCATGAACCATGAGGTCATGTCCTGAGTCAAAATCAAGAGTTGGACGCCTAACTGACCGAGCCATCAAGGTGCCCTAATACCTAATTCTTAAAGGCCTCCAAGGACCATAGATGTAAATGTTGTCTCTTTAACAGCTTTTATGAAAAAAGCATAATACAGTCCAGAGCTTCTAAACCGCATTTCTTTGTAGACTTGCTTTCCCACCAAACTTGCCATTTTTTGTACTATCTTGATACTATATCACTGGGTGTAGCAAAATAGCATCTTCATAAAAATAGTGACTCAGAAAAGTGACTTGTATATATTATGTCGTTCAAAAATAGATGTGGTAAAGAGACGCTTCTTAAAAGACTACCTTTCACTGAGAAACAGTATTAAGTTACAGAACATATAAATCATGGAGGTGGTTAACTGCATGGATTAAGCCTCATCTAAGATGCAGAAACATACATTAGCTTCAGGATGGTCAGTGTATGCTCTGCAAACTCACCTACAAGTAACCATGTAGCAACTAGTTAATAGCACTAGTGTGCCGAGTGAAGGACCGAGTGTCCAGACATTATCTCATTTTATCATTGTAAACAACCACCCAAGGTTTGACTTTGTCTTCCTCATGTTTCCAAAACCACATGGCGAATAAATGGAGGACTGGTATGTAAACAATGGTATGTGTTCAGTGATATGACTTCAGTAAAAAGAAAAAAAAAGTTAACTCTCAATGGTTCATAGACAATAATATAAGAGCCAAAACTATAATGATATATGTTCCTAGACAAAAAAAAATTATCTTTGGGTTAGATTAAACACAAAAGGCATGACCCATAAAATAAAGTTTTCAATTTTATAAAAAAAAAGAAACTCCGCTTTTTGAAAAATACTGTTAAAAAATAAAGTCAAGCCACAGGATAGGAGTAAATATCTGTGAAACATATAATTGATAAAGGACCTGTACACAGAATATATAAAGAATACTAATCATTACCTCCTTTTACTAATAGAGATGTCCAGGTTTAGATGATAAATTATATGATAACACCTAATATATCAAAGCGTATCTTCAAAGCTTTTACAAGAAAACCCAAACAGATATTTATATTACTAGGATAGACAAAGCATTTCTTAAACAAGAATGAAAACGACTATACCATCTACTCTACAAAAATCTGGGACTTCTAGACAAACACAGGCTAGAATTTGTCTTTCGAATGAGAACAGCTCAGGATGTAGGAATAAAATTAATACTCAGAAGGGCTGTGATAAGATGGTTTCAGAATAGGAGAACTAGAGATGACAGAACATGGGGATTATTAAGAGTCCAATTCAAGACCTTGGAATAGTCTCATCCTTTAGAATATCTAAACACGGGTAAGGGGCTGAAGCATAAGGAGCATTGCGAGATGGGAACTTCATAACATGGTTTTTATCCCTATTTCCAGAGCCCCTGAAGACTGACATTTTACAGTGATAATTGTATCTACAGTAACAATCCAGAAATAACAAACAGCCTTGTCTTTCATAATTTATTTGTGGTGCTGACCAGTCAGAATCGGTCTAGTCCCCAAGATCTTCATACCAATTTTTGTTTTGTTCTGTTTTGTTTATTCATTCATTTATGTATTTGAGAGAGAGAGAGAGAGAGAGAGAGAGAGAGAGAGAGAGTGTGAATAAGCAGAGGAGGGGCAGAGGGAGAGGGAGAGAGAGACTCCCAAGCAGGTTCTGTGCCTGGTATGCCATGACCCTGAGATCATGACCTGAGCTGAAATCGAGTGGAATTCTCAACCAACTGAGCCACCCAAATGCCCCCACCTCAGTGTTTTAGATGACTTTGACTGAATGGGGTTTTAAATGAGATGTCTGATCAGGATCCTATTTTATGAGACACAATGTAATGTTGCCAGGCACTAGCTTTTCTCAGGTTAGAGTCAAACCTTTATTACTCAGAGGTGAAACATTAATTTTCATACATTAGCAAAATATAGTATGAGACTCAAGAATAAAATTATTCTCTAGCATTAACTGACCATGGGGAAAAATCTTACTTCATTTTATCTCTCTTTCTCTAAACTTAATTCTTGTCAAAAATTCATTCATTCACTTTTTCCATCAGCAAAATTTGAGCACCTTCAAGGGACAGAGTTGGCTAAGTACAGTAACACAGAGATGAGTAAGCCCTACCCACTGGCCACCTGAAGTTCATGTTCTCAGGAAAGTGAAGGAGAGAAAGCAAGAGGGAGCTGTGGTGCATGCGTTGTGTGTATCAGCTGGTCTTCCTTCACTGCAAGTGACACAACAACTCAGAACAGGTTATATCATAGAGCGCTCGTGTGGTTGACTGAATTGCAGGGACTCATCTAGCTCCATGCACGTGGACATCTAGGAGACTGCAATGTGTCATTAGGATGCTGTGCCCTCACGAACAGTCCCATGTCTCCACCTCCTTTGGTGGTCAGTCACTCTAGGCTTACATGCCCATTTCAGAAGAGAAAAGTTCTGTTTCCCAAATCTTCCAGGAAAATCCCAAGGGTGTTTCTGACTTCCAGCCTTGTGACCCTCCACCTACCTCCCCCACCTTCATAGACATATGCACTTACAGTGGGGGGAAGGTGCAGTCATTTGGTCAGGTACCTAGCCCTGAACCCACCAGGGGCGCTGTGACTAAAGGGAGGAGTAAGAGCTACTTGGAGAATTGGAGTAGATGCATCAGTTGAGTAGATTTCCTTGCTTAAGAAAGAAAAAGAGTGATTTACTTAAGGTTATCTGATGGGTACTGGTGATCTTTAACCATGTATGTTTTACAGGTGGGAGAAAGATAGTAAATTCATTTCTGTGCATTCTAATTCACTGTGAGAATCTCAGGAAAAGGTCTTCAAAAACTGTGCAGTTATGTGAGGGGATAAGATTGGGGTCCTAACCCTAGCTGGCATTCAGCACAGAAGTGGGCCTTGGAGCCCTGAAGTGAAGTGCATTCAGAGAAAGTCAGGATCTAAACAATTACCACCACCACCACCACTACCATATTCCCAGGAAATAAAAGCAGTATCAGGCTTTAGACTTAAAGTGTCCAGGAGCTGAAAGGAGGAGCCTTTAAAATATGATTCTGACGTATATTTGAAATTGACTTTCAAAAACAGAAGGATTTGCAAACAACCTTTATGTACGCTCCCTTTTTTGAAGGTTTTTGTTTGTTTTGTTTTTTAAAGTAGTCTCTACACCCAATGTGGGGCTTGAACTCACAACCCTGAGATCAAGCATCTCATGCTTTTCCAACTGAGCCAGCCAGATACCCCCTAGCTATTACCTTCTTAAAAAGTAAAGCTCTGTCATTTCCTTTTGCCAGAGTTTGTGGTTTGGTACATGCCTCCGGATAATTTGTGCTTATTTTTGTTTCCACGTCCAAACCACATCCCCACCTGCTAGAGCAATACAAGATTTGGGATAACTCTGCTCAGTTTTGTCGGACTCTTGCTCGAAGGCAGGGGGAAAAGTATAGAAACTTACCCTCAAACAACCCATGCAAACACCTTTTATGTTGACTTCAACTTTGCAAATCTCAATTAGCAAAAATAGGTCCCTGTGTTCTCTTTATATTTAATTTAAAAACAGGAGCAAAATTATTTTATTGTAATGCAAACTTTGATGAGATGGCACAGTTGACCTTACGGACTATCTTATTATTTCTAGCATCTTTCATTTCTAGCATCGCTGTGATTACAATTATAGCCCTGAGCAGTGTTTTATGCATGGTCCAGATCTGTCACTGCTGTTTAACTCAACACTATAAAAATATTTCACCAAAGGACTTTGCAGATCATCAGTGGGTGTGGTATTCATCCTATTTTTTTTTCTAGTTAAAAAAGAAACACAGTCAATAGAAAGCATTATAGTTTTGGGAAAAATTAGCTTCCCACCCCCAACACTGTTAGAATTTATCATCCAAAATGAGACTGTCCAGGACTCGAGCTTTTAGAAAGTTGGCAGAAAGTAATATTGGTGTTCATAATATGTAACTTTCAAATCTCATTTCAAAATAAATTCTTCTTCAAAAATAAATCAGAAACCTAGTTAAGAGTGTTACAGTGTATAGAAGTAGCAATTAATGTTAGAAACATAAAAAGCAAAAATACTACCTTTCCAAATCTTTTAGCATAAAGGACCATGTAATAGCCAAGGCTTTTCTATGGGAAAACTGCATTTACTTACTATTCCTTCTTGCTTTTGAATGCATCTAGTCTTTAGTACAGAACAAGCCAGAACTTCTGAATTTGCATTTATGAGTGCATTTTCAAACTTTTAGAAAATGCTGTGCACTATAAAGTGTTAGACTGAGTTTTAATGCTTCCCTGAAAAATGTCATAATTATAGTAATGCTCACGGTGTATCTATTACCTTAAATTTAGTCACATATAGGGGCAGGTTTGCAAATGAATATTAGAAATTTCCAGGCTTAGAATAATTTCCTTACATACCTCTATCTTCTCATAAGTAATTAAAAGCATCAATTTATAGTGTGAATGTCTGCCATATACTTGCTCTTTTTAAAATCTGATAAGGTAAGAAAAAAAGACAACCTTCTCACATGCATAAATGAAAGGTTGCACACAAAGAACTCACATCTTTTCAAGCTTCAATAGTAAATATTCTGCTACTATGTATTAAATACTGCATGGTTTGCCCAAGCTAAGATGAAACCACATCATGAATCAATAAGCATTTTGCATTTTCTTTCATTATCTACTCAAAGTCATGCCTACTGCACCTCTAAACATTTAATTAACTCCAATGATACAGCAAACACTCCCAAGATAAACTTAGATTGTATTGCAGTTTCACTTAACAGTATATAAAATGCTGTGTTGTGACAGGTATCAACTATCCATTAGATATTGAATCAATTTTTCTTAAGCGCTACTAACTGCTTGCTTTTCTTGAAGCTAGATCATTCTGAAAGTTTCCTGTTAGACCTGAGTGCAAACACTATAGTGTTATATTCTAAAAAAAAAATAATAATTAAAAAAAATTCTAGCTCAAAAAAAATCTGATAAGGTATAGCTTTAAGACTGAAATATTTTAGCTCTTCCATATTTCTTAAAGGACCTTTTCAATACAGTTTTAGAAGAAGGATCGATTCTCTTATGCATATCTATCTGTGTCTATGTCTGTATATAGGATGCATTTTGGTCATGCACGGTAGAGTCCTGGACACAGAAGGATCAGGACCCTTGTCTGCATCTCATCCGTGTGTGTAACTGAGACTGTGGAGTGGGATCCCCTTACCTTTAACCAGAGAGCAGGAATGATCTCATTCTTCTGTTCACTTGCAGAGACGACGTTTCTACTGAAGATCTTATCTCCTGTGTCATAGCATGCAACAGGTAAGGTTTGATGGTTTGCAAGACCAAAGCGGCTAATGCTTAGGTCAAGGTCACCAGTCTGTGCAGCTCCAAGGAAGTCAAGAAGTCAAGGAAGATATGTGTTTCCCATTGCCTTGCTGAGCCGCCTCTCCTGTCTTTCCTTCATTCAGAAGTTGTTTTTAGGACTTGCCCTTTGGATCTGAAATCATACCAGCCATTGTGTGAACTGCTTTCCGTGCATTGTTCTCAGTTAATCCTCTCGATGGCCTTGTGAGGGAGGTTTTATTACTTAAAAACTGGGGCTCTGAGAAGTTAAAACCCCTGCTCAAGGCAAGGTATAAAATGAAACAGAAAAAGAATTGTGGAAAAAGTCTTGTTGGGCCATCTGCGGTCTGAGCTACCTTACACTTGGCTACACATTAATCTTGCAGAGACGTTGCTGCTAATCTCGGTGTCGGCCTGTGTGCTGGCATCAGGTGACTCTTGCATCCCTTTTTGCTCATGCCCAGAGTTGCTTTAAAAAGTCCAGCCTAATTTCTGACAGACTAAGCTGGAAATCAAATCAAACGTTTCTTCATGATTCACTCCCAAATCAGGCTCTCTTGCTCTTGAAAATTCGCTCTCCAGTTCTGTCCAGAACACGTCTCAATGAGAAAAGAGAGGGCACTGTCCCCCTTGGAGCTAAAAGCAGGCAGGAGCCAGGCTGTTCCAGAGCATTCCGTGCACAGAAAGCCCTACCCAGGCCTCTGGAGCTTAAGTGGCGCGGGCCTGGAACGTTCCGGGGTGCTGTGCACCTATGTCACCTTGGCGGGAAGGCTGGAGCTGTAATGAGCGCTGCCCTGGAGTGTCCCCATGTGTGCTGCCCTGGGGCCGCCTGCGGGGCTCCCTAGGCAGGTGAGTGCGAGGGGCCCAGACTCACGGAGGCTGCCAGACCAGGACGCCGCTGGAACCTGTTTAGTCTGCTCTAGCCGGGTGCAGGTGGGGCGAGCGGCCCCAGGCAGGTGCAGGTGGGTCGAGCGGCCCTAGGCAGGTGCAGGTGGGGGCGAGCGGCCCTAGGCAGGTGCAGGGTGTGAGCAGTGACCTGCAGCAGGCCCTCCGACCCACAAGACTTCCAGTAGCTCCCTCGCTGTCTGTCAGGGTTCCTTCCAGGGCTGATTCCTTTAGGTTCTAGTTGCTCCTTTAAACCACAGCTTCCTCTCTGCGCCCAGGGCTGGAGAATCTTTGCCCAGAGCCTGCGAGGTACCACCCCTGCCAGGGCAGCTCCCCGTGTGGGGCTGGCCTCCCTTTGTTAAGTGGTCTGCTGTCCCTCTCTCGCCCTCTCTCTGCACTGCTGTGTCAGCCCGCAGACCTCCTACGTGACGAGCCGCCCTCCAAACAGGTGCAGACCTGGTGGACCAGGGAGTCCGGGGTCTTCCTGGCGGCCGGGGTCCTCCAAGTGGCCCTCTTGGCCCATAACTCTCTAAGGGGTGGCTCTATTTTGAGAAAATGGAATTTGTGTTTGACCATGGGTTTCAGTTTAATAAAAATCTGATGTCTTAAGTCAGACAGAAAAATACTTATATTTGGAATCTAAAAACCAAAACACTTATATTTGGAATCTAAAAAACAAAACAAAGAACGATGAGACAGAAACAGTCTCCTAAATACGGAGGAGAACAAACTGGTGGTTGTCAGAGAAGAGGTTGGGGGGAGGGGCGGAATCAGTGCGGGGCGGGGGAGGGGATTAAGAGGTGCAAACTTCCAGCAATAAAGTAAGTCAGTCACAGGAATGCGGGCGCCTGGGGGACTCAGTTGGTTAGGCATCCAACTTCAGCTCAGGGCATGATCTCACGGTTTATGAGTTCGAATCCTGTACAAAGCTCTGGGCTCTCAGCCTGGGATTTTCTCTCCCTCTCTCTCTCTGCCCCTCCCCTGCTCACACACATGCATGCTTTTTCTCTCAAAAAAATTAATAAACTTTAGGGGTGGCTCAGTTGGTTAAGGATCCAACTTCAGCTCAGGTCATGATCTCCCAGTTGGTGAGATCAAGCCCTGTGTAGGGCTCTGAGCTGTCAGCACAGCTGGAGCCTGCTTCAGATTCTTTGTCTCCCTCTTTCTCTGCCCCTCCCCAGCTCACTCTCTCTCTCTCTCTCTCAAATAAATAAACATAAAATTTTAACGAAAAAAAATAAGTCACAGGAATGAAAAGCACAGCATAAGCAAGTCCATAATACTGTAACAATGTTTTGTGTGACGGCAGACAGTGACCGGCACTTGCGAGCAATGTACACAACTGTCAAATCACTGTGTTGTGCACCCGAAGCCACATTTCCTCTATACTTCAATGATAAACATTGGAAAAATCTAATTTCTAATATCCCTGTTATTTGAGGCTGTTCTTTTCAGTTACAGGATTTGGTCAAGCATAAAAGATCTACAAGTCAAGCATTTGTCTACTTCATTGTATCCTTTGTACTAAGAGAAGAGATTCCGTGTAGGTTTTCAGTTCCGTGAAAAATTAAGACTATACAATGTCGATGTAGCTCTGTAACGATTAAGAGAAAGGAAATACGTGTATATGTTCAACTTCAGAAAAATAAATATTCAGTTAAAGGTTTTTAATAATTATTGCCATTACCCCCTTGCATATGCATGCACACTTTAACCCTGCACATCCTACATTTTACGTTGTCATTGGTATTTATTTCACATAAACCAGATTTGATAAATGTTCATGGTCAGACGGAATGCTCACTTTTTCTTATTGTCCTATACATTTCCTTGTGAGGAGCATATAACTGTGATGTTTATTTAATGCACCGAAATCCAGTCCTGGCAAAGCCAAAGATTTATGCTGATAAACTTATTTCTCTGAAGGGCGTGGAGTTGGGCTCTTGCTTTCTGTTCCTGGAAAGGAAACATTTAAACACTGACAGCAGCTACTTTCAACCCATGTGGTATTGTAAGGGCTTGAGTCTAACCTCCCTCGAAAGGCATACAAGTCTTCCTAGAATTCAGCCTCAGTATTGAAAAGGAAAGCAGGACTGACTTAACCGCTGGTCTGTTCTCGATCGGAAGAGTGGTCAGAGAAGGTGGAAGACAGAAGCCATTTAGTCTCAAGTGTGCATCATTTGGTACTTAAAGGATAGAGCAGTCCTCAGTCCTTGGGCCAAAATACTGAAGTCTTAAGAGAGACAAATTATTGACTTGTGAAGCATTAAGCAGTATATGCACTAAAACACAACCTTATACTCTATATCTAGAAAGAGAAGACCATAATAAATGGTTTTACAGCTTCACATTTTTCTTAGATGTTTCATCGCTATGAAATAGATTACATGGAAAATTCAGCTGTATATTCACACGAACAAAACGTTTGTCTTTGGCACATCCTGGTTTATACCATGACTGAATTTATTAAAGTCGAATTACTTCATTCTCTTGGTCTTCAAAACCTCTGCCTGCTGAAACATGATCAAATTGCTGCATCATTAATCCAACTAAGTGATTTTAATTATCGAATCATTTCTATAATATCAAAGTCTACTTATTTTGATCCGCAGTAAGTCTCCTTGTAAGTCCATCAGTGACTTACAAGTTTTATGATCCGCAGAGTCATTTCTGAAATACATAATAAACACATATGGCTACTTTGTCTCGGAGTTCTGGTAAACCTGTGCATGTTTGGGAACAACAGTAGCAGATTACACTTTACCTTTGATTTTGAGCCCCAGTGCACAGACATTATGATTGTCTCAAATGCCTGATAATCAAGACTCAGTTGCCTGCACAATAACACTTATTTCATATATACAAAAAAACATTTTTCAAATAACTCAGGAAATTCCTTCCCATCTTATCATCATCATCACCATCATCATCATATAATTATTTAGAG
Source organism: Suricata suricatta (assembly GCF_006229205.1). NCBI lineage: Eukaryota > Metazoa > Chordata > Mammalia > Carnivora > Herpestidae > Suricata > Suricata suricatta. The sequence continues at coordinate 94,852,247 of NC_043710.1, forward strand.
AGAAAAAGAAAATAAGAGAACAAAAATGAGAGAAGTCTCCTTGTAAGTCACTGATGGATAACAAAGTATCTCGTAAGTACTTAAATATTTAGTGACGCATGATAATGTACAGGTGCTGATGTCACCAAGCCTGAGCCCTGGTGTGAGATGTGAACTGTCCAGTTGTGGGGAAAGTCATCATACTTGTGACAGCCAAACTCCAGAATACGGCCACTGATTCTATAGAAAAAAGACTGGAGACAGGAAATGTACACAGGGCTTGAAAGATGAGTTGATTTAATGTGTTCACTCAGCATCAGAGACAAATATTTCTTATGGAATGTGGGATAGTAAATGTACCGCAGTGACAAAGAGTCAGTGCCTCAATCCCCTGTAGTGTAGGGCTTAGCTACCACTGACTGGCAAACAATAACAATTCATTCTCTTTCCGAAGGAAAAATGAAGTCTCAGGAAGGACAGGAGAAGAAAGCAGATTGTTGTTCAGGGACGTAAAGGAATGATTTATTATATCACCATCTGGTGTCAATACGAATGAATTGAAATGAACACATAGATAACACTTTTTATTTTTAAGAAGAAAAGTGTTCCTTCCCAAGTGTTATTCTGGTTATTTCTTCTGTCTTCCTAGAGTTCACAAAATGAATGGCTGCTGATGTTTTTATGACATCTGTCCTTTTTTTTTTTTTTAAGAACTAGAGGGCTCTGTTAGTCTGGTTGCTGTTTGATTGCAGCCCTTTCCTCCCCATGGAGGAGGGGCATTTTATTGATGACATTGTACTGTGTTACATTAAGCAAAATGCCTTGAGCGAGTGATCTATGCTCCATTTCCTCCCCTCCCATTCACTCTTGAACCCACTTGAACCAGGCTTTCCTCCCCATCCTTCTACAGAGACTGTAATTTCCAAGCTGACAGATAACCTGCACGTTGCTAAATACAACCGTCCATTCCCAGGCCTCAGTGTATTCAATGAGCACACTGTTGATCAATCTTTTATTCTCGAAGCATTTATTTCACCTGGCATCCTGGACACCCATCTCTGTTCTCCTCCTACATTATTGACAACTCCACTGCAGACTCTTTTTCTGATTTATCCAGACCTCTGAAACCTGGAGTGCCCTATGCATCAGACTTCTACGCTTTCTTATGATCCCCTTCCTGGTGATATCCAGACTTACGGTTTCAACTAGCTTCTTCATGTAGACATTGCCCATATTTATAGTCTTTGTCCCTGAGGTAGATTGAATTATTATTCCCGTCTCCTCTAGATGAGAATTACGTATCTCCACTCCAAAAATGCCAGACCTGACCATGTGACTTGCACTGGCCAGTGGAAAGAGAATGGAAATTATGGTCACCACTAAGGAGAAGCTTTATGAGCCAGTGCATGATTCATCACGCCTTTTCCTTCTGCCGTGAGACTGGCAAAGTGTTAACCCATCTGCTCTGTCAGTCTGGGTCCCAGGATCAAGGCCGCTTGGAGCAGAGCCTTAGAAGTCCCAAGGTAGCCATGTAGTAGGAGTGAGCACGACAAATGTGTTTACTGAGATTTGGGTCACTTCTTAACAGCTGTGTAAGTAAGTGTTTTGTCTGGTATAAATTCCTTTTTCCCCAGAACTCGCATACTTGCTCTTTGTTAAACTCCCGTGTCTTGATATGTGATGTGCCTCCAAGAAGCCTCTCATGGTTTCCTTCCAAAGCTTCTCCTCCCACAGTCTCCTCCATCTCCCGAAATGGTGACTTCATTCCTTGTATCGATGGGACCCTGACTTCTGTCTTCAGTCACTGTCCCAACTCCATCCACTGGGAGGTCCTAGGAACTTCAAAATATCCTATCTTTCCATCGATGGATGTATGGCTGGTTTTGGTGTGTTTGTTACCATTTCCCCTTTAACACGAGCACGCAGCACCTTCACTTGCACAAGCTGCAGTAATCTCCCAGCCAGGCTCTGTCTCTGCTGGGATCTTCTATATCCTGTTACGTATCCTGTGGTAGCAGTGACCGTGCCCCTCAATAGCCTCTGCTGGTTGTCCATTTTGTTCATATGCAATATTTTACCATTGCCCAGAAGACCCTCACCACCCTTCACCCTGATGCCACCTGCTCCCCTCACTCCACTGCAGACATGTGGACCCACTTGTGGTTCCTCACACACGCCAAACATAGTCCTTCGACCGGGTTTTACACTGCTGTTCCCTAATCGGGCATGCTGTCCCTCCGACACCGTGACAGCTCAGTTTCAGTCTTTTCTGAACTCATTGAATTCATGAGGCATCCCTGCCACTGTATAGAGAGCCCTAGGCTGTTCCTCAACCCTTACAATCACTTTCACCTGACTTAAAACTCCCCCAAAGTGCGAACCCCGTGTGATGTGTTATATAAGCATTTGCCTGGCCCCTCCCACTCTGAATGTAAGTTCCGGGACCATCAGGCTTTTATCTGTTTTGTCCACAGCTGCGTCTCTTGTTTCCAGATCCCAGTCTGGCATCTGGTACACACTCAGTAAACAAGCGTCCATATTGATGTGTAAGGGATGCAAGGAGAGCTCCAAGGTCCTGGCCTTCCCGCTTACCACCGTTGTGACCTTGGACACGTTAATGACTTTTGTGCCTCAGGTTTTTTTGTTTCGTTTTGCTGTGGTTGTTTTGGTTTTTTTTGTTGTTGTTGTTGTTTTGTTTTGTTTTTAACTGAGGCAAATTGGACCTATCTCATGGTTTATGTGAGAATTTTAAAAGAGAAAATATAGATATAGCACTTTGAACAGTATCTGGCACATATTGAGTGTTGAGTAAATGTTCGCAAAAATGCTAAAAAGAACATTTATGGTCCAGCAGACAAACTGGGGGAAGATTTTGTACCAGCAACACAGAGTTTCAAATCTCAGCTGAGCTACTGCCTGCTGGCTCAGGTAGCATAGCCTTACCCTCTATGCCTCCGTGTTCTTATCTGTGTGTTGATGAGAATAACAGACCTTAAAGAATTGGATTTAATGCATATATAGTATCCAACCTGCATCTTACTCATAGTAGGGATACAAAGAGTTACCTTATAAAATTTTTTTTAACATTTTTATTTATTATGAAGAGACAGAGAGAGACAGAAAATGAGCAGGGGAGGGGCAAAGAGAGAGGGAGACAGAATTTGAAGCAGGTTCCAGGCTCTGAGCTGTCAGCACAGAGCATGACATGGGGCTCAGAATCACAAACCAGGAGATCATGACCTGGGCCATAGTGAGATGCTTAATGGACTGAGGCACCCAGGCGCCCCGAACAGTTATCATTGTAATGGCAATGACCTACTGAGTGATTAATTTGTACCAGGAATTTAAGACTTTGTCAATCCTCTGAGGTGGCCATTGTTATTGGTCCCACTTTTCCAAAGGAAATTAAATCACAGAGAGAGGTTTAGAAACACTATTGGAGCATGGAGACAATACATTGACCTGAAGTTTGAACCCGATTTGTGTTCTTGAGCACTAGCCTACCCTTCTCTATTTATTTATTGAATAACTGGTTAATAATATGTGTTCATCCTCAGGGAATGCAGAACGCGTCTGGCAGGGAGGTGGTACATATATAAACACAGTGGGGTAAACAGTGATACAGGGCTTCAGTAACAATCCAGGACAGTATGAAAAGCTTTCTTGTGGCATGTTTTGAGCTATTTGACCCTGAAAAGTATTAACAGTGGAGTTCAGACCAAAGAGGGAGCAAGGAGAGAAAGTTTTAAGAAGAAAAACAACTTTGTTTATGTGTCAACATGATAAGCAAGATTGAGAAGGACTCACCTGTGAGTTGACTAATCACCTCTGGGTTATCATTTCTGAATCTTCATGCCCCTCTCACTGTGGAGGGACCGTCTCCTAAGGCTTCTTTAGCTACTTGAGAAGCTTCGGTCCAGAGAGAGGCCAGTGAAGACTTTCAGAGCAGATGTAATAAGTCCGAGAAGAGCAGTGCATTTCATTTCTTGAGCTTATACAGTATCTAATAAGACATCGCAAATTTAATTTCTCATCAACAAGGGAAAAAAGGCAATAACAACTGGGAGTTATTTCACTTAATCCTGGGAAAGCCATTTAGGGTAAATAATACCATGTCAGCTTTATAGGTGAAAGACTTGATGTTTAGAAGGATAAATAGCTGGCTCAAAGTCACTCAGCTCTGATGAGTTCTTGAACTCCAAACAGACATGCTTTTCCCCATGTAGAGTCTTCACTTCACTAAATACGTCTGAAGGAGATGAAGGGAATGACAAGTAGAGCAAATATTTTCAATTAGCTCTGGAAGTTTGGCTGTCATTTTAAATCATCTGTTAAAACCTATGTTAACTTTAAATGCTGAATTTCTGTGGGAAAAGGAAAAAAAATAAATCATATATTGCAACACTTTGGAAAATTTACAGGGAAACATTTCAACAACCTAAAAAAGGGATTTTAAGACCAGTAAGATCTGTATCTATAACTGTATCCACATCCAAATCTGACCAGTTGATCAGGAATCTATTGCTACATTTCTATTAGACAAGAAGATTCTTTCCAAGGGTCACTATGCTTTTTATTCCCTATGTTGAATAAAATTATCAGCATATCTTTAAAAAAATGGAAGATCTGATCCAAATCTGGTGTGGGTAGTTATCCTAGAGTGCAGAATCCATTTTGGTAGGTAGGATTTAAAGTACAATAGGGCTCAATGAAGGGCAGCAGAAAACCTGAGATGAATGTTCAGCTAATGGCTAGTATTGTGGCTAGATAAAACCTCCATCCTGTTTTGCAGGGAGATCTTCTGTGCTCTCTGGGCAGGGGCTCTGTGTAAGCTTAGAAAAGAAATAGTGCAGGAATGCACGTGCCAAGCTAGGACCACCAAAAAGGAGCCAGGAGACCCTCCCTCGCAGGTGAAACTGGGTCTATACAATTTGCTACTTGAGAATTAATCAAATAAGACTCCCCGTGATTCCTTTGGTCTTTTTCCTGGAGTATTGCCCACACGTCTTCCTAACTACACAGAAAAGCCATGGCATCAGAATGATCGCAGAACACACTATTTTCAGATTTCTTTCGGCAATCAGGACCTCCTTATAGTCTCCCTGTTAGGAATCCCTGTTTCAAAAAGAGCGTCGGCATCGCTGGCTGCCAGGAGCAAAGCTGCCCGGTCTGCCACTGCTGTTTGCCAGGACTGCTCGGGCACTCTGCTAAATGCTTTCGATCCGTCTAAATGTATGTTTTCAGTTTCAGCAGCGACCCTTATACTTCCGTTGTCCCTAAATTTTTCCATTAACGTGTTAAAATACTAAGTAAGTGTTCCAGAATACACGAGGTCACACATTCCAAGAGTCTTCTTGGGAACCTTGTACTTGTTAGTCTTATGTAACACACTGAGAATTTTTTTCAGAGGAATAAATTGAGTGAAATCTTGGCTTAGTATAGTTTAAGGCAGGTCCTAAGATGGGAGCGAATCACACTGTATTAAACACACACACACACCTTTTCTCTTATTCTCTCTGTCCCACAGTGCTGTGCAGAATTGTGGCTGCCCGGTGATTTGGCTAGGGGCACTCTCCTCCTCTGCCCTGCACACTCCCCTCAGATGCCCCAGTCACCCCGCATCGCCTATAGAAGAAAAGGAGAAATACTGTGTCCTGTGAGCTGAAGATGTGCCAGTGGTTTAGATAACTTATTTCATCCTCATACACCTGCTGCTCTATTTTACTAACTTCTAGGGAGGCAGGCCACAGGCTTATCTTCCCATCCCCTTTGCAGCATCCGTGTTCTGTCTCTCTACTCCTTCTTAGATTCTCCATTCTGACCAATGGAGTCGTGCCTGTATTTTTCACACCACTGACCTTATGCCTATGTGGATCATTCTGGCAACTGCTCCCAACCCCAACCCTTCTCCTTTCATTTCACATTCAGATCCGATGGTCCCAGCATCTCCTTACTCCATGAAACTTTCTCTTATCTCTCTGCCACCCTCTATGCCTTCCCTAAAGCACATTGTGATATCTTTCCCCTCTGAGTGGCCAAAATAGCCTATTTGGAATGCTTAAACGTGCTTTCTACCTCTGCTATCTCTTATCATGTGCACATTTTCCTTCTTTCTACAAGACCCTAAGTTCCTCAGCCTCAGTGCTAAGAAAAAAATTGATCAAAAACAGAGATGAACAACAAAAGAAAAGGAAAGAAAAATGAAAAGAAGGGTGAAGGTAAAATAGTGTATTTTGAGTATATAGTGACATTACGCAAAGTATAGTCTCATTAATCTGTCTGTTTTGCTTTTAAGAAAAATAGTAGTGCTATTTTAAGAATAATTGCAGTTTCTTCAACACCAAGTACTCATAGGAAAAGTGAAAATAGTTGCCATATAAATACAATTCACGAGGCTAAGTAATGTATATACATCCCCTCGTATAGACGTATGAGGTCAAAATTAGTATCAGCCCTGTCCAGATGAGGAAGCTAGGTCAAGAGAAACTGAGCCCTCACCCAGTGTCACAGAGCTTCTAGAAGACAAAGCCCAAACCACAAACCGGCTCTAGCTGAGTTGGAAGTCTACAGTATAGACCATGGCTTCCCAGGCTCCGCAGGCCTGGATGGGGCCACCGTGGGTCTGTATCATCACCCCAGTGCTCTGACCTCCATGCAGCTCACCCCACAAGTATCGTCTTTCCCTGTGCTTCTGGACACCTCCAAAAGCTTCAGCACACCAGATTCATGCCAAGGTAGTGAGAAACAAATCCTCTCCTTCCCAAGTAGCTTTGACTTTTGAAAAGGACTATAAGGCTATAGATCCATGATTAAATGATAGAATGAATATTAGTGGGGCATCTGGGTGGCTCAGTCGGTTGAGCCTCCGACTTTGGCTCAGGTCATGATCTCACAGTTTGTGGGTTTGAGCCCGAAGTCTGACAGCTAGCTCAGAGCCTAGAGCCTGTCTTCAGATTCTGTGTCTCCCTCTCTCTCTGTCCCTCTCCTTCTCATGCTGTCTCTCTCTCTCTCTCTCTCTCTCAAAAATAAATTTAAAAAGCGTTAAAAAATTTTTTAAAAAAGTGAATATTAGCAATGAAGTCAAGTGATGTTATAGAATTTTAATCTATGATGAGCATGTATTGTACAGTAAGAATAGACTGGACACTCTCTTTGATAAATCAAAACAATGTCCATGCTACTTAATATTTTTTAATGTTTAGTTTTGAGAGAGAGGCAGACGGTGGGTGGGGGAGAGGCAGAGAGAGAGAGGGAGACACAGAATCTGAAGCAGGTTCCAGGTTCTGAGCTGTCACCACAGAGCCCAATGCAAGGCTCAAACCCATGAACCCTGAGATCATGCCTTGAGCTGAAGTCAGATGCTTAATCGACTGAGCCACCCAGGGACCTCATTACTTCAACACACCTGTTTAACTATGTATGAATGCCTTGCCTTTGATTTAGACAGTCTGAAGCAAGAATATTTGGAAAATTGATAAACTGGTCAAAGGTTTTATATGCTTCATCAGACAGTTTAAATAGAAGCTTATATATTCAATGTGGTGAACTTGACTGTGATTGTTGCTTATATTCCAGAGCAAAAGATGTTGTCTCCTTTGCTGGTGCAGTAAATGATGCAAGCTTTAACTTCTTCAGATTTTAAAGGCACCAAGCAAATGTCTTATAAAGAATTAACTTCTTTTCACCCAAATGCTCAGACAACCAGGTTTTGGAAGAACAGATCATGTTATGAAAAGCAATAGTTCTTGTTGGCATCGGGTAATTAAGTAGATATTTCTTTTTTTTTCCTGTGTAAAAATAGCACAGTTTTAAATTAGTGTGAAGACCTGGGTAAGATAAATGCCAGAGAGAATGTCAGTTTAGAAAAATGAGATATTTTCTAAAATATCCAATATGTGAAAGAATAGTTGATCATAACGTTATCACTTTGCTTTGGTATTTACTGCACTCTATGCAATTTTCTACTCTGTCTGCACTAGCATGTTCAATCAACTTGTTAAACGTGCATATTTGTTTTTATTTCCCATCTCACTCTGATGTTTGTAGCTGTTCCATTTTAAATTACTACTGGAATGGGTGCAGCAAAATTAACCAATATACAGGGCTAATTCCTTGAGTTTCAACATGAGACTTGTTTCTTGACATATATTTGTATTTCAAGCAATATTTGAACATTTACTATTTGAAAACTATGGTTATATATGGTGAGAACCAAAAAAGACATCGTATTTCAAAACATTTATGATGCTATCTCTTTTAAGAGGCAACATTAGTTTATATGTGATTTAAAAGGGAAAAAATGTTAGGTGCTATTAATCATAAGATACATCATTATTTCAATGATGTGAAAACGTGAGTATTTCAGTGAAATATGGTATGTCTGGGTTCTCTATGAAAAAAATTCCGTGTAAAGCGAGCAGAATAGTTAATCTTTAAGAAATGCATCTTTGCACATTTTTACCACAGAGAATGATAAGATGATAATTGATGTGAAGCTGTAGAGAGGTTAGAGAGCTATTTAAGGAGACTACATGTGGCTAATTCATGGAACAATTAAATGTTGTTGGGAAAAAGGCAGGTCATCATCAGAGTGATACTTCAGAGGATTTGTCTGCAGTCAACATGAAGAGTGAATTTGGGATGGGGAAGTTTGCAGTTAGGAAGATAAGGAAAACACAAAACTGAAGTAACAGGGGCCTGATCCTAAGTAAAGGCAAAAGATTAAGCAGAAACTTTGCCATGAGTAAATGAATAGATGTAGATACTAGTGAATAAAAGGGGTGGAATTAGTACATGGGTATGTTACTCTGAAATCTAGAGTTTGAGTAGATGGGCTGGTATATTACTTGTGAATAAATGGAAGTGATAAGACTGAGAACATGATTGTGTAGACTGAGGTGTATTAAGGTGTGGGGAGGGCTACTGACGGAGTCCCAAGGTCATGTTGGAAATGTGGACTCACAATACAAAGGCCTCAAGCTTATGTTTCTACTTAGAAATTACAAGAATGGAAGCATGATGTCTTTTCTGTCTCCTCCCTGCAAGTGAAAGGTAAAAAGCACAGGTTACTCCATATTTTGGCCACAGACGTGCCAGCCACTGGAGATCATCCCCTGTATGTGACCCCAGATATGATCTGATATGGTGAATCACAAGATCTAAGTGTCTATGTTCAATTACTAACTTTGGTGGAGAAAACGAACTGATAAACCATAAAAAGTATGTCTTCAGATTGTTTATAGTTTAATGAAAAGGACAAATTGATCCATATATAATATAATACAAAAAATACAATCAGTGGAATACAAAATTTATAAGCCAAACATTCTTAGGGTTTTAGAGGACTGAGAAATACCTGCAGCCAAAGAGATCATGTATTCCACCAAGAAAGTCTTTAAGAGTAGGAGAATTTGAGTTCTACAGTGAACTGTGGTTAAGACTATTCAAAATTAAATATTGTTGAGTGTTTGATTTCCTAGCCTTAGAAGCTCAAATCCTTACGAGAAAGAGAGGTGAATGAAAACAGTTCATTATGGCACAAGACTGAAATAACCATGGTGACCACTCTTGCCTTCCTTTCTTCCATATTGCTTTTTAACGATGGATTTTACCATGTTACCTAACTTAAGTTTACTAGTTAATATTAAGTCTGAAGCATTTCCCCAAACCAGAGAGCAATATTTTCTGTTCCCACTACTCTTTCATGTAGAAAATTTATATTTTCCCTACACATCGCTACATAATCCCTTATTATTATCACATTTTGATATTTCTAAATTTCTTTATTATAAATAATGCCCCACTGGCTTGTCAAATCAGTTTCTTAGGATAGATTGCTATCAGTCATTTTACCATGTAGAAGACAAACAATTTGAAAGCTTCTGATAAACATCACAAAATAGCTTGCTAAGTAGATTTTGAACAGTATATAATACTATTTGCTTGTGAGAGTGCCTTCTTCAATGTACTCTTACTTCATTTGATATTTTTCCTTTGTTATGAATATTTCTTGCTTGGAATGAGAAAAAATTACTTTGTATTTTAAAACTATGAATTTCATCAATTTGGTAGATTAAGCACTTTTCTAATAATTTGTTAGCTATCTGCATTTCCTCTTTTAGATCTTCTGTTTAATACACTTATATTGAAGTTTATATCTATACACTGGAGCCTAATTTCTTATCATATGATTTCATTATAGATTAAAATAGTAATCCTTTGTCACATTTCCTCGAAATATGTTTCTGATCATACTGTTTATGGCTATCAGATTATTTAAAATGGAATACATCAACTTGACCAACCCTTTGGCATTCAGTTTCTTCCATTTCTCTGAAGCTGTCAAATGCTTTCAAGAAAATACAAAGTACACAATTCGTTTTCTTTTTTAAATAATTTCTTAAACTATTTTATTATTTGATCTTTCTGCTTTATAAAGAATAATATATAAATTATTAAGCACTATTTATTAATTAACTCCTTTGTCCTTTTTGCTTTGGGATTTCTCCATTAGGACCTGAGCATACCCTCTAGTCTGCCCATTTTGTTCTTTTTATATATTGTCAGCTACATGCCAAAACCAAACTTATTTCATTGTTCGGGCTTTATCATTTATTTGTTGAGTCTCTCCATCCAAGTTCATCATAAAAACACATTAGCTTTAGTCTTTGTTTAAATATCTCACTGGGATTTTGGTTTCTTTACATTTACCCTGGTCATTACAAATACATTAGTATCTCACATGCTTTTTTGTTACTGTAATTGAAATATTTCTTCAGTATATTTATTCCAAATAATTACTGAGGGTATAAAGGAAAGTTTCTGAATGTTGCATATTTATTCTTTAGCTCATAAACTTAGTGATTCTAATTAGTTGAACTAATTACCTTAGTTTTTAATATGTGTAATGTTTTTTCCTTCCAAAAACCATTTGTCTTCTCTTTTTGTCATTGCTTTATTGCATTGATGAGTAATTCCTGAATAACCTTTGAAAAATCATGATAACAGGAAGTCTTTTTTGTTTATGAATTTAATGAGACAGACTTTGGAACTTCAGTGGTAAGAATGCTGTTGGCTATTGGTTTAAACTAAGTAGTCTATCATTACTATGAGTATTTATCTTACAGCTTGAAGTTTGTACCTTTTGACCACCTTCACTCCCCGCCCCCCATATCTGGACCACCGATCTGATCTCTTTTTCTATGAGTTTACTTCTTTCCTTTTTTTTTTTTTAATTTTCCTTTTTTAAGTTTCACATATGAGACCATACAGTATTTATCTTTCTTTGTCTGGTTCATTTCACTTAGCACAGAGCCCTCAAGAAATATCCATGTCATCACATATGCCAAGATTTCCTTCTTTTTATGGTTGAATAGTAATTTTAAAATATTTATTTATGTTTGAGAGAAAGAGAGAGAGAGACAGAGCACGAGTGAAGGAGAGGCGACAGAGAGGGAAGCACAGAATCCCAAGCAGGCTCCAGGCTCTGATTTGTCAGCACAGAGCCCAGTGTGAGGCTCAAATCCACGGACCCGAGCTAAGGTCGGTTGCTTAACCAACTGAACCACTAGGCACCCTGTGAATAATCTTTTATTGTGTATATGCACATACTTACATACACTTTCTTTATCCATCATCTTTTGATGGGCACTTGGGTTGTTCTTATGTCTTGGCTAGGGTAAATAATGCTGCAACAAACATGGACGTGCAGATCTCTCTTCAACATACTAATTTTGTTTCCTTTAGATATACACCCAGAAGTGGAGTTGCTCGATCATAAGGTAGTTCTATTTTTAGTTTTTTGAAGAAACTCCACACTCTTCTCCATAGTGGCTGCACCAATTGTAGTCCCAATAACAGTACACAGGGTTCTTTTTTCTCTACTTCTCTAGCATTTGTTATCTCTTGTCTTTTTGATAATAGATGTGCTAGAAACCATGATGTGATATCTCATGGTGATTTTGGTTTTTGCATTTACTTAATGATTAGTGATACTGAACATGTTTTCATGTGCCTATTGGCTATTTGAATATCTTCTCTGGAAAAATATCTATTCAGGTCCTTCGCTCATTTTCTAATTGGATTATTTCTTTTTCTACTGAGTTGATTGGGTTCTTTATATTTTTTTGGATGTTAACCACTTACCAGATATGTGATTTGCAAATATTTTGTCCCATTGAGTAGGTTGTTTTCCATTTGTTGATGATTGCCTTGCTGTGCTGAAGCTATAGTTTGATAGTTTTTAGTAGTAGTCCTGTTTGTTCCTTTTTGTTTTGTTGCTTGTGTTTTTATGTGTCATATCTAAAAAAAATCATTGCCAAGACCCATACACAGGGACTTTTTACATATATTTTCTACTAGGAGTTACATGATGACTGTAGTTAACACTGCTGTATAGTGTGTTTATAAGTTGTACAAGAGTAGATCCTAGAAGTTCTCATCATAAGAAAAAAAATTCTTTTTGTAACTATATGAGGTAATGGGTTATAACTACACTTACTCTTGGATTGGTAATGACATGAAAGTTTAAGATATGAAGAACATTGAAATATCTCAAATACAGAGCTAAGTTAAATAAATGCTATAAATTTCTCCTAACATCAATTGCAAATGGAAATATCGCTACAAGGATATAAAATAAAAGGTAAATTAGAAAATTTTATGTAAAGTTCAGAGTCCATTTACATAAATAGATGTATAAGTAGATGGATAGAGAGATGATATCGATTAAATAGAATTTAGGTGACCCTATGTTATCTTTTAGTAATGGTGTATCAATACTATGATTTTGCAGCTCTTGAATGAATAAAAAATATTTAACATATTTTTTCTTGTGACTCCTTAGTTGTGATATTCTATATTAATGTATTTCATAATATTAAATTCATTTCTAAGATTAAATCAAAGTCACTAATTGTAAATTATTTTATTAATTTAATTACTTAAATACTCTCACTTATAAATTTTTCATTTTTGCCCATAAGTGAAAATGTTTATTTTATGGCTATTATTTTAGATTTTGATATCAATATTATAGCACACTCAGAACATGAATTATTTAGCTTTTTGCCTATTCCTTTATTTTGGAACATTTTTTTCTTTTTTTTTTTTTGTCAGGGAAGTCAGAAATGTGTATGTTTGAAAAGGTTATCTATAAATGATTTGAATCCAAAGCCCTATGTTCAGAAAATTGCTTTATAGGTTTTATTTTATTATGTTACAATTAGTTTAAAAAGATTTTCTGGCTACTGACATATTAAATAACATTGAAGAAAATGTAGAAAATTGAGAGAAATGAAATAAAATCACGTAAATTCTATTTAATCGATATCTCTCTATCCATCTATTTATACATCTATTTATGTAAATGGACTCTGAACTTTACATAAAATTTTCTAATTTACCTTTTATTTTATATCCTTGTAGCAATATTTCCATTTGCAATTGATGTTAGGAGAAATTTATAGCATTTATTTAACTTAGCTGTGTATTTAAGATATTTCTATGTTCTTCATATCTTAAACTTTCATGTCATTACCACTCCAAGATTACATTTTACATTTTGATTTAAATGTGTCCCTACGTTATCTTTTAGTAATGGTGTATCAATACTATGATTTTGCAGCTCTTGAATGAATAGAAATGTATCTACATCTGAGGATAGCATACTTTTTTTGTACTTACATGTGCTTATTTGTTTCCATAACATATTAATTATCTTCATTTAGTATATTGCCTGATAAGATAAACATACTCAAACTACAAGTGTTTTCTTTGTGGCTTGAAGACATTGCTTATGTATGTACTAGACACTGAATATTTTTTTAAATAACAGATTAGTGTATCTGGATTATTTCTTTCTGTTTCCTTATGCAGAAAATCCAATTATTTGAGGCCATAGAATAATAAGTGATTTCTAGAGTAACCTCAACACTTAGTATACTGTTCCATAGAACTGCTAGTTTCTTATAACTTCGAAAATAAGTAGACATTTTCTAATATTTTCTTCTTTTCCTTCATGTCTATAAGTCTGTTCTTTGTCTCAGGCTTTATGCAATGTTTCCTTTCTTTTGGGCTCTGGTTATTTCTTTATCACAACTATCTCTATCCATAAAGACTGTGTTGGAATTGATTTTCTAGCACTCCATTTAGGTGCTTCTTCACATGTGGAACTGGAGAGTAGGATGATGGGTCCGGTTCCTAGCCCTGCGTCAATTCCCGGCTGGCATTTATCTAATTGCTTCTCACACAGCTGAATGCCTCTTGAGTCCCTTGTCTTTCGCTCCTCACCAGTTCCCTGGTTATGGACAATAGAACAGTACAAGGCCATCTGTGGTCTTCCTCCACTAAATGGATTATGTGCTATGCACGAAAATCACAAGTCCTGCATCTAACAGGCAGAAGTAAAGCTTCTATTTCCTGTCATGCCTTCATGCCTTTTCATTGAAAAGGTAGACTTTCAATGGATTTAAAAAAGACCTCGAGGTGGTATGTTGAGGAGGAAAGTCTGACAGTAGTGTCTGATATTTTGCTAGATGTAGATTTCTGTTCTTCAGCCAAAGGATGTAGAGTTGGGGAGAGGCTGACATTTCCCTGGATGCCTCTTTGTCAGTGGTAGAAATCTCCACTTATCTCCAAGATCCCCAGGGTACGCCTGAGACCATGGATTGTCGCAAGCCCTATACACATCCTTTGTTTTTTCCTCTACATATATACCTATGATAAAGTTTAATTCATAAATTAGGCATGGTAAGAGATTAACAGCAATAACTAACAATAAAATAAAACAATTACCAATATGCTAGAATAAAAGTCGTTCAAATGTGGTCTCTCTCTTCCTTAAAATACCTCCTTGTATTGTACTCATCTTTCTTCTTCTTGTGATGATATGATTGATATGATATGGTATGATATATATGTGATATGATACCATATGATGATATGATATGATAAAATATCTATGTGAAGAGAGAAGTAAGGTGAATAATGTGGACATTGTGATGTAGCATTAGGTCACTGTGACCTACAGATGACATGTCAGAGGGAGGATCATCTGCTTCCAAATGGCAACTGACCTCAGGTAGCTGAACTCACAGAGGGCAGATCAGGGGACTGGCTGCTGAATTCTTCCATTTCACTGACAGGAGATTTTACTTTAGGATTTAATTTCTCAATCTGTCTTGATACTATTGGAAATTGCTTTCAAAACTTTATTAATATCTCTTGATTTTATTACATTTGATGGTTGTTATATATCCTTTGACTTTTCCTACATTTCTATAAATATTTTAAGAAGTTGGGAGGAAGAAATTGTGGAATGTTAGCTTAAAGCCATCTTTGCTTGGATTTCCATCACAGGCAGAGGAAATAATATGAGCTAAGCCAGAACTGTGAGAAAATGGGGGTAGTTCTGGAAAATGGCTGGATTCTAGTAGTTATACAATTTTTTAACATATTGTGAAATGGGGAGCCATTTAAATTTAACCTGAAATGTGGCATTAAGAAGCTGTATTTAATAAAAATTGGTCTGACCACAATGGGTAGAATTACTCCAATGAGTCATGGATCACTTATCAACTGCCATGGCTGAAGTGAGAAGAGATTCAGGGCAGTATAAAAGGGAAACATTAATTGAAGTATGCATGACTGAGGAGGTCTAATAGCAAAATGGTTAGTATCGGTGTTTTTTCACTTATTATTAATTCATTTCTAGCCACTAAAAACCATGTGGTCTTGGCCATACCTCTTAAGATCGATGTGCCTCAGTTTCCTCAGAATTGAGGGTGGCCATTAGATAGTCTGTACAAGGTTGATATGTGTGCCAATAATATCAACTCTAAATTTAAGCCATTATGATTACACATATCATCTCCTAGAAAATTAGCTCACTGGGAGGAATAGTGACAAAGGTAGAGATCAACCCTCCCAAATCCCGAGCTTTCTACACAAAAGGTGTAATAAGCATTCATTTGCATGTTTTCTGCTCAGCCAGCACAGCTGGGCACGAAATGGCCTTAAATCACCTTTTGTGTGCTGGGACCCCATTTAGTTCCTCGTAAATGTAGATTTCACTTCTAATGTCATTCCTGGTCTACTTAAACAAAATTGGATTTGGTATGTGAATATATTGACTAATTTTTTCCTCTTAAACTCTGAAAGATAAATCCTGTGTTTACTTTACAAGCATTGACTCTACCTGTGAACCACTATGTTTTTCCTGATTTTTTGTGTGCATGTGTGGATTGAAAGCTTTGATTTCTTGGTGAATCTGTTACGCTAACAGAGGTATTTTCATTTGTGTATTTTTCATTAACTTATAAGGATGAGAAAAATGAGAGAGACTATATTAGTATAGCACATCATTTGATTAATTATTTGTAATAAGTAATTGGAAGGCACATAAATGAATATGCTTTCCCTATTAAGTAGCAAAGATAAGCTTTTCCTACTAAAATTAAATGCTCTCTTGCACACTTGTTAAAAGAGCAAAGACATAATTTTGGATCTTCTCTTACTATTTCATTACTTGGAGAGAGATCAGTAAATGTTAGAAATGAGGGCATGCCTACCTTATGAAGTAAAAAAATTCTTCTTGCCTTTTAGAATCTTGTATCTTACCACAGTCCAGGAATTACAGTTATCTATTTAGCCAACCGTGTTAAAAGAACACTGGTGTTTTTTACAATTTAAAACGAAGAGTCTGATTCATTGCCACAAGAAACGTAGCTGCTTAAGCATGTGATAACCTGGATGTCAGGTGTCTCAAGAGCAGAGTGCAAGGCTGTGTGAAGCCCAGGAATCCTCGGGAACAGAAGCTGCATTTAGTTAATATTTGTCATGTTAAAATTTAAATAAGCTAGCATTTATTAGGTGCTTATTATACACCAGGCATTGTTCTAACTCATTTCATCTCCATGATAATGAAATAAATATTGTTCTTTTCTTCATTAAGCCAAGGAAGAGACTTGAAGTGTTGTTCAGACCAGGCAGTCAGTAAGTAACAGAGACATTCTAACTCAGAGCTGGGACACAAAAGCACTACGTAAAAATTCCTAATAATTCACATGTGTAAGCACATTTAATCACAAAAATGGCTCCTTGAAGATGATGGAATATGAAAAGCTATCATCACTGTGGTGGAGAAAGACATCCATCCTTTTTTCTAATTCAAAAATGCCAAAGTAGGAAAAACAGTTCTTTTACTCAGTGGGTCAAAAGGACAAAAATAAAAGTATTATTTAATAGCATTAAAGTGTCATTTGGTTTTGATAATGACACTAGTAATAGGTTATGTTTTAGGCAAAAGTGATGGCAATTATTGAAATGATATTTAGGGGCACCTGGGTAGCTCATTTGGTTAAGTGTCTGGCTTTGGCTCAGTTCATGATCTAATGGTTTGCAAGTTCGAGCCCCATGTAGGGATCTGAGCCTGGAGCCTATTTCAGATTCTGTGTCTCCCTCTCCCTTTGCCCCTGCCCCACTCACACTCTGTGTATCTCCCTCTCAAAAATAAATAAACATTAAAAAAATAAATGATATTTAAAAAATAAACTTTCTTGAGGGAGAATTTATAAATACATTTACTAATTTTAAATGTGTGATTCAGTGAGTATTGAAAAATGCATATTTAAAACACATATAGGGGCACCTGGGTGGCTCAATCCAATAAGCATCCAACTTCGGCTCAGGTCATGATCTCATGGTTCTTGAGTTAGAGCCCGGCTTCGGGCTCCATGCTGACAGCTCAGAGCCTGGAGATTGCTTTGGATTCATAGTCTCCCTTTCTCTCTCCCTCCCCCCCACTCACACTGTTTCTCTCTCACACAAATAAAGAGACATTAAAATAACTTTTAAAAATACATGTAACCATATATCATACATAGAATAGGTTTACTGTCGGGGCCCGCCAAGTTTTCTGTCTGCCTCAGGCAAGGATTATCACTCATCACTGGAATTCCTTATAATCCACAAGGACAAGGTATAGTAGAACGGGCACATCTATCTTTAAAAAATACCCTTGATAAAATTAAAGGGGGGGACTGGTACCCTGTCAAGGGACCTCCCAGGAATCTTTTGCACCATGCATTGTTTATTTTAAATTTCTTAACTTTGGATAAAGAAGGACGCTCAGCTGCTGAACGTCTCTGGCAAAATGAGACACAAAAAACTTTTGCTACCGTGCTTTGGAAAGATCCTTTAGATAACAAATGGCATGGTCCGGACCCAGTTTTAATCTGGGGATGAGGATCAGTTTGCATTTACCAACAAAAACAGATGCAGCCAGATGGTTGCCAGAGAGATTAGTAAAACAAATCGATCAAAACACTCAGTCCTCCAGGAAGAAAAAATCTCCTTGAGAGAAATCTTTGTCTTTTCCTTTAGGACCATGCTGGGAAAAGAAGCTTCAAAAGGAACCTGGAGAAGAGGAGGAAGGAACACATCAACAGTCCTTTCTTCGTGGATTTTATGGACTTTTACCCTATTCCCTTCCATGTTTAAGACCTAATGCGGTTTAATTTGATCTTGGTGCCCTTGAGCCCTGTTCTATTCTATAAGGTCATGGATCTCCTGAGGCAGCAAAAGGCGCAGCCTACGCAGGTCCAGTATGTTAAGCTCTATACGACCGATTCAGGAGGCCAATAAAAAACTGTGGCAAGAGGCACGGGCCGGTTAGTCAATGACGGGTAAGAGAGGCCTTACCATCCTATCAACCCAAGCCAGGCGCTCCGACATATGCTTCTGAGTTTGCCCATGACGGGTAAGAAGGTTTGGCAGGTCTCCAACCCAAGCCAGGCACCGTCCATTCCTTGCCTAATAGGAGCTTTTTAAAAATCAGTTTTAAAGGGAGGACCTGTCGGGCCCGCCCAGTTTTCTGTCTGCCTCAGGCAAGGATTATCACTCCGTTGAGTGAGCCAGTAAACAAGATTTGCATCTGGAGGCTGGAGATTGCCATTTCCTGGTCAAAATAACTTTGGCGACTGTCTTGCTGAGCTAGACGTGAGTGGCCAAGGCACACAAAAGATCAAAACCGTATTCAGTGTTACTTCTCCATCCCCCAAGATTGCTGAGGCAAAGTTGGGGCGCTTCTTTGATATGCATTTGACTCTGTAGCCTGCCTAGGTCAGCTTGCCTTGCCTTCCCCCCCTGAAGACTATATAAAGAACAGTTCTTTGAATAAACGCTCTCTTTCACCTGATCGGAGAACCGTGAGTTCTGTCTTTACTCACTGCGTCTCCCTCTCCTGACCCCTTTTTCTCTCCCTCTCTCAGGAGAAGGACCTGCGGACGATTCTCCGCCCTGCCTGTCGGGGCAACGAAACAAGTACCGCCGATTGCCACCTCCGATCACAGGGGGACGAGCGGCCCTGGCCATCGGTTACAATTGGCGCCTCAATGCTGGGCTCAGTAAAGTAACACGACCCCGGGCCATCGGGTTACGACAGTTTATGACCTGAAAAACTTAGGTACTTTTGTATGCAATCACCTTTCCTAACTTCTCACCTCTGGTAACTACTAATATTCTATGTCTCTATAGTTTTTCCTTTTCTAGAATTTCATATAAATGGAATTATATAGTATATATAGTTCTTTACACCTGCTTCTTTCTCTTACCATAACGCTGTGGGTATCTATCTCTGTTGCTGTATATGTCAGAAATTTGTTTCTTTTTATTGCTGAGTAGTACTCCATCATAAAAGCATACTTCAATTAATTTATCCACTCACAATTGGAGAGACATTTGGGGTATAACCAGTATTTGACTATTATTAATAAAGCTGCTTTGAACCTTCAAATACAAGTCTTTGTTATGGGCATAGTTGTTTTTGTTTTTTCTATTTGATAAATGATTGGGAGTAAGATTTCTTGGTCACATGGAAAGTATATACTCAACTTTATATACAACTGCCAAATGGCTTTTCTATCCTTATACAGGGCATGCAGATCTTAGCACAGTTTCCCAATATTTGGTATTATCCAAAAATGTTTTAAGTTTATTTATTTGAGAGAGAGAGAAAGAGAGAGAGAGAGAGAGAGAGAGAGAGAGAGCGCGCACATGCACTTGAGGGGCAGAGAGAGAAAAGGAGAAAGAGAGAATCCTAAACAGACTCTGTATTGTCAGTGCAGAGCTGGTCATGGGGCTCGAACTCACAAACGTGAGATCATGACCTGAGCCAAAATCAAGAGTTAGACTCTTAACCAACTGAGCCACCCAGGTGACCCAGTATTATGCAAATTTTAATTAAAAAATTTTTTTAATGTTTGAGAGAGAGGCAGAGCATGAATGGGGAAAGGGCAGAGACAGAGAGGGAGACCCAGAACATGAAACAGGCTCCAGGCTCTGAGCTGTCAGCATAAAGCCCAATACAGGGCTTGAACTTGGGAATGGTGAGATCATGACCTGAGCTGAAGTCAAATGCTCAACTGACTGAGCCACCCAGGAGCCCCATGCAAATTTTAATTTTAAGTCATTTTATTTTATTTATCTTTATTTTTTTTAATGTTTATTTACTTTTGAGGGAGAGAGACACACACACAGACTGTGAGCAGGGGAGGGGCAGAGAGAGAGGGAGACACAGAATCTGAAACAGGCTCCAGGCTCTGAGCTGTCAGCACAGAGCCTGATGCGGGGCTCAACCCCACGCACTGCGAGATCATGACCTGAGCCGAAGTCTGAATCTTAACCAACTGAGCCACCCAGGGAGCCATAAGCCATTTTAGATGTACAGAGATTTCTCATTACGATTTTTCCTAATTATAATGTTAAGCATCTTTTTGTATTTTTAGTTACCATTTTGTAGAATTTTAAATTAATAGATCTATTAAGATATAATTTATGTACTTTAAAAACCACCCAATTGGGAGTATACAATTCAATGTATTTATAGAGTTATGCAAATGTTACCATAATCTAATTTTAGAGGTTTTTTTTGTCATCCCCTAAAATGGGTAACTACTAATTCTTTTTTTTGTCTCTATAGATTCACTTATTCTGGACATTTCATATAAATGACATCATGGGACATGTGGTTTTTTTTCTGAGTGGCTTCTTCCATTTAGCTCAATGTCTTTGAGCTCCAGCCATGTTTCAGCATGGGTCTTCACACTAGAAGTTCCGGTTCAAATCTTCTGCTCTTGCTCTTTCTTTTTCTTCCTTCCTTCCTTCCTTCCTTCCTTCCTTCCTTCCTTCCTTTCAGCCTCCTCCTCCTCCTTCTTCTTTTTCCTTCCTTCCTTCCATCCTTCTTTCCTTCCTTCTCTCTTTCTTTCTGCGTTGTAAGAGTTCTTTATTCTGGATATATGCCCTTTGCCAGATACATATCTACAAGTAATTTCTCCTACTGGATGGCATGGCTTTTCATTTTCATAATGGTGTCTTTTTAGCAAGAAACATTTGTAATTTTGATGAAATACAATTTTCCATTCTTTATGGTCTGAGATTTTCATGTAAGAAAAGCCTTTGCTAAACTCAAGGCCACAGGTATTTTTTGTTTGTTTGTTTTCTACATGAAGTTGTGCACTTCTTTTTCCTATAGTTTGGTCTATTGTCTCTTACAAATTAGTTTTTATATATGGTATGAGAGATGGGGAAAGGTTTATTATTTTTTTTTTTTTGCACATGGATATCCAATTGTACCAGAACCATTTGTTGAAAAACTATCTTTTCCCACTGAATTGACTCCTTTGTTGAAAATCAATTGACCAAATGTTTGTTTCTATTTCTAAACTGTATTCTTATTCCATTGATCTGTCTTTCCTTACACCAATGGTACACTAAATTATATTGCTTTATAATATCTCTTGAAATGAGACATGCAAGGGCTTCAACTTTGCTCTGCTTTTACAAAATTATTTTGGCTCTGCTAGTTTCTTTTGTTTTCATATAACTTAAAAAAGGGGGGGCTGTTTAATTTTTACAAAAATAAGCCTGCCAGGACTTTGTCAGGGATTATGCTGTCTACAGTTCACTTTGGGGAGTTTCCCCCTTAACGATGCTCAGTTTCCAGATTCATGAACACGGTATATAGAATCTCTATATTTCATTTATTTATTTGCAGTGTTTTGTGGTTTTCATTGGATAGCTCTTAACACATTGTTAAACTCATTCCTAAATGTTTCATTTTTTCATTTATAATTGTATATGGTATTTTTTTTTATTCCAATTTCTACTCTTCACTGTTCAGGTACAGAAACACCACTGAATTTTGTATATTGAACTCACATGCTGTAACATTGCTAAACTTGTTAATTCTAGCTGCTTTCTCATATATATATATATATATATGTATATACATATACATATATATATATATATATATGAATTCCCTTCATAAATAAACATGTCATTTATGATTAAACAGTTTATCTCTTCCTCTCCAGTCTGTATGACTTTTATTTCCTTTACTTGCTTATTGCATTAACTACACCCTCTATTTCAAAGTGGATTAAAAGTGATATGAGCAGGCATCCTGTAATGTTTTCAGTCTTAGGGGGATAACATTCAGGTTTAACCATTAATTATGGGGTTAGTTGCAGGATTTTCATATTACTTTTAATTAGGGTGAAAAAGTTCCCTTATTTCCAGTTTGCTGTTAGTTTTTCTATTTTTTAAAGTATGAGTGGGTATGCATTTTGCAAAATTATCTTTGATAAATCTATTGATATATATATTCCTTTTTAGTTTATTAATATAGTAGATTACATTGTTCAAATTTCAAATGTTAAGCTAGCCATGTATCCTGAGATAAACCATACCTGGTAATGGTCCTCATTATATATACATATGATATGATTTTCTCAAGTTTTATTCAAGATATCTAAATCTAAGTTAATAAGGGATTTTGATGTCTAGTTCTCTTTTCTTGTAATGCCTTTGTCAGGATTTTTGTATCAGGACATTACTGACCTCACAAAATAAGATGGGGAACTATTTTCTGAGGAATTTATGTAAAATCAATATGATTTCTTTCGTAAGTGTTTGGCAGAATAAACCACAGTGGACTCATCTCAGCCTAGAATTTTTATTAGGGATAATTTTTAAAGATAGATTCAATTTACCTGATAGATAAAAGGTTATCCAGGTTATATTTTTTTCTCCTTGTATGAGCTTTGGTAGTTTGTATCTTATAAGTGATTTGTACATTTCATTGTTGATTTATTGGTGTACAATTGTTGATAACGTTCAATGTTTATATTTTGAAGCCTGTAGGATCTGTACTGATGTTTTTAGTATTTGTCATTTGTGTCTAGTCGCTGTCCTAGTCAGAACAACTTAAAAGAGTATAAATTTCAATCATACTTGCAAAGAACCAGGTTATGGTTTTACTGATTTTCTTTCCTGTTGTTTTTGTTTTTATTTCATTCTTTTGTTTTGTTTTCTTTTAAATCATCATTTCTTTTTTACTGCTTATTTTGTGTTTGACTTTTACCCCCTAATTTCTTAAGGTAGAAGATGAGAATATTAATAAGAGACCTTTCTTTTTTCCAATATAAGCATTTAAATAATGATTTATTTTCCCTTTAAGAAGTACCTAGCTGGACCATAAATACTGATATCCTGTGTTTTGATTTGACTTAGAGTATTTTTTAATTTTATTTATACTTTCTTCTTCAATTCATGAATCATTTGTAACCCATGTTGTATTAATTTCCAAATACATAGAGGTTTTTCAGATCTCATCATTTTTTATTTCTTGTATAATTTCACTTGGTCAGAAAACATGTTTCGTACAAGTTCTGTTCATTTAATTTACTGAGATTTAGCTTGTGCTTCAGAATGTGTTCCAGCCTTATGAATATTCACTTTAACTTGAAAAGAATGCACATTTAATATGTTTTTTGGGGTGTGTATGGAGTATTCTATGAATATGCAAGTTGATTGATAGTATTTTTTAAGTTACATATCCTTTCTGATTCTCTGGCTAGTTCTTTAATAAGAACTGGGAGACAAGTGTGGGAATCTCTAGTGATAATTATGGATTTGTCTAGTTCTCATGAAATTTTATTTCATGTATTTTGAGATTCTGTTATTGGGTCCATATATATTTGAAATTATTATGTCCTCTTGATAAACTGACTCTTTTCTCTTAGGGAAATTCCCCTCTTTGTCCTTGGGAATATCTCCTGTTCTATGATACACTTTTTCTAATATCAATATAGTAACTCCAGTTTTCTCTTGAGTTTTATTTTTACAGTATATCATTTTTAAAAATACTTTTACTTTTAACTTCTCTGTGTCTTTATATTGGATTTCTTATAGGCAGCATACAGTAGGGTCTTGCTTATTTATCCAATCTGATCATCTCTGCCTTTTAGTTGGAGTGTTTAAATAATTTATATTTAATGTAATTATTGGTAGGATGGATTTTAACTCTACCATCTTTAAATGTGTTTCCATTTGTTGCCAGCTGCTCCTTTAAATTTTTCTATGATCTTATAGACTGCGTATTTTTATGATTACATTTCATCTTCTCTTTAAGATGCTTTATGAACTATATCTCTTTTTTAAAAAATAATTATAGCTCTGGTTGCTCTAGGTGTTTACAATATGCAATTTTAACTTATCACAATCTACTTTTAAATAATGTAACACTTCACATGTAATACAAAACTTAAACACAGGGCATTTCAATTTCCCTCACCATTCTTCATGCCATTGTGGTCATACATTTTCTTTATTCTGCTTATGTTATCAATTCAAAACCACATTGCTTTTATATTTGTATCAAATACTCAAGACTATTTAAAAAGTTTTAAAAGAGTAAAAAAAATTTATTTTTAGTAGGCTTCACCCAAGTGCAGAGCCCAACATGAAGCTTGAAGTTATGACCCTGAGATCAATACCTGAACTGAGATCAAGAGATAGACGCCTAACCAACTGAGCCACCCAGGTACCTCTAATAACAAATATTTTTAATTTTTTAATGTTTTTTAAATTTATTTTTGAGAGGCAGAGAGAGACAGCACGAGCAGGGGAGGGTCAGAGAGAGAGGGAGACAGAATCTGCAGCAGGCTCCAGGCTCTGAGCTGTCAGGGCTTGAACCCATGAACTGTGAGATCATGACCTGAGCCGAAGCCAGACAGTTAACTGACTGAGCCACCCAGGTGCCCCAATAACAATTATTTTTAATGTGCACTGTCACATTTACAATTTCCAGAACTTCTCATATCTTCTTATCTTTATACTTCTAAATTCCCTTCTACTATCATTTTTCTTCTGAGGAACTTTAATACTTATTTTAGTGCAAGTTTGTTGATGATAAATTCTTTCAGCTTTTGCTTATAAGAAAATATCTTTGTTTACTTTTTGAATGTATTACTTTAAAATGTATGTAAATTTAGGAAAAGAGACATATTTAAAGTGTTCCATTTTCCCGGGCACCCTCCTACACTGTTGCTGGGAATATAACCTGGTGCAGCTGCTCTGGACAACAGTGTGGAGGTTCCTCAAAAAATTAACAATAGAACTCCCCTATGACCCAGCAATAGCATTGCTAGGGATTTACCCAAGGGATACAGGAGTGCTGATGCTTAGGGGCACATGTACCCCAATGTTCATAGCGGCACTTTCAACAATAGCCAAATCATGGAAAAAGCCTACGTGTCCCTCAACTGACGAATAGATCAAGAAGATATGGTTTATCTATACAATGGAATACTACATGGCAATGAGAAAGAATGAAATCTGGCATTTCATTCATAGCAACATGGATGGAACTGGAGGGTATCATGTTAAGTAAAATAAGTCAGGCAGAGAAGGACAGATACCATATGTTTTCACTCATAAGTGGAATAGAAGAAACTTAACAGAGGACCATGGGGAAGGGGAAGGGGAAAAAATAGTTGGGGAGAGAGAGGGAGGCAAACTATGAAAGACTCTTGAATACTGAGAACAAACTGAGGGCTGAGGGGGATGGGGAACAGGAGAAGGGGATGATGGGCATGGAAGAGGGCACTTGTTGGGATGAGCACTGGGTGTCATCTGACAATAAACTATAAAAGAAAAAAATAAAGTGCTCCATTTTCTGACCTAGAAACTCAGTGTATATATATTTACTCTAATAGTACACTTTGTAAATTTCAAAACATATATACTTGTAAAATTTATCTATTTTTTCTGTTTATGCTACTGCTGTGAATGCAATTATTCTTATACTGTCTTTTAACTGGTTATTGTTGTAACTTTAAGAATGTTACATTTTAAAAACTTATTTCTTATATGGCCACTTTTCTCCAGGATGTGAGTAAGTCTGAGAACTGAGTAAGTTTGGTGTCAGTGGATGAAAGCGGGGTAACTGACTCTTCAGGAAACAAACCTGCCTATTGGTAGGATGGACACTCCCACTTCTGGTTGGTGCAAATTTTAGATCTCTGAGCCAGGGGCAACCAGGAGCACTACCCAGAAGTCTCCCTACTGACTGGGTAAAAGTGCTCTACTTTGTGACTTAGAATATACATATGTCACTCAAGTATTTCTTTATCCAGTTCTATGGACTATTTTTACAAGATTTAAATCAGAGGTTGCTAATTTTGTGCCTGGAAGATACAGCTTTCCAAACTGATTTTTTTTTCTTGCTCAGTCTTCATGGATATTTCAATAAAAATTAAGTAAGGATAATTTAGGTCTTTTTAATTAGACACCATCTGAAACAGGAACTCTCAAATTACCACTGAGGATCATTGAACTGAAGAATAATGTTTCAAAGAAAAAGAGTCCAAACACAATTTTCAGGAATTCTATTCAATTACCAGTAGACTGTTCTAATTCATGTCAATCATTTTTTTATGTGCTTTGCATGTCATTGTGCAAAACATGCATGGCCTATACTCTTGATAAGCTCTTATCTTAATAGAAGAATACTGGGGGCGCCTGGCTGGCTAAGTCGGTCGGGCATCCGCCTTTGGCTCAGGTCATGATCGCATAGTTTGTGAGTTCGAACCCCACATCGAGCTCTGTGCTGACAGTTCAGAGCCTGGAACCTGCTTCAGATTCTGTGTCTCCCTCTTTCTCTGCCCCTACCTCACTCATTCTCTGTTTCTCTCTGTCTCAATAATAAATAAAAACATAAAAAAATTTAATAGAAGAATACTGCATGGCTTAGCTCTTCAGATAGCATTTCCTTGAACACCCAGTCTAAAAGAATTTTTATTTCCATTCCACTCCTCAGCTTACATTATTATATTCATTTCTGTCTAAATTTATCTACTGATATTTCTTCTTGTATTGGTCACAGCTCCCTCCACTAGAATATAAGCTTCATGAGAGCAGGACCTTATGTTCTTTACCCACTTCTGTGTTGTTAGTGCCTAAAATAGTGTTGGTGTGTAGCAAGTATTCAACAAATGGCTTTGGGATGAATACATATATAATGAATTAAAATTAATATAAATGCATTGTATTCCCTTACAATGCAGAAAAAAACCCGTTTATTTTGCAGAGATATCAAGTTAGAGGGAATAGACACAAAGATTTCAGAGGAAATGCATTTGAGCTGGACCCTGAGAAATACGTGTAATTTATGTAGTGGAAAAGAGTGGGAATGGTAATTTCCTAGGTCAAATCCCCTGAAAGCTGAATTTAAGGCAAGTATTGAGGCGCATGTGATTTGTTAAAGGAGTCCGTCTCTGGAAAATCCTGTAAGACTGTGAGGGGAGAAGAATA
The DNA here is from genome assembly GCF_006229205.1 of Suricata suricatta. NCBI lineage: Eukaryota > Metazoa > Chordata > Mammalia > Carnivora > Herpestidae > Suricata > Suricata suricatta. Next base: position 94,879,880 of record NC_043710.1, read on the forward strand.
GGGAAGGGGCAGGAGCCCATCGGGATGTGGTCTCCAGTGAAGACTGGCCTTGGCTCATCCATGGGGAGCTCTGGAGTGTGAAGACTCCAGGCATCTCTTGATAGCCAAGGTGACTCTCTGGAGAAGGCCCAGAGGTAAGCCGTTAGTTTCAGGCCTAGCAAATTGGGAGGTGGCTGTACCAGTGGGTGATGGAGATCTGGGGGGAGTACCACCTGTGTATACTGCAATAATCCCAACCACAGAATGGCAGAACAGAAGTGTAGATGTACAACACTGTATGACGCATTAGAAAAGAGGGAGTAGTCAGCAGGATAGCCTTTGCTTTTAAAAGGAAGTCTAGGGTAAATAAAAATTCAAGATTAATAATGTGTACAGTTAATTTATTGTTCTCTAAAATATCACTCCAATCTGTATGCAGCAACTCAGATTCAGCACCCCATGCACTAACTAACTAAGTAAAAAATATAAAATATCATTTAATAAAGCTTTTTTGGGAGAAATAATCCATTTAGGGAGCATTCTAGGTGTCATTGATGGCTCAAAAATTTCACTTCCCCAGATCCTGTTTTAACTGAATCATTTTCAATAGCTGCTACTTCAGAAGGCAAAATCTTTTGAGAATCACCAAATACATCTCTAATCATAACAGATGCTACTCCCTTCTGAATTGTAATAGATCATTTAAAAATTACAATAGAGTATCTCCATAAGTTGATTTTTTAAACTTAAAGTGCCTCTCATAACTTTAAATCTAAAGAGATTTAATGTGGGGATTTGAAAACTACACCCATAAAACCAAAAATTCACAATATTAATGAAGAATAAGGTTTGGGAAATTGTCTTGGGCTGCTTATTAGGACAGGCTGAGTCAAAATGGTAAGTCTTGATAAGAGTTGAAAAGGTAGAAACAAAGTTCTGTGTGTGTTTTTATCTTGTTTTCTTTTTGCTTTTGTTTTTTACAAGAGGAAATGAACGTTCCCGAACCAGAGCCCCTGCACAGAAAATGCCCGGCAGATTTCGGAGCAAAGATAAACTGTGACTGTGTCATCACTGAAAGATGCTATCTAGTTAGGCTAAATAAGATCTGATGGTTCCACAGTCAAGAAGCAGCCATCTCCTAAGATTTTTTTTTTCATTTAAATTCTCTCTGTGAGATTGTTCTTATCTTCTGTGGGGCTAATATCGACACTGTTTCCATTTCAAACAAAGTTAATATTAAAATACTGGGGATGAAAAGATGCGAAGGCCTGAGTAAACTTCCAAATCAAAACTTGTCTGGGTTTTTGGTTCTACATGAGTGGAGAGGTCAGGATACCAGCCTAGGTGGGCCAGGCGCAGCCGGAAATGCCGTCTAAACAGTCACTCAAGTATTTGGAGTTCTCTCTCTGTTTCTCCCTCTCTCCACCTGCCCCCTCCCTATCTTGGTTACTTGCATACTTTTCTTATACTCAACATTATTAACTTCTTCCATGTAAGTAAAAATCCTTCTTATTACATTGATGCGTATCAATCGAGTGCAGCACGAGGATTAAGTGCTTGAACACTGGAGGCGGTTCAACTCACAGCGTCACCATGTACTAGCTGGGTGACATTGGGCAAGTAATTTATGGACCCCCATTTCTGACTCTATACAGTGGAGTAAATAATAGAACCAATTTTATGGGCGCGTGTGTATGAGAGAGAGAAGATTAAATAAATTAACGTTTGTCAATTGCAGCAAGGGAATTTCCTGCCCTAGCATTGTAATGGACTCATCCCTGACTCTTGGAATCTTGTAATTTCCATTGTATTGATTATTTCAGTTATACTAGAGAGGAAGACCTCATTAAATGTGTCAGACCCTAAGTAGGTGCTCAATAAATATTTAGTAGAGGAATGAACAAACATTAAAAAAAAAAGCCCATCTATAACTTGTGTGCGGAAGCCCTGAGAACTGATTAAGTTCACTTCTGATGGTAGAATTATTCCTTTGCAAACGTTTCACCTTGGTTTCATATGATTTCATGACCACGGCCATTGCAATTCCTTGAAAGTGATTGACTGGGAAGGAAATAATTAGCATCAGGTTCTTAAGATATCCTATCCCTTTCTGTGGGAGAGGATAGGGTGGTCCCCCAGAGAAGGGAAGGGATGGGAGAAGAGAGAGCAAGAGTGCTGTCCTCTCCCATCATGTCTGCCCCACATGTCCTAATACTGTTGCCCTCCATCTCTTTACACGTATTCTGACAGACCTTCAGTCAGTCCGAAGAGGCCAGCTCATTGACCTTGGACTTGCCAGTAGATCCAGCTCAGTGTCCCTGTGAGAACATTGGATATTCTGTATACTCTGTTCACCCATATAGAACCTTAAAGCAAATTCCACATTTCTCCATTGGGGTATTAGTTTTCACAGGGCTGAAACTGCTTGAGCTGAAGTAGGAAGTGACACAGTAAATGGGATACAAATTGCACCGAGGAAGGGCTTCAGAGCTCTATGCAAATCAATACTGCGATCTCTTGTTTCAACAAACGTGGCCAGTATGGGTAAGGATGTACCAAAAGATTAAGGATCCACACATCAGCCTTCCTGCTTTGAATCTCCTTCTGCCTCCACCTGTACAATGTCTAAACCAAGGCTTTCAGTTTGTTCCAGTCTGAGAGAGCAGAGCCTGTGGCTTGGACAGATCTACAGCAGACATTAAGGAAAGATACTCTCTTTCTGTCTTTCTTGAGCATGTGTGTGTGCGTGTGCATGTGGACGTGTTTGTACGTGCTGTGGGCACACTTACACGTACCCATTTGTGTGACTGACTTTTGTTGGATGGACTCCACTCGTCAGAAGGATTCGCTGTGAGGTTTCCACTGGCATGTTACGGAAGCATGAAGCAACAGGCATTTTTGCTGACTTTGATTTGATGGTTTATAAGGGAAAAAAAATACAGTGTTGAAGAATTCTATAGTGGGTATTGTGGCTACATCACTAATGAAGGTAGAGGTTTACTTTATTCTGTTCTCCATTATTTCTTACACATAAATATTTCTTCTGAAAACCTGGCCAGTAGAACAGCTCGTGGGATCAGGGCAGAATTTAAATATTCTTGGTTCTCTGTACAGAAATCCCACCAGTACATAACACTTTAATGGCATTTCAATCAATTCATACTTCCAGCAAAACTAGCTTCTTAGAATTCCTCTAACATGAGCTTACGGATATTTCCTTGCTTCTTTTCTCCTAAGATAGTCCTGCATTAGGATTCCTATTGTGAGAATTCCCTTTAGCTCCAATCTTGCCAAATCAGTGAGTACACAGGGAGGTAGCAATGGATTCAAGGGCAGAAGGAGGGGCTCCTGGGTGGCTCAGTTGGTTAAGTGTCGGACTTTGGCTCAGGTCATGATGTCATGGGTCTGACCGGCTCATGTCATGATCTCACAGTTCGTGGGTTCAAGCCCTGTGTCGGGTTCTGTGCTGTTAGCATGGAGCCTGAAACCTGCTTTAGATTCTGTGTCTCCCTCTCTCTTGCCCCTGCCCCCCTCACACTCCATCTCCCTCTCTCAAAAATAAACATTAAATAAAATTTATAAAAGGACAGAAGTAAAACACTGTCATAAAAAGTGAACAGCTTGGACAGGGCAGTAGGAATAGGTTCACAACATAAGGCATCCGTATAAAGACTAGTTTCTTCCCTTGCTAGAAAAAGAATGCATCCAGTGAGCACAGAGTGTAACACATCTTCCAACCTTTGTAAGTGTTTAATATTTTAGTTCCTCACAACACCCCAATGCTTGAAAAACAGGAATGTTAGTCTGACGTTTTCCTGAATTATGATTATATAGGGACACCATTTTGTTACACAGGTAGGAAAAAAAACACCTGTTACAAATCCAGAATGATTAAGAACCAGATCAAGAAGGGCTCCCCAGTGCATTTCCCTAGTACTAATACAACAGATTTCCTCATAAATCTCTTATGCTTCTACGTGGCCTTTGTAGACAGCTTAAGTCTCTAGGATTTCATCTCGATGAAGGTTTAATTTGACTCATTTCCTCCTCTCTGGGAGAATTTCTGATGGTTGCCTAGATTTTCTAAAACGTCTATTTTAGAATGATAGCTCATATTTTCAGTTGGCACATAAAATGCCTACTTATAAAAGAAATAGTATAAAATTAGTTGGCTGTAATTTAAATTTGAGTTTAGAGAGTTCTGAGGGTTGATGTCGATTACTGATGGAGAAAACATCCATAACTGAGACTTTAATGTAAACGAAATGCTCAAGATTTGATGTGCACATATGCATCAGACATGAAGACACTGGACATACAGACGAAAAGCAGAGTGTTTAATCTAGACAGTTCAAGAATGTTTCATCTGTGCAAAAGAAGCAAAAGGCTAATATCCATTGCCCTGCAGTCCTGTGGGTTGTTGTAGTTAATGGAAACCATGCATAACAAAAGAATATCCCTTCACATACTGAAGCTGAACTGATTTGCATGTGTGGCTCTCACTTAAAAAGCCCTGGGGTTTGGAGGTGAATTCCCACAGGTTAATGTGGACACAATTGCATAGACATGGAAGGACTCTCCAAGGGGCAAATGAAACAAAATAAACACACTTAAGCTAAAAACGTAGAGGGAGATAACTATAGAATATTATACACAGTACGTGCTCAATTATCTGCAGATAATTTAATTAGAATATTTTTCTGAAGTGGAATTCAAACATATTAAATAATGTTTTCTAAAATAATTTAAAAGTTCCATTAATGTTTGGGGAATGCCTGGGTGGCTCAGTCTGTTAATCTTCTCACTCATGATTTTGGCTCAGGTCATGATCTCATGGTTCATGAGACCGAGCCCCATGTTGGGCTCTGTGCTGACAGTGAGGAGCCTTCTTGGGATTCTCTCTCCCTTTTTCTCTGTCTTTCCCCTGATTTCTCTGTCTCTCTCTGCCTCTGTCTCTCTCTCTCTAAAAAATAAATAAATAAACGTTTTTAAAAAGTTCCACTTGTTTTTCTTCTCTAGCCAGTGTACTTGACTTCCTCTCTAGCTAGTCATTACTATCTCCAAGCATCCAAAGTGTAATGTGTCCTTAACACATAGAGCCTTTGGTGGTCTGGCCGACACCACTTCCATGAATAAAATGTGGAAGGCTATGTAATTCCTACTTTACCACTATGATTCAGTCGAAGGAGAACAAAAATCTGATTCTGTAAAACATCTGGATAGCTGATTTAGTCTATCAGTTTGAAGTTCACTTCTATCCAGGGGTTGGAGCAAGTGTCCAACAAATCTAATGCATGGTAACCAGAATCCTTCCAAGCTGGTTTAAATGTGGACATGCTTTAATTAATGATTGATTTCACACTACATGAAAATGTATGATTTTATCAGTTCCTAATGTCTCGTGTTGCACTAATTGTCTGAGAAGAGGAAAATGCTTGGAGCTCACCTTTTCTAAGGCCTCCCTCCTCCTTCCTTGTCTATTGGTATATTTGGAAGAGATCTCATCTGGAAATTTTGGCAATCTCAACTATATAAATTCCTCTGGGCCTTTATATCTTCAAAACTAGAATCTAGGATGGGAACAATAGATGATATTAAAGCGCTAACATCTAATTTCACTTACTTCCCTGTGTTTCTTTACCTGAAAATATTTATTAGTTAACCTAATGCTGTTATGAGCACATCAAAGGCTTTCATACTGGTACCTGATATTATATCCAGATTAGGAAAAATGAGGAAAAACATATTGCTGGGTTAGAAGTATGACTCTTTTTAAAAAATTATTTTATGTTTTTTATTTATTTTTGAGAGATAGAGAGAGACAGCATGAGCAGGAGAGGGTCAGAGAGAGAGGGAGACACAGAATCCAAAGCAGGCTCTAGGCTCTGAGCTAGTCATCAGCACAGAGCCTGAGGTGGGGCTCGAACCCACAAACAGTGAGATCATGACCTGAGCTGAAGCTGGATGCTCAACCGACTGAGCCACCCAGTCTTTTTCTTCCATATAGCAGCCTCCAAAGACAAACTCTTATATCCTACACATTAATATATGATAATATTCAAATGCACCTTGTCTAAAAAGCAATGGCTGTAAAAAACAAGGTTAGGTGGAAGAGTTGCTATGCTGTTAAGTCGGATGCACAAGGAGAGGAGGTTCTCTCTCCAACTGGCAAAACTCTATCTGTAAGAAAGTCATCAGAAAGACCATATGGATGACATAAAAGACAGTAAACCTAGCTCCTTATTAGTAGGTCTAACAGCCTCGTGATTGCATTAAGTTTGAATGAAATTTACCCTATGAGTGTGGTTTCTGGGGGCCAGTGGGAGTTGAATCGTTGTAAATAAGGCTAGAATGACTTCTTATGGTCGGTTTTGTTTTCAGAGAGGATATACAAAGCACACTCCTGATTCGCTCTTCTGTTTTGTTGCGCCCGACATCCGTTTGTAGCCCATGATCCGAGCTCTGGATGCCTGTCGATAGACACTCATAAGGAAAGCAAAGGCACTCAACAAACTGTCTGAACTCTCACACCGTCTAATATGGTGTCATAGTTCCTTCCCGGCTTAACAGGGTGATACCTAAACCTCATCTTTTCTGCTTGCACATATTCACACACCTTAGTTAAAAGTTCCCCTGAGTGTTGACAGCTGCACCTGCACACAAAAACACGGGGGGCCGTGACTACATATGAAACACCGCCTTAAGAATTAGGGCCAATCCTGGCAAATTTTGTTATGTGTGTATCATTTCTGAACTTTATATAAAAGAATGATACACTACATAATAATTTGCATCTGGCTTCTTTTGCTTGATATCATGTTTTTGAGATACAGGCATGTTGTTGCCTGTATCTGTGGTTGGTTCATTGTGGTTGTTTATTAATATTCCATTGTATAAATTTGCAGGTTCACCTGTTGGTGGACAGTTTTTCCCCCCTCCAAATCTTAATGTTTAGGAATAAAGCTGCTGTGGGCATCATTGTGTAAGTCTTTTGCGGACATGTATTCATTTCTCTTGGGTGAATGCCCAGGATTGATGCCGGGTCATATAGGAAGTGGATATTTAACTCTGAAGTGTCTACACATGCCTGCATTTGTACTAGGATTTCAGTTGCTGTGCATCCTCACCTGCACTTGGAAGTGGCTTTTTTTTTTTTTAAGAAATTCTATTAGGGGTGTGGTGGTATCTAATCTGGACTTTAATTTGGATTTTCCTGATAATTAATGATACTGAGCATCTTTTCCTGTTTGTTGATCATTTATGAATCATCTTTTATAAAGTTGCCTTGAGTTTCTTTTCCATTTTTAAAATTTATTGTCAAGTTAGCTAACCTTCAGTGTAGTCTTGGCTTCAGGAGTAGATTCCTATGATTCATCACTTACATACAACACCCAGTGCTCAACCCAACAGGTGTCCTCCTTAATGCCCATCACCCATTTCCCTCACCTCTATCAACCCTCAGTTTGTTCTCTGAATTTAAGAGTTTTTAATGGTTTGCTTCCTTCTCTGTATAACACTGTTTTCTCTTTCCTTCCCCCATGGTCTTCTGTTAAGTTTCTCAAATTCCACATATGAATGAAATCATATGATATTTATCTCTCATTGATTTATTTCGCTTAGCATAATACCCTCCAGTTCTATCCATGTTGTTGCTAATGGCAAGATTTCATTCTTTTTCATTGTCAAGTAGTATTCCACTGTATATATAAACCACATCTTCTTTATACATTCATCAATTGATGGACATTTGGGCTCTTTCCCAAATATATAACCTAACCTTACATCTAATGGAACCACCAAGGCAGCAGTAAAGAAAGCCCAAATCCAGCAGAAGAAGAGAAATAGTAAAGATTAGAGCAGATATAAACAAAATAGAATAAAAATGTGGTAGAATATATCAATGACTCTAAGAGCTGGTTTTTTGAAAGAATAAACAAAATTGATAAATCCCTAGCCAGACTCCTCAAAATGATAGAGGACCCAAACAGACAAAATCATGAGTGAAAGAAGAGAGCTCATAATAAATGCCACATAAATACAAACAATTATTAGGGAATACTATGAAAAAATATATGCCAACAAACTGGACAATCTGGAAGAAATGGACAAATTCCTAGACACCCACACACTAGCAAAACTCAAATGGAAAGAAACTGAAAATTTCAACAGACCCATAACCAACAAAAACATTGAATTGGTTATCAAAAATCTCCCAACAAATAAGAGTCCTGGGCGAGATGGTTCCCTGGGGAATTCTACCAGACATTTAAAGCAGAGTTAATATCTATCCTTATCAAACTGTTCGAAAAAAAATAGAAATAGAAGGAAAACTTCAGGACTCATTCTATGAAGCCAGCAGTCTCTTGGTTCCCAAACCAGACAGAGACCCCACTAAAAAGAATTGCAGGCCAATATTCCAGAGGAACTTGGATGCAAATATTCTCAACAAGATACTAGCAAATTGAATTCAACAGCATATAAAAAAAACACCATAATCAAGTGGGATTCATTCCTGGGTTGCAGGGCTGGTTCAATATTTGTAAATCAATCAACGTGATACATCACATTTACAGAAGAAAGAGTAAGAACCATATGATCCTGTCAACAGATGTACAAAAAGCATTTGACAAAATACAACATCCTTTCTTAATAAAAACCCTCAAGAAAGTCGGGATAGAGGAAACATACTTAAGTATCATAAAAGCCATATATGAAAAGGCCACAGCTAATATCATCCTCAATGGGGAAAAACTGAGAGCTTTCCCCTTGAGGTCAGGAACATGACAAGGATGTCCACTCTCACCACTGTTGTTTAACATAGTGTTGGAAGTCCGAGCCTCAGCAATCAGACAACAGAATGAAAAAAAAAAAAGAAGCATGCAAATTGGCAAAGAAGAAGTCAAATTTTCAGTCTTTGCACATGAAATAATACTCTACATGAAAAACCTGAAAGACTCCACCAAAAAACTGCTAGAACTGATCCATGAATTCAGCAAAGTCACAGGGTACAAAATCAGTGTACAAAGATTGATTGAATTTCTATACACCAATAATGAAGCAAGAGAAATAGAAATCAAAAAATCAAACTGATTTACAATTGCACAAAGAACCATAAAATACCTAGGAAGAAGCCTAACCAAAGAGGTAAAGGATCTATACGCTGAAAAGTATAGGAAGCTTATAAAAGAAATTGAAGAAGACACAAATAAATGAAAAATTATTCTGTGGTCATGGACTGGAAAAACAAATATTGTTAAAATGTCCATACTACCCAAAGCAATCTACACATTCAATGCAATCTCAATCAAAATAGCAACAGAAAAAAAAAAGCACTAGCATTCTTTGAGTTTCTGCTATTGGATTGTTTCTTATAATCACGCTACTTTTATATTCTGCTTTCAAGTCCTTGCAAGATTTGTCTGAATGCTTTTCCCAGTCTATGGCTTCCCTTTTCATGTCACTTCATGGTATTTTTTTTTTGAAAAGTATATTTTTAACATTAATAAAGGCACATATTATCTTTTAAACTTTTTGCTTCCTTTGTCAGAAATATAAAATTACATGGTCACCTGGGTGGCTCAGTTGGTTGAGCGACCGGCTCTTAATTTCAGCTCAGGTCATGATCTCATGGTTGGTGAGATCAAGCCCTGCATCAGTCTCTGCACTGACAGTGTGGAGCCTGTTTGGGATTCTCTGTCTCCCTCTCTTTCTGCCCCATCCCACTCATGCTCTCTCTTTCCAAAATAACACTTTTTAAAAAAATTGTCAAAAAAAAAAGAAATATAATATGACAACAGCTGGATTCCATTTACCCAACTTCCTCCTTTGCACTTTATTTTTTTCATATACCTTCCATTGTAATAATCTCTACCTAGCATGGCTATTTTTTCTTAAACAGTTATTACTTAAAAGGAAATGACAAAAAGAAAAATGCAATGTTTAATTATCTCTGAAGCTCTTTACTCCTTCTAATAGATGCAAGCTTTTGTTTGGTATCATCTTCCTTCAGCCTGAAGAATACCTTCCAACACTTCCTGTAGTGCAGGTTTACTGGTGGCAGATTCCTTGAGCTTTCATTAATCTGAAAATGTCTCTACATCAACATCTTATTTAAAGGATATGTTGTTAGAAATAATAGATTGGCATTTTCATTATTTTCTCTAAATGTTTCAGAAGTTTCACAAGAGGTTTTGTTTTTCCTCAATCTACTTGTACTTCATGAATTTGTTGAATGAGTTGATTTTTTTTAACAAAATTTGGGACTACCATGCCTTATTTATTCATAATTTTATTTTTGGCCTCATCCTCATTATTTTCTCTTTTGGGGTATATTAATTACTTTAATCCTTTTAATTATTTCCCACAGGTTCCTGACAGTCTGTTGTTCTCTGATCTTATTCTTTAAATTTTTTTTAAATGTTTGTTTAATTTTGAGGGAGAGAGAGACAGCGTGAGCAGGGGAGGGTTGGAGAGAGAGGGAGACACAGAATCTGAAGCAGGCTCCAGGCTCTGAGCTAGCTGTCAGCACAGAGCCTGACGTGGGGCTCAAACCCACGAACCACGAGATCATGACCTGAGCCAAAGTCAGACACTCAAACGATTGAGTCCCCCAGATGCCCCAGATCTTATTCTTTAATGTCTATTCCTCAGACTGGATAATTTCTATTTTCCTGCCTTCTATTTCACTGACACTAATTTTCTAACATCTTCAAACTACTATTGAGTTAATTTAGGGAATTTTTCTTTTTAATTTGGACACTCTAAACACTTTTTAAACATCGATATATCCTATTTATTTACTGACTATGATGATATTTTACTTTATTATTTGGAGTATGTTGTCCTTTGGTTCTTTGTTAGTTCCTTTAAAGGTTTTGTCTGCTAAATGCAACATCTATGTGATCTTGAGGTTGAATGATTTGATTTGCTGATACGTGAGTACATGTTTGGGTATTTCAGACACTGCCAAACACTTGCAAAATTGCACAATTTTACATTTTCCTTTTCTTTCTTTCTTTCTTTCTTTCTTTCTTTCTTTCTTTCTTTCTTTCTTTCTTTCATGTAGGCTCCATGCCTAGCATGGAGCCAAATGCAGGGCTTGAACTCACGCCCCTTAGATCAAGACTTGAGCTGAGATTAATAGCTGGGTGCTTAACCAACTGGGCCACCCAAGCGCCCCACTTTATATGTGCATCAGTAGGGTATAAAAGTTCATGTTCTTCCTTTTCAACACTTACGTGTGTTTTATATTTTGAGATTTGGTCTTTCTAGTAATGATAGTGATGGTGTGTCACTATGGCTTTAATTTATATTTCCTAAAGAAAAATCATTTTGAGCATATTTTCATCCTCATTTATCATAAAAAATACTTCTGCAAAATAATCTAATATAAGGGAGAATCTGTATGGACTGATATTTTTATCTCAGTATTATTTGTAATATTAAGCTTCCAATTTACACTAAATATACAGCAATAAGGGAATTAGTGATAAATTACTATGTTTCATTGTAAGATATTTTACATCATTAAACTATGTAGTATAATAGAAAAAGGTTTTATGTTAAATTCAAAATTCTATATTTACAAAATAATTATAATAACATAAAACAATAAAACCTTTTTTAAAAAAGAGTTTATTTACTTCTTTGGGGCGGCAGGGAAGAGAAGAGAGAGAGAGAGAGAGAGAGAGAGAGAGAGAGAGAGAGAGAAAGGGAAAGAATCCCAAGAAGGCTGTGCTGTCAGCATGGAACCCAACTCGGGGCTCCACCTCACTGAGCTGGATCTCATGAATCGTGAGATCATGATCTGAGCTGAAATCAAGTCAGATGCTTAACAGACTGAGCCACTCAGGTGCCCCAAACAAACCCAAAAAAAACCCCTCATAATCATAGGGAACAAAACTGGCAGTTGACAAAGGGGAGCTCAATGGGAGGAGTGGGTGAAACAGGAGATGGGAGTTAAGGAGCACACTTGCTGTAATGAGCACTGGGTCTTGTATGAAAGTGTTGAATCACTATATTGTACATCGGAAACTAATATTACACTGTGTGTTAAGTATACTGGAATTAAAAAATAAATAAAGGTTAAAAAATAGAGAATCATAAAATGGAGAAATGCACTAATGTATGAGCATACTAACATTGTATGAGTAGGAAGATTGGAATAATTTTTTCTCTTCTCTATTTTTATTGTTTTATCTAGAAATTTTCAGTAATGGAATAGTTCTTTCTTATGAAAACATAAACTATTTAATTTTAAATAAGGATTGTTCTTATCCTTTCAGGAATATTAGTATAAACATATATAAGTTTTAATGACATTGTAGAGTCTCTGGTTTAGGTGAAAATAAAAGTTTATAAAATTTAGATCTTAATCTGATGCTCATTTCCACTAGAATCTTATCTATAATATACTCTTCCTAGCTAGACTTCCTGCTTTAGCGCATCTCCTGACAATGGTCCCGTCTCTGTGTATTCAGCCTATTTTTCTAAGTGCTGATGATATGCTTTCTTTTGATGGTTTAGAATCAGTTTCCTATAGATTACACTCAGACTTCTTGAGGTAGCATCCCTCTTGTTCATGGCAATCTTCCAAATGCATGGAGACACTAATCATACAAAAAGAAAACAAAACAAACAAAACAAAACAACAACAACAACAAACACACACATATTCTCATTGACCTGACATTCAGTCCCCTCAGTAGTGTGGTCACACTATTCTAACTGCATTTTCAATTTATCTCTAGTTCTAGATTATCACCTGGATTTGAATACACTTCTGTAGCCTTGGTCTCACCAGCTCAGAACAGAGAGAGACCATGACCTTTCTTCCTTCCCGTTAATGAAGCTTGAAATGTAATTAGCTTCTTTTGGCCTCACAGGGAAAACATTGTTAAAGGGGCATAGTTTATAAACTGAGTTTACCTTTGAGTTTGAAGTTGGATCACAACTGACTTTTTAATGAAAAAATGATATCAAAGCCATTTCTATGCTTCCCATCCTCTCGACTTTCAGTGAATCAATAAGCCTACCCAAAACACCCACAAAACATGAATTCCACTCAATAAGGTGTTAGTAAATCAATACAAGCAAAGAAAAATTACTTTATGGGGGCAGAAACTTACACTTCATTAAACTTAACTGCTTAATCATGCTGTGTACTACATTTTAAATATGTCTTGGCAGAAAGGCAACTCCATCCAAGGCTTTTCTTTGCTATGCTTTTATATTTCATATGACCCAAAGCATAAAGATATTCAAAACACATTTTTAATTTTCTGACCAAAAGACATATTATTTATTGGTTGAGGCATATGAGATTTATTCTACTATTTCTTTGTTACTTATTATGCTCCTTTGAATTATAGTTGACATCAGTTGATTTAAGTGAGTACTTCAAGAACAGGTACTTTTCATTTCTCTTAAGTTTTCACTGATGACTTTTTCTTGGATGGAAGTTCTGGGACAGATATGCCACATGCCAGGTACAACTGTCTTGCACGCACAGCAGTAAATTGGTGCACTATGCTCGCTAAATTCCAGTTTTCCAAGAATTTTATAAGTGAAGTCATTTTTATTTTAGAGCCAAGAGTCATCCGTGCCATCTAAGATTGGTCATTTTGGGCTCATCCATAGAATAGCTTATTTACATCAAAAACAGTAACAGCAACCACAAAATCTCCTGGAAATTTCTCTGAATTCTTATACTCCCTACTCTCAACTGAGCTGTTGAGCTCTGCGAAAAGACCATTTGGTGCAAGGACTTGTGTCTTCTCGCAGCTGACGGACAGACAGTGAGGCGGCAGCTCAGTGATGACGGACCTGAACCACGAGTTGAAATTGCTGATTAAAACTGAACAATAAGGCTTGAATTCTCAATCTATGGCTTTAATATAGGATACAAAAGAACATAAGTGGGCTTGAAAAGCCATTCTGGAGAGTAACTACATTATATTGAAGGGAGAAAAATATATTAGTCCCTGCTTGAAGCACTATGCAGTAGACAGATGCATTCTGCATGCACAGAACGGAACTAGGTGCCTGTCCTCTCTCAGGAGTATTATAGGTTATGTTAACACACTCCCAGATAATATCTTTTCTCAGAGGCTGTTAACCAAAACATAATAAAATAATTTTTAAAAAGTACTCTTTCTTATGGCATTTTACCCAAGGATTCCACTTAATTGCTTACACTTTTGTGTTTCCACAGGAATACAGTTCCTTTTTTTAGGTAGTGATGGACCTTTTGGCCAAGGGTAAGCTTACTTATATCTCGATTCTCTTGGTCCACAGAAAGGACTTATGTCATTATAGAAATTGTTGGCATCATAAAGCCATTCATAGTGATACAAAAACTAATTATATAATGAAACATTTAGTACTTTTAGAAAATTAGAAGAATATTCAATAGTATCACCCCCCCAATACACACATTCTATTATTTTTCTTCATATCATTAACCAAAATTATACTCTCGTTTCAGTTTTACTGATTTCTGTCTCTCCAAATTAAATATTAGGAATTCTTTTTTGTCTGTTGAATTGTGTCCCATAGAGTGTCTTTGTCATAGTAGGTACTCAGTTATTTTTTTGTTAAATAAGTTAATAATCTGTGCTATATATTTATTTATTAAGCGAATAAATGATTGGATGTATAAATAATTGAATAACAACACTAATTATTGTGATATTAGGACACATATAAAGAGATAACAGAGTTTACCTAACATTGAAATAGGAAGCTATACAGAAAACATTGGCTTCGTTGGCTCCAGATTTTCTGGTACTTTTATATCAGTGATTAAAAGGGGATGGCAACTCGGTTGGTGGTACTTCTTGGCAGTGAAGAGGAAGCACCAACAGGTAATAGAAAAGGAAATATCTTTAAGAATTTGGGCACAGAGTTCAAATGAAAAATTAGACATCAAAGATGAAGAAAAAATTATTATTTATATAGAAGAACTATGAGATGTTGAGTGCTTATGTTGACTGAGTGAACCCAAGAATTGACTTTTTGGAGTTGAATATGGTTATATATGGACTTCCAGGGCAGACGGTGGAGGATGAGAATCCTAAACTCACCTTGTCTTGCACATATACCTAGATAACATCCATATAGGTGTAAATAACCCAGAAAACAACAAAAAGACTGGAAGAACAGACTCTTCATAGCTAAATGTAGAGATGAGATCACACTGAAAAGGGTAGGAAGTACAGAGATGAGATTGGGAACCACTCTGACCCTGAGACAGTCTGCAGGAAGGAGGGATGGCTGCAGGCACAGAAGAGAGAAGAGCAGATCCCACCCCAGGCACCCCAGGCACAGGCGACTCACACTGGAGAGATAAATCTCCATAACATTTGTTTTGAAAACCAGAGGGATTTAACTTCCTGAGTTCTTATAATTAGTGGGTTTTAACACCTGGAACTTTAAAAATCAGCCTGCTCAGCTTTAAGAGAGCTGGGAGGAGAGAGAAAAATGAGACAGAATAACAAGCCCCAAAATATAGCATAGAAACAATAGTTTGAAAGATGCATGGGGAATATGGGAAGGAGATTTGTTTGCCTATCACAGAATGGGGGTGAGGGACAGGGGGCAGGGATCTTAGACAAATTCTCCAAGAACAGAAGAGCTAATGGCGCCATATTCCTCCACCACCACCTAGCCTCCATACATGGATATCAGTAGGAACCAGTGTGAACGTTCTCCTCCTAGGTTCCTAACGGTGAGCCCCAACCATGTTTCCTCCTGAAGACCTGCTGTATCCAACATACCCTCCACAGAAGTCCATCTAAAGTGTTACCACAAGTAAGGCCATGTGTGAGCAGCCACGGCAAGAGTCAGCACCACTTAAATACCTTATGTTCTGGGGAGAAGGGAAAGATAACCACATACATCAGTCTGACTGCACCACCAGCAGTGGGCTGGAGACAGACATCTGGTCTGACTGTAGACCCACCACCAATGAATCCTTCTCAAGAGACAACAAAGAGAGAGAGTCCTGCAGTTCAGTGTGACCACAGCTCTGACCAAAGCCTGGTCTAACTCCTCTTACACCCAAGGTGGCCCCAGACTGACCTGCTAAAAACACAGGGACCAAACCCTGCCCACAACAGACAAAGAGAGCCATTGCAAACAATTGAACAGGCAATGGTGGCTCAGCCATAACAGCAGGGCACACACATCACACACAAGACACACCAGGTCCTGAGGAAGGGGGAATATTGCACTGCAGGACACTCCAGGGCCTCTTCACAAAGCCAGTACTTCCAAGAGCAAGAGGTGCAGCTGACTTCTCTAACACACAGAAACAGACACAAAGAGTTAGACAAAATGAAGAGATGGGCATATGACCCAGATTAAGGAACAGGACAAAATCATAGCAAGAGATCTAAGCAAAACACAGAGAAGTAATACGTTTAATAGAAAATTTAAAGTAATGATCATAAAGATACTCACTGGACTTGAGAAAAAAGAGTGGAGGATCTCATGAGATGCTCAATAAACAGAAAACACAAAAAAGAACCAAAGATAAAGAACTCAACAACTGAAATTAAAAACACATTAGAGAGAATAATAGAGGAAGCAAGAGAATGGATGAGTGACCTCAGGGACAGAGTAATGGAAAGCAACCAAGCTGAACACCAGAAAGAAAAAAGAATAATAATAATAATAAAAGAATAGATTAAGGGAATTCAAGATACCAACAAGTGCAATAACATCCGCATTATAAGGATCCCAGAAGGAAAACAGAAAGAAAAAAGAATGGAAAATCTATTTGAAGGAATCGTCATTGAAAATTTCCCTAATCTGAGAAAGGAAACAGAATCCAGATGCAGGAGGCACAGAGAGCCCCCAACAAATTCAACTCAGGAGGTTGACACCAAGACACATAATAGTTAAAATAGCAAAAAGTAATGATAAAGAGATAATTTTAAAAATAGCAAGAGAAAAGAAAGCATTTGCATACAAGAGAAACCCAAAAAGTCTATCAGCTGATTTTTCAGTAGAAATTTGCAGCCCAGAGGTGAGTGGCAAGATAGTGCAGAAAGAAGAAAAAACCCTGCAGCCAAGAATACTCTGTCCAGCAAGCTATCATTCATAATAGGAGAGATAAAGAGTTTCCCAGACAAATAAAAGTTAAAGGAATTCATCACCACTAAGGCAGCATATAAGAAACACTAAAAAGGATTCTTTGAGTGGAAAGGAGAAGTAAGCAGAAGTAAGAAAAGTAAGAAGACAGGAAAACTGAGTATATCTATAAAAATCAGTCAAGGGATTTACAAAACAACTGGATGCAAATATGACACCATGTACCTACAACATGGGGAGGAGAGGAGTAAAAATTTAAATGTTTTAGAATGAGATCAAACTTAAGCAACCATCAACTTAAAATAGACATCTATATGCATAAGATGTTATATGCAAACTTAGTGGTAAGCACAAATCAAAAACTGGTAATAGACACGTAAAAATAAAGAGAAAGAAATCCAAGTATATCACTAAATAAGCTGACAAACCATGAAAGAAAAGAAGAAAGGAAGAGAGAAGAGCTACAACAACAACCATAAAACAAGTTACAAAATGGCAATCAGTACATGCCTATCAATAATTAGTTTGAATATAAATGGACTAGGTGCTCCAGCCAAAAAACATAGGGTGAAAGAATGGATAAAAAAAAATAAGAGTCATCTATCTGCTGCCTACAAGAGACTCACTTCAGACCTAAAGACAAATCAACATTGAACGTGAAGGGATGGATAAGCATTTATCAAAGAACTGGAAGTAAAAAGAAGCTCAGGGTATGCATAGTTATAATAGATAAAATGGACTTTAAAACAAAGGCTGCAACAAGAGACAAAGAAGGGCATTATATAATTATTAAGGAAACAATCCAATAAGAAGATATAATAACTGTTATTACTTATGCACCCAACATAAAAGCACCCAAATACATAAAGCAGCTAGTAATGACAGAAAGGAAGTAATCAGTAGGGATACAATACTAGTAGGGGACTTCGAAACCCCAATTACATCAATGGACAGATCATCCAAGCAGAAAATGAAATGAGGAAACATGGCTTTGAATGGCATATGGACCAGATGAATTAAACAGATATATTTAGAACATTTCATCCAGAAACAGTAAAATGCACATTTCTCTTCAAGTGCATACAGAACACCATTTGGAATAGATCACATATTAGGACACAAAACAAATCTTAAACTCAAAAAGATTGAAGTCATATACACCTATTCTGATCACAATGCTATGAACTACAAATCAACCACAAGGGGAACAAAACCCTAGAAAAAAACACAAATAGGTGGAGGCTAATATCCACTAAACAGTTAATAGGTCAATAGAAAAGTTAGAGAGGAAATTTAAAAAATAAATGGAGACAAATGAAAATGAAATCACAATGGTCCAAAATCTTTGGAATGCAGCAAAAGTTGTTCTAAGGGAAATTTTATAGCAATAAAGCCCTATGTCTACAAAAGAAACATCTCAAGTAAACAATATAACATTATGCCTAAAGGAGCTAGAAAAATAAAAACAAAAATCCCAAAACCAATAGATGGAGGAAAAAATAAAAATTAAAGCAGAAATAAACAAAAGAGAAATTAAACCAAACAAATAAAACCCAATAGAAGAGATCAATGAAACCAGGAGCAGATTCTTTGAAAAGATCAACAAAATTGATAAACCTTTAGCCAGATTCATAGAGAGAGATAGAAAGACTTAGATAAACAAAATCAGAAATGAACAAGGAGATATAACACCTGACACGATAAAAATACAATATTTTATAAGAGAATATTATGAAAAATTATGTCAATGAATTGGACAACCTAGAAAAAAAGGATAAATTCCTAGAAACATCTAAACTCCCAAAATTAAATGAGGAAGAAATAGGAAATTTGAACAGATAAATTACCAGCAATGAAATTGAGTCACCAATCAAAAACCTCCAAAAAACAGAAGTCCAAGACCAGATGGTGTCACAGGTGAATTCCACCAAACATTTAAAGAAGGATTAATGCCTATCTTCTTACCTATTAAAAAAATAGAAGAGGAAGGAAAGATTCCAAATTCCTTCTATGAGGTGCATTTCCCTGAGAGATAAAAACACTATGAAAAGAGAGAACCACAGGCCAATATCTTTAATGAAAACAGACACAAAAATCCTCAATAAAATATTAGCAAATTGTATCCAACAATACATTAAAAAATATTCACCATGATCAAGTGGAATTTATTCCTGAAATGCAAGGGTGGTTCAATATTTGCAAATCGATCACTCTGATATCTCACATGGACAACAACAACAAAATGAATAAAAGCCATAGACCATTTCAAAAGATGCAGAAAAAGAATTTGACAAAGTACAACATCCATTCATGATAAAATCCCTCAATGAAGTAGGTTTAGAGGGAACATAGCTCAACATAACAAAGGCCTTATATGAAAAATCCACAGTGAACATCATACTCAATGTGAAAAACAGAGTTATTCCTTTAAGGTCAGACACAAGAAAAGGATGTCTACTCTCACCACTTTTATCCAACATAATACTGGAAGTCCTAACCACAGTAATTACAAGAAAAAGAAATAAAAGTTATCCAAATTGGTAAGAAAAAGTAAAACTCTCACATTTGGAGATGATATGATACTACATGTAGAAAACCTTGAAGACTCCACCAAAGAGCTATTAAAAGTAATACATGAATTTAGTAAGGTTATAGGATACAAAGTCAATATACAGAAATTTGTTGTATTTCTATGTACTAATAATTAAGTACTGGAAAGAGAAATCCAAAAAACATTCCCATTTATAATTTTGTCCCAAATAATCACATAGCTAGGAATAACTTAACCTAGAAGGTGAAAGACCCGCACTCTGAAAACTATAAAACAGTGATGAAAGAAATTGAAGATGATACAAACAAATGGAAAGATATACAATGCTCATGGATTGGAAAAACACATATCGTTGAAATGCCCATGATACTTAAAAACAAACCCTCCATACTGCTCAAAGCAATCTACAGACTTAATATAATCTCTCTGTCAAAACACCAACAGCATTTTTCATAAAATGAGAACAAAATATTATACAGATATTAAAAGATGTATGGAACCAGAAAAGACCCCAAATACCCAAAATAATTTGAAAAGGAAGAACAAAACTGGAGATATTACAATCCCAGATTTCAGGATATATACAAAGCTATAGTAATCAAAACAGTATGGTGCTGAAGCCCCGCCCCCCCAATAGACACAAAGATCAATGAAAGTGAACATAGAGCTCAAAAATAAACGCACAATTAATCAGTCAATTTATCTTCAACCTAAGAGGCAAGAATATGTACAGATGGTGTCTCCAGCACATGGTGTTGGGACGACTGGGCAGCTACATGCAGAAGAATGACATTGGACTGCTTTCCTTTACTGTACACAAAAATAAACTCAAATGAATGAAGGACTTAACTGTGAGACCTGAAACCATAAAATTCTAGAAGAGAGCATAGGCAGTAACTTCTTGACATTGGCCATAGCAACATTTTCCTAGATATGTCTCCTGAGGCAAGAGAAACAAAAGCAAAAATGAACTATTGGGACAACACCAAAATAAAAAGCCTTTACAGGGTGAAGGAAACCATCAACAAAACTAAAAGACAACCCACTGAATGGGAGAAGGCATTTGTAAATGAAAAAATCTGATAAAGGATTAGTATTCAAATATAGAAATAACTTCTACAACTCAACACCCAAAACCCCACAAATAATCCAGTTCAAAACTGGGCAGAAGACATGAATAGACATTTTTCAAAGAAAGTACACAGATATTCAACAGACACATGAAAAGATGCCCAGCAACACTTATCATCAGGGAAATGCAAATCAAAACTACATCCAGTGCAATATCATCTCATACTTGTCAGAATGATTTAAGTGAAAAACACAAAAGCAACAAGTGTTGGTGAGGATGTGGAGAAAAGGGGAACCTCGTGAACTGCTAGTGGGAGTGCAAACTGGTGCAACTACTCTAGACAACAGTATGGCATTGAGGTCTCTCAAAAAAAAAAACAGTGGACTACCATATGTTCCAGTAATTCCACTACTGGGTACTCACCCAAATAATATGAAAACACCAATTGGAAAAGATACGTGCACCACTATGTTTATTGCATCATTATTTACAATAGCCAAACCCTGGCAGCCCAAGTGTCTATCAATTGATGAACGGATAAAGAAGATGTGCAATGCAATATTATCATATATATAAAAGATATGTGCAATGGAATATTATTACTCAGACATAATAATGAAACCTCGCCATTTGCAACGATGTGGGTAGAACTAGAAAGTACAATGGTAAGCAAAACACCTCAGTCAAAGAAAGACAAATACCATATGATTTCACTCATATGTGGAATGTAAGAAATCAAACAAACAAGAAAAAAGAAATAAGCCAAAAAACAGATTCTTGACTATAGAGAACAAACTGATGGTTACCAGAGGGGAGGTGGGTGGGGAAAGGGTGAAATAGGTGAAGGGGATGAAGAGTACACTTATTGTAATGACTTAGTTATACGTAGAACTGATGAATCATTATATTGTACACCTGAAACATAGTGTTTTATGTTAATTATACTGAAATTTAAAAAAAAATTTTTAAATGGATATTTATACTGGGATATACTTAGGTGTAACAAAGTTTCTGTCCGTTTTACTGGTTGTTGCCTCTGGCCATGGGCTCTTGAACTTAATCTCAAATACTGCTGGTCTTCTATCATAGAACTTAAAGTCCTCAATATCTTTTTTTTCTTTAGACTTTTAGGTTTTCAATCTGAAGCTATCCATATGTATATGCATATATATTAATATCATATTTCTCTATAACTGTCTCTGCATCCTCATCTTTATTCCCACTTAACTATGTTGCTCTGCATAAACAAAAATTGTTTTTGGTAGATACGAATGAAGATTCCCATGTGCCACTTTAATTTTATCATTTCCTTTTTGAAGAAGATTTACTCAACAAATATGTACTAAGCATCTCCTATATGGCAGATGCTCTTGGCCCTTCAAATACATTGACCCTTGAAGAATGCAGGGATTAGAGGTGCCAACCATTGACACAGTTAAAAATCCACTCTTGACTCCCCCCCAAAATTAACTACGAATGGTCTACTGTTGACCAGGAAGCCTTACTAATAACATAGTCATTGAACACATATTTTGTATGTTGTATGTATTATTTACTGTATTCTTTTTTGTGTTTTACTGTTTTAAAGTTTATTTATTTATTTTGATAGAGACAGAGATAGCGTGAATGGAAGAGGAGCAGAAAGAGAGGGAGACAGAGAATCCCAAGCACTCTGCACTCTGTCAGCACAGAGCTGGTGCGGTGCTGGAACTCACAAAACCGTGAGATCATGACCTGCGCCAAAACCAAGAGTCAGACAATTAACTGACTGAGTCACCCAGGGACCCTTGTACTGTATTCTTAAAGTAAGCTAGGAAAAAGAAACTTATTAAGAAAACTGTAAGGAAGAGAAAATACACACAGTTCTATATGTTATTTACTGAAAAAATAAATCTGTGTATGAGGGGACCCACATAGCATAAAACTGTATTGTTCAAGGGTCAACTGTACATGATTTTAACAAAACAGTAAAGATCCTTGTTCTCATGGGATTTCTGTTATTGCAAAGAGTAACGTGTAACAGACAGTAGACACACTAAAATAAACAAATCATAGTTTGGCGGAGGCTGATATGACCTAATCAGAATGAAAAAGGAGGCAGTTTATGGACAATCAGGAGTACAAAAAGGAAGAAGCGGCAACAATTTTAAAGAAGTTGTATCAGGGATATTTAAGGAAGTGAGATACTAGTAGCCACACAAAGACGGTGAAGAGTTAGCTTGAAGTCTTCTGATGGATCAAATGCAATATATGTAAGATAATCGTGAGACAGAAGGGACTGAGTAAAGATTTTCATCATGATTGCTTAGTTCAAAGGCCACCGGGTCACGCATTATTTAGAGATGTTTGGTATTGTATGTTCTTAGTGGGATAAACCTTAAATGGTCAACAAACTGCTTGGAATTCAAGGAGCTCTTTTTAGAAAATTTAGGAAGGGAGGGCACCTGGCTGGCTCAGTGAATGCAACATGAGGCTCTTGATCTCAAGCTTGGGGGTTCCAGCCCCACATTGGGTGTAGAGATTCCTTAAAAATAAAATCTTTAAAAAAAGGAAAGAAAATTTAGGAATGAAACAGTTGGTTTTCTGCATTTGCCACCCATGGTTGAGGCATCCCTTCACCACATGGCATAGTTTCTTACTCTAGAAACAAAATGATGGCAGGGAAAATTTTCTCAGGCTTTCTTGCAGCTAGAATCCACACGCATGATGAAGCCCCCTCGACCCAAAAGAAAATAAAAGGGATTCTAAAATAAAAAGCTAGTAACTGAAGAGCAAGGATGGTGCAGACTCCAGTCTTCTGGGCGGGCAGTAGAGCAGTCCTGACATCAGTTTTCAGGGACAGACATGGCTGCAATCAACTACGTTGAGCAACCAGCATCCATGCCTGCTGGTGTTTTCATGAGACCGTTTCTGGGGCACATTAGATTTCTCCTGGCTGTTTACTTTTTAAGCCAACCTCTATAGTACTCCCCAAAATTATTTAATAAATTATTTCATGCCTAATTCAGGCAGACTTAGCTACTGTTGTATCAAAAACAAAAACAAAAACAAACCACATTAACTGATAGGAACCCAAGGCAGACATGGACATCATATACAAATATTCATAATAATATAGTCAGAAGGTAAAGAATGTAAATTGAAGGTTTGAGAATTAAAAGCCATTTAAAAAAAGAGTGAGTGGAAATACCTGGTAAGTGACTTGGAAGAAGAAAAATGAATCTGAGCAGAAGAAGGATGTGTGAGAAAGACCAATAAATGACTTGTAATTGAGAAGGTTGGAAGGTATTTCAAGGAAGAGTCAACCCCCACAGAGATCACTGAGGATGTTATAGGGAACTTTCAAGAGCATTTTTTTAGTAAAAACATCATTTAGTGAGTGACATTCTCGCAAACTCACATCCATCTACGTTGTGAAAGCACCATGAGATCATCTGATTATGCCACTAGGGCTCCTTCTAACAAATCGAGCAAATTCACTCACCGTGAGCACCATATGGTTTAGTGCCGCATCGCCTCATTGAATAAATGTAACGTGCCGTGCCTGCTAGGTCCCGCCTCCCAGGTGGGCATGCAGTATTCTCCATGCCTTCCCCGTGTCCTGGTTGAGGATGCCTCCCTGGGGTGCTCTCCTAGCCCCTCGGGGGCTCTCTTTACCCATGTCCTTACTTTTGCTGTCCTGGCCTATCTCCCAACACCTAGCGATTTTCAGATGGGATTTTGGAGCTGGGTGGGCTCCTGGTTATCCCATCATGATTTTCTTTTCAATCTTGGCTGCTGTGTCTTGAACTGAACACCTGGTCTGGGCCCTCTTGGGTATATTTGGGCATGTTCTCAAGGACCCAGGGGAGAATGGGACAGAAGGTATGCCCTTGGTGCTGACATCTTTCAGTAATCTTAGCAAGGCCTGAACCCCAGCGGCTCATTTGTGAAAAGACCTGTTACTCATAAGTATCAGGTCTGGCTTTGGATCCTTCTCGTGATTTCCCTTTTCTAGATGAGGTGCTTGACATGCCTTGAACGCTGAGCACCAGCTGTCTGGACCGAATCATAGTTCAACTGACCCCTCTGCTTGGGGCTACAGAACTCGCTCCCTCCAGCCCTTGTGTGAACATGCTGTGGATTTCCAGAGACCTGTTCTGATGGTTTAAATCGAGGATGACGTGAGGTTTTGCCAGGTTGCCATTCATCTCTTAGTTAAACCTGACTCTTAGCAGAAGCTCCAGAAGCAAACTTCTAGAAATCTGTCTCTGACACCTGTGAATCAGATGCCTCTCTTCTCACTGTTATTTTGGGGTGTTCATGAAAAGTGGAGAAACTTTCAGGTGTAAAAATAAAAGACAATAGTCACAACGTCTCCATTTTAAACGTTTCAGGAGGGGAGTCCTTGTAATCTTCTTAATGAATTGTGTCCTTTCTGCAAAATGACTGAGATAAAGAAAGAAAAGTATCTTTAGGGGCACCTGGGTGGCTCAGTCGGTTAATCGTCCGACTTTGGCTCAGGTCATGATCTCCTGGCTCATGAGTTCAAGCCTTATGTCGGGCTCTGTGCTGACAGCTCAGAGCCTGGAGCCTGCTTTGGATTCTTTGTCTCTCTCTCCTTCTGCCCCTCCCCCACTCACACTCTGCCTCTCTCTCTCAAAAATAAGTAAACATTAAAAAATTTAAAATAAAAGAATACCTTTAGAATTTAAATGTCACACATAACACATTTCACTGTCCTCAGACAGGGCAGGAGGGATGCTGCCTTAAATTCCAGACTTCGTAATGGCTGTGTGCAATAGACACACCAAAAATATATGACAAAACATACAGACAGCAATAAAATTTTTCTCATCAAATCCAGAACCTGAACAAGTCAGATAAAATTCCTGGAATTTTACAGTCTTTCCTAAAAGAACATTTAATTAAAATCATTATCATCAAAATAAAAAAGACAATTATTCCCATTAACATCTCAAAAGCAATAAATGCAACTCTGATCCAACCATTAAGAAGAATATTATATTCAGAAAACTAGCAAAAGATGTGATAATCCTGGATGATATCCATCACATCTCTATGGGTTCTGTGACAATATTTTTATCAAAACATATTATGATTCCAATTAATTATATGAAACTACACTGGAAAAACTTGGCAGGAACTTTGATATTTCATTTCACACTATTTTTTAAATGGAGACAGAAAATGCAGTAACTAGCTTTTAAGTACTAACTTAAAATATGCCATATTTTGCTTCAACTGTTACATGTTTTGCAATAAGCTGGCTTCATTATCAGCTTGCCTCATTAACTTCTCTGTGATTGAAAACACTCAGGGTCTTACAAGATCACAAAATGCACTTGGACACAAAAGAGTACACATCTAATCACAGAACTGAGGAACAAAGCTAGCTACACAGGAAATGACAAATTTCAACAGAGACAAGTGCATTAGAAACCAGAACGTAAGCATGATATTCTTTAAAACACACACACACACACACACACACACACACACACACACACACACACACAGTATCTTGCATCCCACATGCAGCCACACAGAATGGTGTACATTTGGGGGCCCTAACAGCAGAATGTATACTATAGAAAATGAAAAATTCTGGGTTTATTACACATGATTTTAGAGTGTGATGTTAGAGTGGACAAATATATATTGTGATCTGAAAATAAGAGTCACAAAAAAGGGGTCAATTAGTGTTCATTTAGAGAAGCAAAGAATTGCAATTCAGGGAATACAGATTTTGATAGAAGCCCAAATAGTGTCTTGCTTATATGGTAAAAGCAAGGAGTTTTTATAAGGAAAAGGAAGGGACACAACGACATCAGTTAAGAAGAGAGGGAGAAAACAGAAGGCTAGAGCTACTCTTGGTTATTTATTGATTGTATCTTCAGAATACTGATTCTATCATCAGCAAGTCCACAACCATCAGTCTTGTGATGGGGATGTCCATTTTCCCGTTGACTTCTCCAGCAATTGCATAAAACAATCACAGTTCTGTCTAGTCCGAAAGTCACGGTCAAGTTCAAAGAAAGACCGTTTCCCTAAAGTGGCTGCTCTTGCTCTATTTTAAAAAGCCGTCAGTACTCTCAGTTTTTCACAGTATGAAGAATAAAAATAATTAAGTGACAGAAATGATTCCTACATAGATTATAGAATTTAGTCTGACATTAAGGATTAAATGCATAATAAATTTAGAGAACAAATAACATTTAACATCAAATAAGTAATTAGGGAAGACCTGACTTTTTTTTAAGAGACACAGAGACAGAGTGTGAGCAGCAGAGGGGCAGAGGGAGACAGAGGGAGATACAGAATCTGAAGCAGGCTCTAAGCTGTCAACATAGAGCCTGATGTGAGGCTTGAAGTCATGAACCACATGATCATGACCTGAGCCAAAGTCGGACGCTTAACCGACTGAGCTCCCCAGATGCCCCATGGGAAGGCATGACTTTTGGAAGGATAGCATGATGAGTGCTATAAACCCACTCCCTGGTAAACAACTGTAAATGGTGAAATTATTAAAAAAAAATAAAGACTCAGAGCACCTGGGTTGCTCAGTCATTTAAGCATCTGACTCTTGGTTTCCACTCAGGCCATGGTCTCACAGCTGGTGAGTTCAAGCCCTGTGTCAGGCTCTAGGCTGACAGCTCAGAGCCTGCTTGAGATTCACTCTTTTCCTCTCTCTCTCTCTCCCCTCCCCCATTCATGCTGTCTCTTTTCTCTAAAAATAAATAAATAAACTTAAAAATTTTTTCAAATATCTGTCTCTGGAAATTGTCTTAGGGCATATAGCAAACAAGGAAACATTTCTAAACACCTTGTAATTGTGACGCCAACAGCCAGAATTTGTGCAACGTGAGCATTACCTGCTTTCTCCTTCCCCTTTCCTCACGTCAGTGTTTTTACAGAGTTTATAATCCATGGAGGGTGGTGCCAAGAAAACAGAGCCTTCTCTCCTCCCACTGGGATATGCTGCCTCACCGGGAAGGGCAGGCTGCTGATATTACCCATCGCGAACAGCTGCAGTTTGCAGGGGCTAAACTCCTACCATTTGAAGCTGAGAAATTAAGGTTTCCTTTCCTCTTCTCAACCCCCACTGATAGGATGGAGGCTCCTGCCTAGGCACCTCAGGCTGGGCAGGCCAAAGATATGGAAGTGATAGTCACCCTTCTTGCAGCCCACTCACAGGGCGTGAGAGCAAAGCTGGAGAGGCAAGCCGTGACCAGAGGTTGCCATCCCTGTCCATGAGCCAGGGCTGTCCCTCTCACAGGATCAGCCCACTCTCCCAGGGCAGAGGCTCACATGTCTTGCCCTGACATAGAGACAATGCGTAAAGATGAAAGCTACAAAGCTCTCACTAGAGAAACCGATTTCATCTCAAAGATAGAAGTTGCTCAGAAACCAAAATGATTTCAGTAGTTAGCAGTAGGAGCAGTATGCTAAAATTTAGTCCAGGGGCATTAGCAGAGGACCAGGTAGAGAGGCAGCTAAAAATACCTGTCATGTGGTCAGAATAAACCTCAAAAACTAGCTCAGCACTGAAGCAGAGTCGGATCAGGTGGTAGAAGCAACTTGTAACTCAAGGAATCCTTGAAACTGACACAGGGATCAGCCTGAAATTGATGGAGGCTAAAAGCCTGGAGTGATACCAGCACAGCCAAACAGCTTGGCAGAGACATCAGGAATGAGATAGTTCAGTCCCATCTGCTGGAACTTGTCATTCCAGGATGACTGTGCACTGCCTACCACTGCACCCTCTGAGGGACATCTATGGCCTCACACTGAAGGAGACACAGCCTTTACTAGAATGGTCCAGCCTAGTCCCTGAACAAGAGAACAGCCAAGCTGAAATTCATAAATATCTCAGTGATTTGTTGTAATAAGTAGAGATTTGGACTTGAGTCAAGAACTGAAAAAATAATGTTTCTCAAACTTAGGAAATGCTTTAAAATGCAGACAAGGTCAAGTTGAATTACTGATGCATACTTGATCAAAAGAAAAGATATACAAGATACTTTGGCCAGGTATCCAGAAGCGTGGGGCATAGTGTGGATGTATGTCTACAATGTCCTCCATAGTGTGGGAGCAGTGATGGTTCTTGGGCCAACCCAAAGGCTACATATGATATTTTCTAGATCTGCCAGAACATTTTAAAACAATCCCAAGATGGAGTATGGGAATGTACATCACGTGCTGGTAAAGCACGTGTTTTAATGCTAATTCATCACTCCACTCTCATAAAAATATTTAAGATTTTTATATTATTTGAATAAAGTATTTGGTATATTACTCAGTGAAAATTCATAAATTTAAAATGCATGAATCTAGACATTCATTTAAAATCAAAAATTCCAGTTGCTACTGCCCAGAATAGTTTCTCAAATCAAAAATCAAAAACTACTTAAGAATTACAATGCTTCAAGAAATATCTTCTAATTTGGCATAACTGTCAATTGAAAGTAAATTATATGAATATGTTTATTGTAATAAACAGAATTTATATTATGCTTAAATGGGGGCTAGGAAAGTATGTATAATTTATCATGTATTTAATGGTCATTAATAACTTTGATTTGTGCAATTTTTATCGGTTTGGTTTCTCCCCCAACATCAGAGGCAAAGGAAAGCATTAGAACGCAAATATTTTCTTTACAAGCTGATTCCTGGAAGCTTTATGAGAAAGCGGTCCCTGGGTGGCTCAGTCAGTTAAGTGTCTGACTCTTGATCCTGGCTCAGGTCATGGTCTCATGGTTTGTGAGTTTGAGCCCCACACTGGGATCTGTGCTGACACTGAGGAGTCTGCTTGGGATTCTCTCTCTCCCTCTCCCCTGCCTGCTCTCGGTCTCTCTCAAAATAAATAAATAAACTTAAAAAAGAAAAGGAAAGAAAAGAAAAGAACCCAAAGAAAAGAATCTAAGGGCAACAGGGGCTCATGGGATCCTCTGAGACACTAGTTCGAACCCAGGTGGGAAGGGTCTCTCCACACAACAATGAAACAAGGTCCTAAACTCCTTGCATCCCAGTACCCTTCAGGCTCTGACCTGAACTGGCTAACACATCAAGCTTGTCTGGTCTCCGATTTCCACCATCTGAACTACGCACAAATGTTTCAAAGTCACGTGACTCCTTCCGACGATTTCTTTCAGATTTCTCTTTGATGTTCACTGTCTTTTTAAATTGGACACCTAGTGTTTCCATGATGTGTTATGTATCTTAGCAGTCAGCTAGGGACTTGAGCAATTTATTTTCTGATTTGGGGTCTTTCTCTGAGTTTGTCACGCTGCCAAGATTTCCCCTGGATTCTGATCTCTATCACGGCTGGCCGTCAGAGTGGGGCTCATGCGGGTGGAGTCATGAGGGTCGAGCAGCGTTGTTGGGTCAGGAAGCCGAACTCCCAACTGTTACCTGTTACAGATTTCTCAAAATTCATATTTCCAGTTACTGTCTACTTTTGGATGCTTTTTTCAGTTTCTTTACGTCTTGATTTTTTAAATCCAGCATTTTGTAAATATCTGTAGAGGTTCTCAGCATCATGTCATTCCCCTGTCATTACAGGAAGTTGGATTTTGGTAGTTTTGTAAACATTTAAAATACCCACCAACACTTCTCTCTTTTTTTTAATTTCTTTAACTTTTATTTATCTTTGAGAGACAGAGTGAGACAGAGCATGAGTCGGGGAGGATCGGAGAGAGAGGGAGACACAGAATCTGAAGCAGGCTCCAGGCTTTGAGCTGTGAGCACAGAGCCTGGTGCGGGACTCCAACCCATGGACTGTGAGGACATGACTTGAGCTGAAGTCAGACGTTAACTGACTGAGCCACCCAGGCGCCCCAAACACTTCTCTACCTAATACACCCTATGCCATTTTCTTCTACACTCTTCCGTGTCTAACCCTTGTAGGATAGTTGAGCTATCTTGTTGATCCACAGAAACTCCTGAGTTATTTGATATGAACATCATCAGTATTTTACTTTCAATATGAGCTTCTGGAACTCATTCACCTATGAATAACAGGATTATTCTTCTTAATAATTAATGTAACAGAATTAAAACTCTTCTGACTCAGAATCCCATGCTTTCTTTGTCCTCTTTGATTTTGTTTTGTTTTGTTTCCTAACCTATGTAAAGCAAGTAGAGCCTAGCCATTCTTAATAACACTGCTCCGATAAGAAGGTTGTATTGGGATATAACTAAGAGGTAAAATGTGGGAAGAATTATTTGATGCTATTCATAGACTTGTACTGTGTACAGAAATTCCCATAATAGGAGCACAAATTCTTGATCAGTAGCCTCTACTTAAAGGATTCCAGTAATAAGGAATCATATTTTCTATGGAAAATAATGTGGAAAAAAATACCACTGTTGGATAATTAATAGAAAATTCTTTATAGAAAGGTAAATTTTCTTTCCCTATAGCTTTCTAAATTTAAAAAAAAATGGTTCCTTATTTTGGAAAGAGAAAGCGTTCCTTATTTTGGAAAGAGTGTGAGTGGGGAAGGGGCAGAGAGAGAGAGGGAGACACAAATTCTAAAGCAGGCTCCAGGCTCTGAACTGTCAGCACAGAGCCCAATGTGGGGCTTGAACCCACGAACCATGAGATCATGATCTGAGCTGAAGTTGATGCTTAAGTGACTAAGCCACCCAGGCACCCCATCTTCCTCTATAACTTTTAAACATTGGTCTCAAAAATGGTTTACTGACCTACATGGAAAAGATAATCCTTTCATCTTTTTTTAAAGTGGTGTTATGTTTCTATGGACTACATGGTGTCCACCAAAATTCATAAACTGAAGTCCTAATGCTCATGATTTTATCTGAAGATGGGGCCTCTGAGGAGGTAATTAAAATTAAATAAGGCTGTAAGGGTGTGGTCCTAATCCAATAGGAGATATTTGTAGCAGGAGAGGAGGAGACCCCAGGAGAGGACATACACAAAGAGAAGGCAGGGGTCTATACTCCAAGGAAGGAGTCACCAGAATTTTTAGTATTCAACACTAAGGAAAGTTCTTCTATCATTTATAGCATCTAAAT
>NC_043710.1:94911715-94927473 GCF_006229205.1 Suricata suricatta
GGGAATTTAATTTGTTTTATAATTCAGCCACTTGCAGAATGAGACTCTGGGTTTGGTGTTCAGAAATCTCAGCTCTGCAGCTATAGGAGATAAAGCTTTCTTTTAAGAAAGAAACAGAGACTTTCAGATCACTTATGCAGTGCTGGAGCACCTGTGAATTAATCCTGTTCTTTTCCCACTTGGTCCAGTGTGATTAGGAGCAGCCGGTCTCACTCAACCTGCTACTTTGATAAACATTGTCTAAGGTAGCAAATACATGGTCATCTTAACCTTGCTTCTTATAAGTATTTAATTACAATTATCCAGTGATATTGTGTATCTCCTTTGCCACATCATATCCTGGACTACCTATGCTTTCTTTCATTCGTATATTTAAAGCTAATCATATTATAGAAACAAATCCAGAAACCTCAGAAAAAAATAATAAAACTCATTCTTCAGATTCTTTTCTTATCGAACGATTCTTAATAGCGAAATTTGTATTAATTGGTTTTCCAGAGAAACAGAACCAATAGTGTGTGTGTGTGTGTGTGTGTGTGTGTGTGTGTGCGTGCGTGTGTGTGTGTATGGCTAGATATATATGTAGAGAGAGAAAGAATGTGCAAGCAGGTGAGAAAGACTCCTTTCAAGGAATTGGCTTATGCAATTTGGGGTTTTATGGGGGGGGTGCTGGACAACTTGGAATTTGTAGGGTAAGCTGCAGGCTAGAGAGCTGGTGATTCAGGCAGGAGAGGATGGGGTAGGCTTGAGAGGGAAAGTGGGAATCTGGCAGAATTTCTATGCTGCAGTCTGAAGGCAAATTCCGTCTTTGGAGACCACATTCTTCAATCTTAAATCTTTCGACTGATTGGATAAGGCCAATACACAACATGGAGGTTAATCAGCTTATAACCAACAAGTTTAAAAGGTTAATCCCATCCAAAAAATACTATAACAGCAACTAATCTAGACAAGTGTTCAACAAAACAAATGGTTAGCAAAATCTAGCAGAGTTGACACATAAAAATAGCCATCACAGCCAGCTTGGGTAATTTGTGTGTTTCTAGGAATTTGTATATTTTGTCTGGGTTAAATAATTTGTTGTCATACATTTGTTCATGTTATTCTCTTATGATGTTTTTATTATTAGAAATAAAAAATAGTAGTAATGTTTTTATTTGAATTTCTGTTTTAGTTATGTGTTTCTTGCTTTCTTGCTTTTTTTGTTAGTCTAGCTAAAGTTTTATCTTTCTCTTGGAGCCAGCTTTTGGTTTCATTGATGCTCTCTATTGCTTTCCTTTTCCTTATTTTTCTCTGTCCTAATCATTATTATTTCCTCCCTTCTGCTAGTTTTGGATTTAGTTTGCTTTTTATCTGATTCCTCAAGGTGTAAAGTTAGGTTACTGATTCTAGATCTTTCTTCTTTCCTAACAAAGGCATTTATAGCTATAAATTTCCCTCTGAGCATTGCCTTTGCTAAATTCCATCACTTTTTGGTATGTTATGTTCTTGTTTTAATGCATCTCTAAGTATTTTCTAATTTCCCTTGTGTTATCTTTAATTTATGCAATGCTCAAAAGTTGTGTCTTTTGATTTTCATATTTGTAAATTTGCCAGTTTTCTGTTACTGACTTTTAGCTACATTCCATTGTTTCAGAAAGGATAATTTGTATGCTTTCAATCTTTTAAAATGTACTGAGATTTGTTTTGTGGAATAACCCATGGTCTCTCTTGGAGAATGCTGTATGTGTCTTTGAAAAGAATTCATATTATTCAATTGTGGGTGAAGTGTTCTATATGTTTATTAGTTCTACATACATTTATATATGTGAACATATTAGTTCTCCACGTCTACTAATGTCTACATATATCTAGTTGATTTACAGTGTTCAAGTCCTTGGTTGATTTTCTGTCTAGATGTTTTGTTCATTATAGATAATGATGCATTGTTCTTAACTATTACTGTAGAGCTGTTTCTCCCTTGAATTCTATCAATAATTGGTTCAGATATTTTGGGGCTCCATTCTTTGGGATATATATGGTTATAATTTTGTCATAATTTGACCCTTTTATCAACAAAGCTATTTTTTGTAACAGTTTTTGACTGAAAATCTATTTTGACTATTAGTAGACAATTAGTCTGTTGATATTAGTATAGTCATCCCAGCTCCCTTTTGGTTACCAAATACCTGGAATCTTTTTTCATCCTTTCACTCTTAAACTATTTGTGTCTCTGGATCTCAAGTAAGCATCATGTAAGCAGTGTGTGGCTGGATTATGTTGTGGTGTTGTTTTTGTTTTATCCATTCTTTCAGTCTCTGGCTTCTGATTGAAAGTTTAACCCATTTATATTTAAAGTAATTACATAAAACAAATGACTTCTACCAAGTTTCTATTTATTTTTTACATACCTAACAACTTCCCCCCCTCATTTCCTCCATTACTATGGTCCTTTGTGTTTAGGTGATTTTTCCGAGTGACAGGATTTTACTCCCTCCTCGTTTCCTTTTAAGTGTTTTTGTAGATATTTTCTTTGTGGTTCCTATTGGGATGATGTTAAGAATCCTAAAATTATGGTTCAAACTGATAGTAACTTAACTTCAACTGACTCTAAGAACTCTGCTCCTTTACAGCTTTGTCTCTCCCTGCTTTATACTATCACATAACACATCTTTATATATTGTCCAATAACATAGATATATAATCCTTTTTACAAATTTGTCCTGTGGGAAATAAAAAGTGAAATTGAAAAGTAAAAATATTATTATACTGAATTTTCTATTTGGTTAGGTATTTATCATTGCCACATATCTTTAACTAATACAGCTTTGAATCACACTTGTCCTTTTATTTTATGCTCAAGGACATCTTTCAGCAAAACTTATAGGGCAGGTATAGTACTAATAAAGTCCATCAGCCTTTATTTATCTTGGTATGTCTTAATTTCTCCCTCCTTTTTGAAGAACATGTTTTCCCGAAACAGAATTCTTGAAAGTTTGTTTTTTTTTTTTTCTGTCAGCACTTAAAATATGTCATCTCACTGCCTCTGACATCCATGGTTCCTGAGGAGAAATTTCCTGTTCATAATTTTGCGGTCCCTTGTACTTGATCAGTTGTGTCTCTTTTGCCATATTCAGGTCTTTTGGAGTTTATCTTATTGCAGTTTATTGAGTTTTTTGGAGTTGGGGATTCTGTCCTCAAACAAGATTAAGATATTTTCACCTATTAGTTCTTCAAATATTCTTTTTTCTCTTTCCCCTCTCTTTTCCTCTACCTTCAAATATTCTTTTTTCCTTTTCCCTCTCTTTTCCTCTTTTCCCTCTCTTTTCCTTGGGGATTCTGTCCTCAAACAAGATTAAGATATTTTCACCTATTAGTTCTTCAAATATTCTTTTTTCTCTTTTCTCTCTCTTTTCCTCCTGGGATTCCTATACTTGTATGCTAGCCCATTGGATAGTGGTTTGCAGGTTCATTAGGCTATATTCACTTTTCTTCAATCTTCTCTTCTCCCCATCCTGCTCATAAGACTCAAAAATTTCAATTTCTCTCTAAGTTTGCTGTTTTTTTTTTTTTTGGCCTGCTTCAATCTGCTGCCAAGCCCCTTCAGTGATTTTTTTTTTCCTTAGAAATTACTTCAGCTACACGAATTTCATTTGGGCCTTTTAAAATACTTTGAATCTCTTTGCTGATATTCACATTTTCATACATTGTTTCCCTGATTCCTTTTAGATTTTCTTTTTATGTTTTCTTTAGCTCCTCAATTATATTTCAGACGGTCGTTTCAAAGTTTTTAGCTGATAAATCTGACTTCATCAAGGATGGTTTCAGTCGGGTTTTTTTTTTCCTTCGAAGGGTCATACTTTCCTGTTTTTTGTAGGCTTTGGATTTTTTTTTCCAATTGAATACTACCTAGTGTGGTAACTATAGAGATAGGATTTTCTCCATTTCCTGGGGTAACTGTTTTTTTTCTAATTATTAATACCTACAGTTTTCCATTGGTTTAGTCACTTTCAAAAACCTTTTTTTTTTTTTGCTTTCTTATAAGTGGTTACTGAAGTCTCTGTCCTTTAGCTTTTGTTCAGCTAGTATTTTCAGACTTTCCCTTGAATTTCAAAGACTAAGAAAATAAGTTACAGACGAAGAAAGAGACCCCTCTGCCAGTCTATACAGATTGACTCACTGTCAGGAAGTTCATTCAGTGCTTACCCAGGCCCTGAATGGAGGGGTCAGCCTGAGGTAAAAGATAAGAATCTTCTCGGTTGGTTTCTTAGCATGCACACGTTTTTTCAAGTTCTCCAATATACCTGGGTGTTTCTGAAAGTCCAAATTACTCAAAGAATCTCTCTTCAACCTTTGCTTGTAGGTTTCAGGGGTTCTGTTGTATATTCCAACTGTATATTCCAACTGTAACCTTGAGCCCCAAGGATCTGTGCGTGGTTACTTTGGTGTGTAGGTGTTTCAAAACAATGCTCACCTGCTTCTGGCCTGAGTTCAGAGTAAAGTGAAGCAGAGACGAGCTAATATTATAAGCACTTCAGACATAGTTATTGTATGACGAATTCCTGTTGCCCTCTGTAATCTTCATCCCCCCCAACGCCTACAGTAATATGGTATAAATCAGTATTTTTGTGCATCAAAAATTCTGTAAGCCTTTCAAGCAAAAGTATCTAGAAGAAGAAAGGAGAACGTCAAGAGAGAAAATAGGGAAATGGACATGTTTTGTTCTTTTTATATTTTAGGAAAAAATGAAGGCAGATTTGATTTCCTTTCTCATTATAAAGAAAAAAAAGCTCTTCCCATTACAGAAAGAATACATAAACACGGCACTGTGAATACAACGAAGAATAATCAAATGCAATGCTATTGCTTGCAAGAGAAAATGCAAGGAGTTATGTCAAGTAAAATAAATGTTTCAATTGATTCTCTGCAGGACATCCAACAGCTGTCTAATAGTTTCTGTTCATGCATTTGATAATATTTGTCAATAACAACAAGTCCAAGCATGAGTGCTCTTTCTAATTCCCATCAACAAAAAGTCACTGAAGAAATGCATAAGAATGTAAGCTGAATGTCTCCTGCCTGTGAATTCTCCCCCAACAGGCATAGGATCAGCAAACAAACTCTGGGCCAGTTTATAGCATGGCATGCATGAATGACTGAGAAACATCACAACAGTTTTCATCCAAAGTGAATGAGATGCTAAAAAAGAAGCGAGACAAGTAAGTACACTGTGTGTAGTAATCTGCCATCACCATGATGATCAGAGGCTATAATGAAGCAAGATGTGGGAGGCGGCAAATGCCGGCCACGGTCTGTAGGAATTCACGACCCTTTCTCTACCTACTGTGAAATCTGAAATACAGGCTTGTTTGCTGTTTTTGTTTGTTTCTGTGAGTTGTCTTTAGTGTTAAAAAAAGCTTGCAGAATCGTATTCTCAATCACAGTCAGGGCTCTGCCTCTTCTGATGAGAATTTAATTGCCATCCTCCTGCATATCACTTAAAGAAAGTTCAAAGCCCACACTGGGCTGGCTTTTAATTCCAAAATAAAATATAAACCAGAAAACAAAGTAAAAGATAGTGGAGAATATCAAAATAATAACGTAAAATGGCTTGAAACAACGGAAGACTTTAAGCAGCAGCGATTACCTGTCAGAGATGCTGTCAATGGTGTACATTCTAAAGTGGAAATCTGGACTAGAGGACAGGTGAATTTTAACAATGCCATTAGAAGCAGTCACTTAGAGACATTATTTGACCTCCCTCGGCACCCTTGTTCTCTTCACATTTTAGACTTCTTTCCTGATTAGAACTACGGTATGTATCTTACAAGCATCCGTTTCTGATTGCTAGGACTTACACATTTATTGAGTGCTTCTTAGGTTCCTAACGCTGCCACCAAATGCCATTGATTTTTCTTCTTGAACCTGTGCTAACTGTAGGAAGTTAGGGAGAAAGAATAGTGGCATGGGACTGAGGTTTCATACTTAGGCAATTTGTTTAAAGGTGTTATTCAACAGCTAAGGCAAGGAACCTAAAATGATGAAAACTTTGAGCAACAGAAGTTTGAGATGTTAGTGGGAATAAGAGAAGATATCAGATATGACTGAGTGGAGATTCAAGTCATGTAAGTGAAAAGCCTACTGCAGGATAGTAGCCACATGGTGTTCTCCGATAGCTTAGGTCTGGAGCACTAGTGCAGCGGGTCTGTTAATCATAAGGAGAACGGGGGTCTGTTAGTCACGAGGGGAATGTTGAGGACATTAGGGAGGACAGCCTTCAGTGTTGGGTGCTAATAGCTCCCCCGGACGTAGAGAGCTAATAGGACTCTTTCTTAAGCATACCCAGGCTGTGGGGTGGGCTGGCAGGAAGCAAGCCTCCTTAGGGGATGCATTTTCTTGTGAATTTGGCAATGAGGGGAGTTCTGGAAAGCGAAGGGATAAGTATCATCTAGCATTAACTAATCCTGGTTTACACAAGAGCAACTTTTTAATCACTGTCTAATTTAAGAATTTACTGAGCATTTTTGTGCATTTAGAGGTAAAGTAAATAATACAGAGTATGACTTCACAGACCTCATTTAACTGAACAAAGAGAGTAAACTAGTGTAGTGATAAAAGGAAGAGCTTACTGCTCAACGGAAGGTTTTTTGCACACTTGCTTATTTATTTTTTAAATTCATTTTCGATGTTTATTTATTTATTTATTTATTTATTTATTTATTTAAGAGAGAGAGAGAGAGAGAGAGAGAGAGAGACAGAATGCAAGTGGGGGAGAGGCTGAGAGAGAGGGAGACACAGAATCCGAAGCAGGTTCAAGGCTGTAAGGTGCCAGCACAGAGCCCTACACAGGGCTCAAACTCACAAACCACGAGATCATGACCTGGTCCAAAGTTGGACGTTTAACTGACTGAGCCACCCAGGTGCCCCTGCACACTTGCTTATTTAAAAAAAATCATTAATATTTTTGATTTGACCTAATAAAATGTAAATTGCTTCATGGAAATTGTCTTTTTAATTATGCTTTTTAGTCATTCAAAACTTACAAAAAAAAAACATTTCAGGTTCTATTCTGGAGGAGGACAGGAAGATCTTTATGAGAGTGAGTGAGAGGACTTCTGAAAAAGCCTATTTTTATTACAAATAAAATAAATATAAGAAATATAGTCTTGTACATGGCTTAGTGTAGTAGTAAACCAGTTTGATCTAAGCATTTCTCTGCATGTGTCTTTGACGTTTCATATTTTCTAGGCATGGAGGTCTATACTCGAAAGTCTTCCCCCCAAACCTCCATGCCTTGCCCTGTGCCTCCTCATTCAAATTCAACTACATGATGATTAGCGCTGATGGTATGGGTCCTATTACAATTTATCGCTTCATTGATATGAAGACTGTTTCCTGGGTGACCCGTTTGAGTTAGGTCCCTGCGCTTTATGCCGCTGTGTCCTAGAATGCTCTGAAAGGTGTGGCCAATGGTTCTGAGCAGAATGGTCCTCCACCTAATTTGTCCTAGACCTTCATAACGATCGGTGGCTTTGTGATGGCATTCTGAACTGTGTTCAACAGGATATACTGCCTTTGCTCCACTGACCGGATCCAGCTTCTCCAGTACCTTTCCAACTTTTCTCATCCCAGCTTCGCCCTCAGATTTTGGAATTGAATTTTTCTATTGTTTTCATCTAAGAAAAGGCCTGCGGTTAACATGCTCTGGGATTATACTCTATAATCAGCTAATACATTGTGTGCGTGTGTACACATGTGTTGCAATCCCTGTTATTATTCGAGTAAAAGGTGGGATGATACCATTGGTTTTTACTAGATTTCAAACAAATTCTTAATAAGAACACGTGGCAGCTTCTAATTTCTGAAACTGGAAACTAGAATCATTCAACTTTTACTATATAATTAGTACCTCTGAGAATAGTAAGAAGGCAAAACCTTAAAATTTGCATGTCCCTAATGAATATTAACTATTATGCTCTGATGGTGCAAGATGGATCCTCTCATAACAGACTGTTTGCATCACAGGCAGATGTTTCCATTTACTTGGATGTAATTGAGAGTGACACACTGCGGTGAAGTCCAAAACCCATTTTTCTGTCTCTCTGTAATTGGGCATTATATAGGCTTGCAAAAATATATTTCTAAAGAACTTGCTTTCTTTTCCTTAAAGTTAGTGACATGTTATAATTTCTTTTCCTATCATTTTTAAAAAATAAAAATAGTATTGTTTGACCACAGAAGGCAGTCTATTCAACTGTCCATTTAATGTAAGAATGTCCTATCTAAACATTCTTACAAATGGAATTTAGTACTGTAAAAAGGGCTCCATACTGATTATATGTCAACTCTAATGATTATAATATTTTATTTTCCTTTCTTTCCAGGCTCAAAAATTCCACTTACATCAACTGCTTCATGAGTCCTTACATGGCACTATTTCTACATCTTCACCACCTTGGCATTTCTTTTAATAATCCTGATTTGTAAACACTCTTCTTAAACTTTACTGTGCTTATGCCTATACAAATGAAACAAAAAATATCCCTAATTTGGTAAAATAAAAACTAAAACTTAAAAAAGATAATATTTTAATATCTTCATTTTAAAAAATGAAGATTTTATTATAGAATAATTGTAGATATCCAGAAAAATCGTGAAATGTACAGAGAATTCCTATTATCCAGCACCTAGCTTCCTCTATTGTTAATGGCTCGAATCCGTAGGGAATATTTGTCACAGTTACTAAATCAATATTGACACATTATCATTAACTGAATTCTAGACCTTTTTCAGAGCCCTCTAGTACTGTTGTAGGCAGACTGATGTCCCCCAAGGAGGTCCACACCCAAACCCCAGGAAACTGTGTATATATTAGGTTATATGGCCAAGAGGAATTCAGGTTGCAGAAGGAATTGAGATTGCTTATCAGCTGACCTTAGAACAGAGGTATTCTGGAATCTCCCAGTGAGCTCAGTGTAGTTACAAGGTCCCTTACATGTGGAAAGGGGAAGCAGCAGAAGCGATTGGATGCAATGTGAGCACCCAACCCAGGTTCTCTGGCTTTGGAAGCACCCAACCTATACTCTGGCTTTGGGAGCCCTCAACTTATGCCCTCTGGCCTTGGGAGCACCCTATCCACACCCCACGGCTTTGGGAGTACCCTATCCAAAACCCCTGGCTTTGGGAGTACCCAACCCACACCCCCTGGCTTTGGGAGTACTCTAGCCACACTCTCTGACTTTTGGAGCACTCAATCCACACCCACTGGTTTTGGGGGTACCCAACCCACACCTTCTGGCTTTGGGAACTCCCAACACAAGCCCGCTGGCTTTGGGAGAACTCTCTAAAGCCTTAAAAGGGTGACTGAATGGATTCTCTTACAACACCTTGATTTGAGTTCAGTGAGGCTCATTTTGGACATCTGAATGACAGAACAGTAAGAAAAATAAATGTGTGCTATTTTAAGCCACCAAGTTCACGGTCATTTGTTACAGCAGCCATAGAAAACTAATTACACTTAAGTTGATAACCTAATGGCCTTTCCCGTCTCAGTGAACACTGTTTAGTTGCCACCCCTCCCGATCTCCCTTCCTGTCCTCTGTTTTCACAAAGGTCAGGACTCTCCATTTTCCCTTCACGGATTTCCTCCCCAGTATTTATCTTGCACGGCCGATCCCATCTTGGTTCCTAGAGGATATGAACCAACTCAGCTTCTCAGCCCATTTAACAGCTTCCTGCCACCAGCCCCTGGACGGTCTGCAGTCAGTGAAAATCAGATGGGAGGGGCACACCGATGGTGGTTCCATTTATACTCTAGACTCTGGCTTAGCCCATATCCTTGCTTATCTGTTTCCCCTGCTCTAACATGCTTCTTTCATTCCCTTTTTCCTGAGCCCACTCCCCTGGTAAATTGCATGTACCTGAAATCCTGCTCACACTGCACATCTAGGGAATCTTATCTAAGGCAACCCCCATTATATCTGAGTGGATAAGGCAATATGATTTCAGGTGCTCCAAGGATCTTGGGTCTCTCTGTTGGGTAAGGGTTTTTCCAATTTGAGAGAAGAAACTGTTGACCAACTTTGATGAACAAGAAATTGTTTACTGAACTTATTAATTCAAATCACTTATCTATTGATTATCAAATCAGTTTATCTATTGATTAT
This sequence comes from Suricata suricatta, assembly GCF_006229205.1. Taxonomy (NCBI): domain Eukaryota; kingdom Metazoa; phylum Chordata; class Mammalia; order Carnivora; family Herpestidae; genus Suricata; species Suricata suricatta. The sequence continues at coordinate 94,921,861 of NC_043710.1, forward strand.
TTTCAAGTAAATTTATTTTATTTGGCCATGAGTCCTGGTTATAAAACTTTCCAGGATATTGGATATCCCCAAACTGGGATGAGGCTAAATAAGGGTTCAGTGAAGACCACCTGGTCACAATGCCTGCCAAGTGTCTTATCCCTCCCCTCTTGCTCAAAACATTTCCGTGCATGGTGCATCTCTCACTTGCTAATCATATTCCAGAAGAATTTCTCAATCATCAGTAACTCTGTCTTTTGAGGATTTATTTTAAATACCTATCTAGTGCTATTAGTCAATGAAATAATCAATTGAGTTTAATATCTTCAACCATCTTCCTGCCATGTAAGCAGAAAAATTAATTTAAAATACAGACAAAACTCAGAATGTGTTCATAAATTAATTCTTATGATATAGAAGCTTTGTATTTATGCTAATGTTCACATTCTACAATCTGATCCTCATTTAATAATGCTGATGACATAATGCAATTAAACAGTAACAAAAAAATCCTGGAATACAAAAATCACAGAGTAGATTAATTTAAATTAATGATGTATATAAATGCTGACAATTTAAATGTTAAGTGTTTCCATATAACAAACATTAACTGAACACCTACTCTTGATGAAATTATGCCAACCACTGTGAGGAAAACATATATAAGCAAGACCTACTTCCAGTAATCTCAGGACATGACAGAGATTGAGAAGACAGATGTGTGCATGAGGAATTCTAAGGCAGATTGTAAAGACTGCTCTGATAGAGCTAAAGAAAAATGTAGAATTTGATAACAGGAAAGACAGAAATTAATTAATTCCAGTGTAGAAAGGCAAAATGTCCTAACGAGTTCCCCAGAAAAGTATAAATACCTCTTTTGTCTTTGGGTGATGTAATTCTTCCTATTATTGATTCATATTCCCTTTGTGGTACCCTGTCACTTAAATATATACATGTACATATATATATATACATATATATATACACACACACACACACATGTACTGTTATATCATATGATAAAAAGAAAAGCTACAATACACAAAACATTTGATATATACAGTCATATCAAAATGAAGAGATAATCGTAATAATAGTTCTCATTTCTTTTTTAATTTTTTAAAATTGTTTTTTATTTTTGAGAGACAGAGAGAGATAGTGTGAGCAGGGGAGGGTCAGAGAGAGAGGGAGATACAGAATCCGAACCAGGCTCCAGGCTCTGAGCTAGCTGTCAGCACAGAGCCCGACGTGGGACTTGAACCCACGAACTGTGAGATCATGACTTGAGCCAAAGCCAGACGCTTAACCAACTGAGTCACCCAGGAGCCTCTATAGTTCTCATTTCTGTAACCAGTCAATGATTGTAGCTATTTTGATAACTATGATTTCAACAATCTGTTTCATGTTCTGTTACCCCTTAGCGAATAGCTAAGGTTGTGGTTGTGGTTCTTTGCCTAGTGAGGTGAACCAATCCTTCATTCCTGAAGGTTCTGGGACACCAGCTGTCCTACTTGAATTACTTAGATGTGTTTAGGTTAGTGTTATTTAGCTTTCTATTGACCTGAACTGCAAGACAGGAGATGAATAAAGCACATGTTGGACAATCTCCTGAACTCCAACATTCTTCTCACCCCATCATGTAGCCAACTCAATTTCAGTTTGATCAGGTTGATTATCCCAGAACCCTGCCTGGCCTGTTTAATCAGTGTCATGAGGAGCCCAAGTGGCCTGGTGGCAGTCAACTTTCACTCCAGGGGAAGCATATGTCCCCTGGTGGAAGCACTTCTCCATCTGGCGTAATGATATTTGTAACTGAGACCTTTGGACCATCAAAACCTAAAGTCTTTGCGACAAGAAGCAAGCTGTTTTTTTATGGTTCTAGCACTTTCCATAATGTAGCGCCCTTGTCCACATTTGTTGAATAAACAAACAGAAAATGTAGACTAAGCATTACATAGAGGATTAGGCAATACGCCACATTGAGTTCACCTCCACAGGCCCCCAAAATATATCTCAGGATAAGTGAGACTTGCTCATTTAATCAGAGAAATACATTTTCAAGTTATAAAAGAGCAGACGTCAGCAAAAATTGGCCTACTTTTTGTCATGTTTAACAAGAAAAGCATACATGCCATGGTAAAGAAATAAAACAAATCAGAATTTGTTTACTGAAGTTTCAGGAGGAGGAAAATGTCATGATCTGGGTATCCAAAATTAATCAGCTTTAAATGAAAAGACTACAGTTTACGCTTTGTATGCAATTAAGTCATCTTTTGTTATTTCAGTTTACAAATTTGTTTCAGTAATCTTTTACGGAAATTCCTGGAATTGAGATTCTATTTCCATTTATGTTGTACTTGTTAAAGTAATAAAAGTTTAGCCAAAACATTTTATATGTTCTCCTCTACTGATATTGGCAATGTCGAAATAGAATTCTTATGTAAGTTTGTAAATGATGAAGTTATAAAGTTAAGTTTATAACAGGAAGGGTAATGAGGTCCCAATTTATATATTGATCTATTTTTAATTTAGCTGTGAAACTAGTTCATGTACAGGTTTTTATATGCACATTAAGTGCAAAGTATTTCTCACTGAATTTCACATAGATATATATTTTGCCCAGTAATATTTTGCACTTTACAATTTCTTAGATGTGGAATAAAATATCATTCACTTATATGCCTGTTTATGCTAATATACAACCTAAGGAAATTACTTTTGTGTGTATATTTATATTATTAAAACCAAATTTTCTATATTTGTACTAAGAAGCACACCTATAAAAGCAGAATTCAACTGCTTACTTTTGAAAACTAATTATATAGTTAATTATATACACTCAAATTTTAGTGTTTCAATTTAAGGAAACATTACTAACTTGTCCAATTAATCTGGGCTTTAAACACTTCTCTGAGAATTTAAAGGTGGTAAGTGAATATGAATTCTATTTTGTCATAGTGAATACATTACTATGTCTTAGAAACAAAACGATGTCTTTATTCTTTTACAAAGTTCACCTTCAACTGTAGACTGCCAGAGTTGATAGAAAAGTCCATTTTAAAATGTGGATTTATGGGCAAATGCAGTAAGAAAATAGTCTTTATTTCAGTCTCTTTAACACACAACCTCAAATGTGGGTTCTGGAAAGATCAAGAAAGGTAGTAAAGAACAGATAGATATATGGACAGAAACTAAATTCAAACTGAGTCATATATACACATACATTTTAAAAGAATAGATATTTATTGGAAAGGAATCAAAATAAATATACCCTACACCTACCTCTTGTAGCTTAGATTTCATCAGTGATATAATGGGGACAGTAATAGCAAAGTTCATTTATTTAAGATAGGATCACATGATGTGTATTATTAGCACAGCGCCTGGTCAAAGCAAGCACTCTTCTAAGTCAGGTGATTATCACCTTTACAAGTACAGGGAAGGGCATATGTCGGGCATCAGTTACATTTTGGCAATTCTCCTAATGCTTCAAAAATGTTCATTATTAGTAAGTTTCTTTTTAAAATTTTAAGTCTATTTATTTATTTAGAGAGATAGAGTAAGTGAGGGGAAGAGGGAAGGGGAGAGAGAGAATCCCAAGCAGGCTCTGCATTGTCAGCCCGGAGCCTGACACAGAGCTTGATCCCATGAACCTTGAGATCATGACCTGAGCTGAAATCAAAGCTGAAATCAAAACTGAAATCATGACCTGAGCTGAAATCAACTGACTGAGCCATCCAAGTGTCCTTCTTCATTATTATATTTTTTGATGATCTGTGATCAGCGATTGACTTGCTGAAAGCTCAGATGATGGTTAGCATTTTATAGTAATGAAGTATTTTTAAATTAAGATGCATTTTTTACAAAACATAATGCTATTGTGGGCACCTGAGTGGCTCATTCAGTTAAGTATCTGACTTCAGCTCAGGTGAGTGCAAGCCCCGTGTCAGGCTCCGTTCTGAGAGCTCAGAGCCTGGTGCCTGCTTCAGACTCTGTGCCTTCCTTTTTCTTTGTGTCCCTTCCCCGCTTGTGCTCTGTCTCTGTCTCTCAAAAATGAATAAACGTTAAAGTTTTTTTTAATGTTTTACTTATTTTTGAGAGAGAGAGAGACAGCATGAGCAGGGGAGGGTCAGAGAGAGAGGGAGACACAGAATCTGAAGACAGGCTCCAGGCTCTGAGCTGTTAGCACAGAGCTTGACACGGGGCTCGTACCCATGAACACGAGATCATGACCTGAGCTGAAGTTGGATGCTTAACTGACTGAGCCACCCAGGCGCCCCAAATGTTAACATTTTTTAATTAAAAAATAAAAAATAATGCTATTGAACAGTTAATCGACTGCAGTGTAGTGTAAACATAACTCTTATAGGTACCAGAAAATCAAAACCTTCATTTGACTCCCTTTATTGAGCCACTTCCTTTATTATGGCGATCTCGAACTGAAGCTGCCATATCTCTGGGGCATACTTGTATTAGAGAAAAACTGATGGTGGGGGCTGTGTAGCTAGGACAGAGATTGACCTCCAGCAGCTGAGTGCAGATCTTGACCAACAGACAGCAAGACAAGCAGTACAAGGACCTCGGTCCTATAACTGGAAGAAAATGAATTTCCCAACTACTTGGTAAGGCATTTTTCCCTGGTTGAGTTCCAGACAAAGACACGCTCAGGCAACGTTATGATTTCAGTTTCAAGAGACCCTGAGCAGAGGACTCAGCTAAATTATGCAAAATCCCCATGAAAACTGTGCTTTATTTTCAGCTAACTTTGTGGGATTTGTCATGCAATGACATAAAACAAATACAAGGGCACATGAATGGTTCTTATAGTGTAACATATAATTTGAGGGCATCACTGTCATAGGTCCTGCTGTCAGAGAGGCAAAGACTTCCAGTTTTGGGAAATACTTATGGAAAATCTGGTGTGCTAGAAGCTAGGGGGAAAGGGTCATGAGACATCCAAGGGTGGGGTAAGGAGCCTTAAAAAGTGGGGACTTTCTCAGAAATGGTGTTCTTGGGACTAGGTGGGGGGAGTCATTGTAGTAGGAGGCCACACAGAGAAGTTTGCTTTTGCTCTTATATATTCATTGCTCATAACACTGACTTTAAATTGGGTGTAACTAAACAACTTTTTAAAGCGTGGTCCATTACCTGCACACGGAGCTCTTTCTCTTGTACTGGTGAGGAAGCAGAGTATTTAGTTGAGTGGAAACCATGCAGAGTTCCCCAGACATTCTTACCAGAAATTACAAAGACAAGAGAAGTTGGCAATACTAACAATGGCGGATGGATTTTACAAGGTATTATTATGACACTGGTTCTGTAACTTAATGTGGAAACAAACATCACTTAAGAGCTTGATATTAATGACACTTCTCCGAGTCCCAGGCAAGACCTACGGGATCAACACCTCTGTAGGCGGGGCCCAGTGAAGCTACATTGTTATCACACTCTTTGATGATGAATCTTTGCCATGCCAGATTAGAGAAACAATGCCATAGAATTATCTTGTCTATTTGCTCCTCCTAACATGGGTAACTTTCTTGGTCTTTGTTAATTCCTGGGGAAGATCTCTGGTCCTCTACATGATGTTCACTCCTGCTTCCTCTTCAGTAGGAGATAGAATCTTGAACTCCC
>NC_043710.1:94927573-94957917 GCF_006229205.1 Suricata suricatta
ATATATATATATATATATATATATATATATATATATATATATATATTAGGGCTTAGATCTAAGAGAAATAGACTATCTACATCCAAAAAAGTCAAAGCATAAAAAAAACCCACAAAGTTGACAGCAAAAGTCACAACACGGACCATTACCACTTTGTTCTGTTTTTCTTTATGAAGAGTATATAACTTCACATAACTTGCAATCTGACTTCAAGAACAATCTCCCATTAGGTTCCTGTCAACCAAGTGGTTCTGCTCAGTGCTTCCTCAGGACTGGATCCACAACACGCCCTTTTGTCTAGAATATCACGGGCTGATGAACACACTTCCACTGCTTCCCTCCACGTGGAAACAGTGCTTCTTTGTCCCCTGCTGATACCTCACTGGAGTCACTCAGTGAAGAGAGACCCCTTCAGTATCTTCAGTGGGAAGTTACATGTTTTCCCTCTGTAAATAATAAGTATTTTATGAGGAAATATTTTGAGGCTACATAAAATCCTGTTCCTCATCCCACACTCTTCAGTATTTCAGCCTCCACTGATGGTAGAGTGATTGTCTAATTCCAACATTCTTTCTACATGTACGACATCTTACTAAGATAAATAGTAGTCTCATCTAGTTATTCTAGTTATTCACTTATTTACATGCCTAATGTGTTCAACTGTTATAATCCATTATTGTCCTTACATATTTCCTGCTCAAATTGTTTTGCATCTGGCTATTAGGAGCACCTTTAATCTAACTCCTGTGTCTTTCCGTCATGTCCTCATTGTTTTTGAGTGCTTTCTTTCTGACTTTGGGCACAACCAGATGCTCTTGGTTCATCTGGAATGTTCTCTTCCCCAGGTCTGAATCAACCTTTTTTTTTTTCCCCAAGAAGTTCTAGATTATTAACCACAGAAGAAAATTAGCAACTAAGAGCTCTGCTCTAGGCATGCTCATTGCTCCTGATATATTACTTTTCAGAGGCCTTCACAATGTACAGAACTATAACACACACATTTACATCTATTACAAACATTGACTTCTCTGCCCAATCCATAGTTCTCTTTATACACTGAAATCCACGAGATTCTACAGACCACAAGTGCTCATGCAACACTACAGGGTTCATTCCAGATTTGCCTCTTTCCATATTTTGAACACCCTTTTGCAAGAGTAGGAAGCCTGGATTCCATTGCACACAACAGATTTCTTATTTGCTTAGCCTCCTGTGTGTAGTCACAAGCCCACCAATAGGTTTTGTGGGGCGCCAGGAAAATAGTCATCATGCGGGCATTCTGCATATATAAATAATATGATTTAAATTATGCAGAAAATTCATGGGTTCATGTAAGGTACAGAGACATATCAATAAGGACTTAGGAAAATGGGTGGAGGTACATACGCATTGCTTACTGTCAGAGCAACCCGTGCAGATATTCTTCACCCCGTCTGTCCCATTCACATCCAAGAATCAGCTTTTCTTGTTGTTTATTATCAAACGCACCATTCTTGGTTAATTTCCTGTCTCCCCGGAGAAAGGAACAATGTTATTGTTACTTACAACAGGAACTTCTGAACCTGCTGATATTAAAGCAATGTACACGATCAGGTTTCTGCAGGGCTTTAATAAGTTATTTATTGCTCATGGCATGGTATCATCCATCCTGCCCCTCATGAGTATTGGTTTCCGGTGACGGTCTCTAAGGCTGTTACTATGTTCCATTGAAGGTACCCGTAAATGCTAGTCTTACCAGAGTGTGCAGGCAAAACAGAAATGATCGTTCATTTTATAGTCATATAAAATTTACTATACAGAATTTTCTAGTAAAAATATAGAACAACATATCCTTCTTTTGAACTCTGTAGGCTGTAATCACTGCAGTTCTAGAATTAAACCCTTCTCAATGTTACCACATTCCTTGCCTTCCTGCCTTCTGCACAATATCACCATAGGGAGGGTAGGTGAGGTGTCCCGGACAGAGCAAGAAGAATGGTCCCATTCGGACAAGGAAGGTCTGTCTCTCACCTTGCATGTCTGAAGATCAACCAGGAAAAGCACGACCTCTCACACTGAATGGTAAGAGAGCACACAGATTGGAAAGACTAGGTGGTCACAAGCAGTTCTGGAGAACACAGGCTGAGACTTCCATGGAGGAGTCCCTGATATGTGGTGAGGAACCTGCAAAATAATACCAGTGCGGCTGGACTCTCTGCAGCCCTCAAGTGCTGCAGATCACGGGCAGCACAGGATCAGAAGGCAAAAGGGCAAGAGCCAGTGTACCGGCCACACATCTGGCTGAAGCCAGAGAAGTGCCAGTTGCCCAGAGTCCTGAGCTCTGCTTGGTTTTAAACACAGATCTCCGCATGCCAGCATCTGGTGCACACATGGACCTCCCCCATTCCACAGAAGAAATATGACCCTATGGAAGCAGTCCCCTTACCTTCTGCTCTCCTGAAACCATGGAGAAGCCACCGGATCTAGAAACAACCCCACAGGCATGAGTCTGGTGTTTGGGGCTTCTGGTCCATCTCATGTGGGTTTGGGGAGGAGCAGAAGGTTAGAGAATATCCCTGAGGGGAGAAACGGGGACACCCTTGCATGGGGCCTGCTCTAGGCATGGAGCTTCCTGTCTAGATGGCACTGCAAGAAAAGACACTCTAAAGCCCCTGAGATGCGTGTCCAGGGCCACGGCATTCAGGGGTGGCTTAAATCCTGGCTGCTACCGGTCACTGGCTGTCCAGACGCCCTCCTGGTCCAGGGCTGGCCTCTCATGGGCTGTCCTTCCTGCTCTGACATCTTACTTGTGTGCCTCCCATTGCCCCTGAATGCCCTTCTGTGTCTGTCATTTTTAACCATTTGACATTTCTTATATTGAGATTATTTTCAAAATTGCTATTATGAATATTAGTACATGAAAAGGGTTATCATCTTACAGAGATCGTGCAATCATTGTTGCTTAATTTCTTAAAGCACATTCTTGGAAGTGAACTAGCTTGGTCAAACTGTAAAGATTTGGGCAGATATTAAAGAGGACTCACATGGTAGCCAAAAGTTTTAACTCAAAAAAAAAAAAGAACTTAGCATTATTACATTCAATAGATACATTTTTTAATTAATTTTTTGAGAGAGAGAGAGAGAGAGAGACAATGTGAGCAGGGGAGGATCAGAGAGAGAGGGAGATACAGAATCCAAAGCCAGGCTCCAGGCTCTGAGCTAGCTGTCAGCACAGAGCCCAACGCAGGGCTCAAACCCACAAACCGTGATCACGATCACGGCCTGAGCCGTAGCCAGATGCTCAACCAACTGAGCCACCCAGGCGCCCTCAATAGATACATTTTTATTTTCCATGTCATTACTGAAGAAAGCCCTATTTCCTTTCCTTTGTATATAAATGTTTTTGTTTCATTAATTTTTATTGAATTTGTGCATCTGCCTGATATTGTTTAGAAATGTTAGTAGTTTTTATTGACATCAAATTCCATCAGAAATGGTAAAGCAAATGTCATCTGAGATATTAAATCCTGTGTCAGAACGACTTTGTTCCCAGTTCTAGGAGAGCCATAAAAAAGCCTGAAACTCACAGGAGGTTAGATGTACAATAATCTCAATTATATGGAAAACTTTTTCTCAATGGCCGTTTTTTAGGGAAAACAAAATAGCTCAGAATCCTGCATAGAACACTGTTACATGAAAATATTTAAAGAAATATTACATGTAGAAGAAATGAACATATCAGTTTGAAATATATTTTTAAGCCTGAAATTCAAGTTTTATCTTTCTACTTACAGAGGCTACAATAACATCTATGCCTTTTATAAAAATGTGATCGATTTGCAATTCTTACTTACCAAAACTGTACTGTTCAACTATAAGGTATTGAATGGTTTATTACTCATTTTTAGAAATGTCCCGTTATGTCTTTTTAAATCACTAGATAAAATTTATCAAATGTCTTTTGTCCATTTTTTTTTTCTGGTGGTCTGTTACCACGAGAGGTGGTTTTTCTTCAGTCTTACTATATTTCATATCTAGTTCAAATCCTATTTCTCCTACTATTAGATTGTATTTTTCTAAGGTTAGAATCTATTTTAATTCTTGACTTTAGTTCCTATTTCTCCAGCTTCTATTTAGAAACGATGCACATCATTTTATTAATATATTAAACATCATTAGTTAATGTATTCTTTAGGCTTTTGCTAAGCTGAGGCTAAAAATTAAACCTTGGCCAGATCATTACTAATGAGTTCATTCTGTTTTTTTCTTAACTTACACCTATGACTTCTCATTGAATTTTATTTTTTGCCCATTCTTCTTAATTAAAATTTCAAAAGAAAGCATCATTTCGTGATCACACACTTACACACATACATACCCATAAATCAAAGAGACAAACTTCTATGCTTATACTTAGGCAGTAGACTTTGGGTCACTATTATTTCAGAATGTCTTAAATTGTTGTTGTTGTAGAAATACTTGTTATCATTCGTGACTGGTATGTATTGAGGCTTTATATTCAGTAGAGAATTAAGCTATCTATAAGTGAAAATGTAGAGAAAGGTTTCTTATTTCAGAACCAAATTAATTTAATTACAAACAACTCCCTACTATAAAAAGCCTAGAAATGCCAGACAAAAGTAAAAAAAAGGGGTTTAGTGAGAATGAGTGATTACACAGAAAAAAAACGTTCTAAAAATGAGTGACTTAACACTTTTAAACCTCCCCCCCCCACGCACACACACACACACACACACACACACACACACACACACACAGCAACACATGTGCGCACCCAGGCAGAGGTAAGGCACTCAAGGTAGGGAAGAGGACATTAGGCCAGTGAATAAAGCCTAGAAGCTCAGAGTTCCAGTGAAAGCATTACCAGTTTCAGAAGTAAATTAGAAACTTCCTTTTTCTCATGTGGGGGGGATTTTCTCCCATGACAAATTGAGAGGCAAGGCAATCTGCATATCCTGGTTAGTGGTTAAAATCTTAACAACAACGTAAGAGGAGAAAGAGAAAAGCCAATAAGGCTGGATGGGTGTGAATGCAGCAAGTTCCCTGGTGCCAGAAATCACACTGAGCTCCATCTGGACGACCCCCAGGAAACTCACACACGTGGTTCTGAATACACAGTGAAGGCTCTCCTTTATGAAACTTACCTTGTAGGAAGAGTAATCAGGATCAGATTTGGAAAAGAGTGGATCTTGGTTGATGTATTTAAATCTTGCCCTGAATTCCTATTTCAGGACTTATACTTCTGGCCAAGGTGGAATAAACAACAGCTGTACCCACCCCCCAAGAAAAAACCAATTAAAAACACGTACAATATACAAAAGGACAGTTAACAACACCCTGGGCTTCGGGCGATGAAGGACATGGCCTCTGAACTACGGGGGTCGGGTCTCTGCCTCAGCTGACGGCACTGGCACTAGCGGAGCCTCCACGCAGCGGTGCCCGGAGGCGGCCCCGGGCACTTCTCAGGGCTCCTCCTGAGTGGGAGATGTGAAGTCTGGGCAGAGCGAGGTGCCAGCATGTGTCAGACGGAGTCAGAGAGGAGAGCGCTTCACACAGAAACAGCTCGGGGGACCCACGGAGAATTCCCTCTGCTGTTCAGCCAATGGAATGATCACGCTCACCTCTGACAGGAGAGGTGTCAGGGGAAACGGCCTGGGGCTGGGAGAAGGAACAGGGCTCCTGAAAGGACCAGAGGGATGAGCGTCCGGCACCCACGGAAGGCCTGGGGTGCTGCCTCATCCCGCCCCCGTCCCGCAAACCGCATACCTCACAGGGCGTGGCACAGGGTACACAGAGGATCCTTCCTAAAGAAAATTCTTTAATTTGCAATATTTAAATAAAAATATCCAGTACCAAACAAAGTAAAATCGACAATGTCCAGCAACAATAATAAAAAAAAATCACCTGATTTGTAAAGAAGTAGGATCATAGGACCCCTAAAGAGGAGAAAAATCTTTCAATTAAAACCAAGTGTGAATTGACACAGATGTTCCATTAGAAGAAACACGTATTACAACGACTCTCAGGGCTGTACTCTGTACTTTCAAAAACTTACATACTGACAGGGAAGGTACAAAAACAAAGGCGGGGGGTGGGGGCGGGGAGAGCCTAAAGATGGAAACTGTGATGTGTGAGCTGGAAAATCCAGAAATCATGAGACGATGGCACAGGAGACACTACATAAGAAAAGATTAGTTAAAAAAAAAAAAAAAAAAAAGATTAGTAAACTTGAAGGCATAGCAATGGCGCCTACTTAACTGAAACATAAACAAAAGAAAACAAACAAACAAAAATAACCAAGAGTAATAAACAGAGCGTCAGAGAAGTCGAGGACCACTTTGAGTGAGCTGACGTATGTGTAGCTGCAGTCCCCTAAACAGAGAGGGGAGGGCAGAAAAAATACTTGCATAAGTAAAGGCCAAAAGTATTCCATGTTTGATTTATATATACCAGATATACAGATCCAAGAAATTCAGTGACACTCAAGCACAAAGAATATACATAAAATGACATCAAGGTACAACCCAGTCGGACTGTTCAAAACCAGTGACAAAGAGGAACTCTTTCTTAAAAGCATCCAGAAGAAAAAAGAATGTGTTTCAAAAGGAAAACAAAGATGTGACAGGAGTCAATCTCCGACAGGAAGTCATACAGAAGAGAGGACAGTGATAGTTCACTCTTAGAGTGACGGGAAAATATTGTCCTACTAGACTTCTGAGAAGGGATCTTTCAAAAACACAGGTGAAATAAAAATGTTTTCAGACATGGAAAATTTGATGGAATTCATCACCAGCATAGCTACACTGTAAGAAATGCGTTTTGTAATACAGTTTTAAAAGTCTATTTGTTTATTTTGAGTGAGAGCGGAGGAGGGTTAGAGAGAGAAAGAGGGAGAGTACCAAGCAGGACCTCACTGTCAGTGTGGAGCCTAACGCAGGGCTTGAACCCATGAACCACAAGATCATGACTTGAGCCATAGGCAAGAGCCAGACACTCAACTGACTGAACCACCCAGGTGCCCCAAGAAATGTTTTGAAAATGTCATCCAAATAGCAGTGATTGTGGATGAAAATATGTGTTTACTTAAAGGAATAAGAAATGTTGAAAGCGATCCCAGAGTCCAGCTTTCCCCTGAGCACCTCAAAACTGCCCAAGGTCCGCTGCGTGACCTGTCACTTGCCTTGCTGGGAAAAGTGGAGCCAAATGTTAGTCTCATCTCTGCCTTCCTCTTTTCCTCAGCATTTCACCTATGTCCTTACTACCTTGCCATCACCAAAAATACTGTCAGGCAGGTTTAATATTTTATTCAACTTTTCTGGTTTGCTTGTGACTCAATATTTGGTGATATAAAATTTAATGCACTGAAAGTAGAACCCTCAGGTTTTCTTTATACCTCTTTACACACACATACATAATACATATCAAATTTTCTAAGTTTATTTATTTATTATAAGAGAGAGGAGACTGAAACAGGAGTGAGGGAGGAGCAGAGAGAGAAGAGAGAGAGAATCCCAAGCAGACGCCACACTGCCAGACAGAGCCCGACAGGGGCTCGACCCCATGAAACCACAAGATCATGACCTAAGCCGAAATCAGGAGTTGGATGCTTAACTGGCTGAGCCACGCAGGTGCCCCCATCTATTAAACATTTAATATGATTAATAATTAAAGTAAATTTGCCAATTTTTTAAAACACTGTTACCTGTCTTTATAAAGTCTTGAATTTCAATATTCTTTTAGACTGTTTTGTAAAGTGACCTGCTATACAAAAGTACAAAAGGAAGCAGTAACCCCAGCCATGGAAGTCCCTTAGGGAACAAAATGTAGTTTTAGAAATCCACATTAGAAATGGCAAATTCACGAGCCAGCATCGTGGTAGCATTCTCTGTGGTAAACGGCATCTATCAAATTTCTAATAAATTATTTTGTTTCTGTAGCAAATGATCACATATGATCTTCTATCTTGACAACTCCATACATGGGATAAATCTTATTTTTTATTTAATTAAAACATGCAAATATTCACATCTTCATTAATCATGAAAGACTGAGGCAGAGTGAGTTTTATATCAGAAACATATGTGACCTAACTTAGACTCTGGGATTTGTACCTCTGCTAGTAGAATCTAAGCCTTTGTATGCCTCAATTTCCCTGCCAATAAGAGGAGATGAGTAATATCTAATTTGTAGATTTGTGATAAGAATTTAAAAGAATTTAGGAAAAGTACGGTATATGACAGGCACTCAGCTAATTAATTTAAGCCTGGGGCTAGCTATAATTCATAATACACATCCCTGTGCAGATGATAGATAAAATTCAGCAACTCTAAACATCCAAGCATGAGTGAATCATGTCGTTAATTTATTCATCCATTTGTTTTGAATGCCAACCTAGTCAATGTCAGTTCTGATCCCTGCACGGTGATATTTCCTGTGTCTGAAGTGTTCTGATATTCACCTGTCTGACTGTATCTTCCCTGAACATCTTTATATAGCAACATTCTGGCTGTTCTCTGTCCCCTTACCTTGTTTGTCACTTACCTGATACTTGCCACTATATTTGCTTATCTGCGTTACATTTTTTCACCATGGAAGTGTAAACTTTACAAGGACCTGAGCTTGGTTATTTTGTTTATGGTTTGTAACTCAGTACCTTGCATTGTGCCAAACACAATATATGTACCAAGGACAATAAGAAATATTTTTGAGAATTAAAAAACTATGCCCTTGGTAAAAAGTATTCTTTTATAATATCCTTTAATGGTGAAATGCTGTTTTGTATTTATGGATATATATTTTTCCTTATTTTTGTTTAAAATATTTTACCATTTTAAATAATGCTAAACTAAACATTTTTGTACATAAATGTTATTGGTTAAGTCTAATTATTTCTTTTTTTTAATGTTTTATTTATTTTTGAGACAGAGAGAGACAGCATGAGCAGGGAGGGACAGAGAGAGAGAGAGAGAGACAAAGAATCTGAAGCAGGCTCCAGGCTCTGAGCTGTCAGCACAGCTCCCTATGTGGGACTTAAACCCACAAATGTGAGATCTGACCTGAGCCGAAGTCGGAGGCTTAACCGACTGAGCCACCCAGGTGCCCCAAGTCTAATTAAAGTGTCTCTTTCCATTTTTATTTTTATTTTTTTATATTAGAAAGAGATAAAGCATAAGCTGGGGAGAGCAGCAGAGGCACGGAGAGAGAGAGAGAGAGAGAGAGAGAGAGAGGAAGAGAGAGATGGAGAATCTTAAGTTGGCTCTACACTCAGCATGGAGCCTGATGAAGGGCTTGATCCCATCACCCTAGAATCATGACCTAAGCTGGAATCAGAAGTTGGATGCTCAACTCACTAACCCAGATGCCTCACTTTTCATAGTTTTAAAACTTACCAGGTTCCTCAGACACATGCTCGTAAGCGGGAGCACGGTAAAGACCAAGACTATGAAGTTCATGGCTGCATTCCTTCCAGCTAGCACTGGTGTCAGGCACGTAAGTGACCATGACTTTTATTTCCCAGATCACAGGCTTTTGGAGTGACCCACAAATGGGTCATCAAGTAAAAATACTGTTTGAATATTTATAAGCCAGTATATTCTAGCTGTTGAGTACTAGTTGTTAATTTTTTAACTTACAAAATGAAGATTTAGATCATTTCAAGGATTAACTATCTCTATCAACATGAACTGATTAAGTGCCTGGCAGTGACCAGTCAATGAAGAGTAGCCACAGTTGTTAACATGTAAATTCAGTTAAAAATGCAATGAATTCCCAAGTTTCTGCTTTCTTCATGTTATAAATACGAGGGATTAAAATCAGGAAGCACTAAGTGGATATATATTTTCAAGGTTTTTAAAAAAATGTTTACTTATTTTTGAAAGAGACATACAGAGAGAGAGAGAGAGAGAGAGAGAGAGAGAGAGAGAGAATCCAAAGCAGGCTCCAAGCTCTGAGCTGTCAACACAGAGCCCAACATGGGGCTCAAACTCACATACTGCAAGATCACGACCTGAGCTGAAGTCAGACACTTAACCAACTAAGCCACTTAGGTGCCCCTCATGGATATATTTTTGAAAGACGGCATATTAGAAAAAGATGCATAAATTTTATCACTAGTATATGCAGCTGTAAAATACAAATTTTTTAAACATTTATTTATTTTTGAGAGACAGAAAAAGACTAAGCATGAGTAGGGGAGGGGCAGAGAGAGGGAGACAGAATCTGAAGCAGGCTCCAGGCTCTGAGAGGTCAGCATAGAGTCGATATGGGGCTTGAACCCATGAGCTGTGAGATCATGACCTGAGCCAAAGTCAGACACTTAACTGACTGAGCCACCCATGTGCCCCTGCAGCTGTAAAATAGGAAAGCAATTCTTTATGGTATGCACTTTATCTACACAATTAGTAATTGCATTAGGAGTAATGTCCTCAAACTCCTGCCCTGGATTATTTAATTAACACTCAATAAGGCTATGTCTCTACAGAAATAGCTATGAGGAATAATTGTAACTTAAAACTTATCTGTTCCTAATGAACTGTAACTACCTCTAAACAATTTCCCTAAGAAGAGTCTAGTTGTTTAATATTGATCTTAAAAGTTAAAGCTCAAAGTTTTTCTGTTTACAAGGAAGCTGTTACCATATAACCTTAACAGCAAACTGGTAACAAGCAAAGCTGAAAAACACTGAGAATAATTTGTTAACACAAATCCTGTCTTGTTGTGCAAATATGAACATACTGAAGTATTCCTTGTACTTTGAGACAACTATTATCTAGTTATAATAAAACTATAAATAACATTGTGTAAAATTTTTTTCCAGTTAACAAGTCAACATCTAATAGTGAGGGACTATATTTTTGGGGCACCTGGGTGGCTCAGTTGGTTAAGCGCCTGACTTTGGCTCAGGTCATGATCTTGAGGTTCATGAGTTTGAGCCCCCTTATAAGTCTCTCTGCTTTCAGTGCTGAGCTTGCTTTAGATCCTCTGTCTCCCTCTCTGTTTCTCTGCCCCTCCCCTGCACGCTCGCTCTCTCTCTCTCTCTCAAAATAAATAAATAAACATTAAGATTTTTTAAAAAATACTTAAGACCTATACTTAGATGCAGCCTCAGAACAGTTGTGCTAAGATGATCATTCCTATGTTTCAAGAGTATATTAAAGGGTGGAAAGTAAAGAAGGTGGCATTTGGACTTGGGAGAAGGACACCCTAACATTGACTTTGCACCTGAAAGCAGTTGGTACTTCAGTAAATGTTCTCATGTTTAGTAGCTCCCAATTTTTCCATCTTTAAAGTGACGAGTTTAAACTGTACGGCACACAAAGTCCTCTTCTCCTGTTAACATGCTGTGACTGTACTGGACCAAATTACTGAAGAGTGTATATTCGTTGATTTTTCCTAGGTTCCTATGAAAGGATTAAAGAACTGGAATTTGCACTTATTTGATTAGGAAATACAGATCATCCAAGGCAAATCAGAACGTTATTAGACAGCTCATGCCCTGGAAAGATTCCACCTGCTAGCATCTTGAGCCAGCCAAGAGGCGGGGATGCCTGGCACGTGTCCCTCAGGTAAGCCACTGGCTCTCCTCAGGGAGGACTCAAGGAGGAGTGCCAACACATCTGGGAAAAAGCCAACTAGGACCAGGGTGCTTCCTAATTTACTTCATGTAGTCTAACCAGTTTTCTTCTTTGAATGACTGGATTTTGTATCATGAACTTGAGATAGTAGGAGGATTAGCCAGGTTATTCATTACGCGGGACGCTGGGTCGGAAAGTTTCCTTGGGAGCTCAGTGGGATGAGAGGAGAACCAGGGTTAATTGAGGACAGCGTTTGAAGGAGTTGGTATTGAATTCCTACTTCGTGGAACAGAAAGAGGAAAAAGTGGTGAACTGGGCCACGTGGGCGAAAGGCTGCTCGACGGGAGTGGGGCTTCACAAGAGAAGCAGGCAAGGAATAAGGTTCAGAGGAGATGAGGCAAGAGAGGCAGAGCAGGTAGAGCCCCGGCATTTGGAAGGGAAGACTCAGAAGGCGCTGTTTGATCTGGGAGCAAAGGAGACGCACTGAAATAGACAGATGACAGCTTCAAGAGATTGGTATAAAAAACGATTCAGCAATAGTGTGTTAGAGTCCTGGAGAGAGAAGGACCCAGAATGTAGAAAGCCAACAATGAGTACATTATTGGTTTTTTTTTTTAATCTCAGGTAACTGGGAATTCTAGAAAGATTCTGTAAGCAACAAAAAAACAACAAAACAAAACAAAACAAAACAAAAATGGAGAAATTAAAACTATGTCTTAAAGAATGTTAGATTTTACAACAATGTAGTAGAGAGGGGATGGCCACACTTTGGAGAATGTCAGAGATGATCCCTTAGTTCACGAGAACAGTGAAACAAAGAGAAACTATCAGAAGTACTCAGTCACTTGGCTAGTTATTCACAGACCTGGAAGTAGCAATAGTTCTTTTGACATCAAGTTCACATACATATCTATACTAGGTCATGACCTTTTTTTATGGACATTGCATACTACCAGAGTATTTATTTGGATACACTTTGGGCAATATAGGAAAATACCATTATGGTGTTTCCCAAACTGTTGAAAAAATAGGTAATATGGAGAATATGGGTGCACAAGCTTCAATTTTGCCAAACTTGGAGATGGCAGAAGGAATGCCATATCCTACTTGATTCATTCACTATAAACTCGCCTCATGTATTTTGCTGGGAGATGAGGTTATAACCATGAGAAATACTTTGTTTCTAATGTCAAGCGATTCATCAGCCAGTGGTGCAGACAAACGTGAAAATGAATACTGTTAACACAGGGTCATAAA
Source organism: Suricata suricatta (assembly GCF_006229205.1). Classification (NCBI taxonomy): domain Eukaryota; kingdom Metazoa; phylum Chordata; class Mammalia; order Carnivora; family Herpestidae; genus Suricata; species Suricata suricatta. Next base: position 94,940,404 of record NC_043710.1, read on the forward strand.
CTCCATGATAACATTGTGCACAGCAGGCTATACGAACTCCAAGAAAGGGCAAATTGACACAGTTTTGTTTAGTCCGAGAAGATCTTCTGGAGGAGAAAATATTTGAAAATGAAGAGCCAGAATGATTTCAGCCAGGACAGAGAGGAGGAGGGAATTTCTCAGGATAAAGTCAGCCTTGGGAAGAGCCTGTATCGCTGCGGTAAATGACAAGTTCTGTAGGAGAGGGTGTTGGAGGGGTGGGGTTGGGAGTGGAGGCTGGAGGAAGGGCTAAGATCACAGCGTGAAGAGTTGCACCTGCAATTCTACTGGGTTCACCCTTTTCAGGACCAGTGGATGAGGCGCTGACAGGCGACACTGAATAAGACGCATCTGCATGTCAGGATGCTCAATCCCGACACTGATGTAGAAAATTGTTCAGAGACTGGGAGACTAGGTAGCAAGCAGTTTCAGACCTCCAAAAGAAAAATAAAAGAGAGGTCTAACAGGCGAGTTGTGGAGACTAAGGGTAAGGCTGGAGGAACTCAAGATGTGTTTCAGAAGACTGCAAGGCTTGCTACCAGATGCACGCTGGTGGAGTGCAGAAGGTAGAGACTGGGTGTCCCTGATTCCGGCCCCAGAGACCTTGGAAGGGGGCAGAGCTACTAGAGTCTGGTCAACAATGGTCACTGTTAGCTGTTCTACTAGACATTTTGTGAAGGTTACCTTTTTAATTCTGATGCTTAAATTTTAAGCAAGCAAGACTCAGAAAGATAGATCTCTTTCTCTCTTTCTCTAATCTATCCTGCTACCCACCTAACTTTCTTGCCCAGTTTCCATATATTTTAGAAGCAGAGACTTTAAATTCATAGACTTATGATTCAACAATTAATGCTCTGTCTACTTTACCTTTCTGAACGAATCTCAGCATGGCTGCATCTGAGCCACCCCCAGCTGTTCTACATGGCATTAATTATGCTTCGAGGAAACAGATAACAAAACAACAACAAAAACTTTAAAGTCTAACATATAATGTCTGTATTTCTAAAAGTGAAGGTAATAACATTACCTCCATCACAATGATAACATCTAACATGGTGATTACGTGAAAGTGTATTTGTAAATTGTAATGCGACACGTGTTCATCACTATTCTATCAATGTTACTGTTAGCAGTTATTATGAAAAACTAAGTTTATCTCTGAAGTCAGATTAACTGAGATTTAATATACAATTCACCTTTTTCTATGTAGATTGTGATGAAAGTGATAAATGTACACAGTTCTGCACCCACTGCCATGGCTGTGATATGGGCTATCTCCATCACCCACAAAAAGAAGTCTGTTGTGCCATTTTGCATGCAGTCTGTTTCCTAATGACATCTGTCCTTCTGCAGACAACCTATCTGATTTCTGGTTCCATAATTCTGCCTTTTCTAGAATTCCATACAAATGGATTCATGAACATGTGACCTTTTGTTTCTGGCATCTTTCATTTAGTATAATGCATGTGAGAATAATCAATGTTGCTAGATATATAGGTAGTTCTTTCTTTTTAATGCTGAATAGTATCTCATAGTATGGATACCCATTTGTTTATGCATTCACCAACTGATGGAAATTTGGATCTTTTCCCACATTTTGGCTCTTATGCATAAAGCTGCTAGATATGTAAGTGTAGGTGCATTTAATTGGGGGGTTCCTAAGTCATATGACAAGTGCATGTTTAACTTCATAAGATACTGCCAAATGTTTCCAAAGTGCATTCCAGACAGCATGGTCTCAACATTCTAGTTGTTGTACCTCTTAACCAGCATTTGATATTGTCAGACATTTTAATTTAGTCAATCAAGTAGATGCGTAGTTACCTCATTTTGACTCTATGCATTTTCCCCGATGCCTGAGATTGTCCAACATCTTTCGAGCATTAATTTTTTATCCTTTGTGTGCAAAAGATGTGGGAAGAAATTCCTGACGCACTTGGGTGGCTTGGTTGGTTAAGTGTCCGACTCTTGATATCGGCTCAGGTCATGATATCATGGTTCCTCAATTCAAGCCTTGCATCAGCCTCTGTGCTGATGGTGTGGAAATTGCTTGAAATTCTCCCCCTCTCTCTGCCCCTCCCTTGATCGCTCTCTCTCTGTCAAAAATAAATAAATAAATAAATAAATAACTCTTTTTAAAATAGAAAAAAAAATCCTCCTATTTTTGAGGAATCTTTGTCTCCCTACTATTGAGTTTGAGAAATTTTTTTATATAAAACATTTCTGGATATAGACTTTCAAAATATAGATGCTTTGCAAACGGCTTCACGGAGTCTCCAGTTTGTCTCATTTTCTCAGAGTATTATTCCAAGAACAAGAGTTTTGGATGCTGTTGGAGTATAATTGATCGATTTCATTTTATAGGCCATATATTTTTGTTCAAAAAGTATTAACAAACCCATCTCTCCTTAAAGTAAGTGACAATACTTTCTCTCACGTTTTTTATTGCTGCAACTTTATAGACTTGACTTCTTACATTTAAGGATATGATTCAGTTCAGACTCAATTTTGTATTTGGTGTGAGGTTCCCTGTATCATTGAATTACTGTATGGTTATTACTAAAAATCAATTAACCATGTATGTGTGGATCTATTTTCTGGTTTTTCTCTCCCATCCACCTGGATGCTTATCCTTATGTTAATACTATACTCTTCTGATTACAATGCCTTTAAATAAGTATTGAGACCAGGTAATGTGATCCTTGAGTTTCTTTTAAAAACTATTTCATCCAATATGAAAATCTCTGCTTTTTAATTGCCTAAGAGTATAAAAAGGAAAATGAAAATCCCACAAACTTTGTAACGATAATTATTAACAAGTGACTATATATTCTTGTCATTTTTATTTTATAATGTTTATAAAATTATTATCCTAATATATATAAAATATAGTAGCTTAACTTTGTTATATAACATCATGAACAATTTATCATGTTTGGACTTATTATCTTCATTATCATTATTTTATTTTTAGGGAGGGGAGTGTGTGTGTGAGCGTGTGTGTGTGTGTGTGCATGTGCTGGTAAATGAGGGAGCAGCAGAGAGAGGGAGAGAGGATCTCAAACAGGCTCCATGCACAGCCCAGAACCCAACATGGGGCTTGATCCCATGACTATGAGCTCATGACCTAAGTCAAAATCAAGAGTTGGAAGCTTAACTGACTGAGCCAATCAGGCATCCCTGAAATTATTTTAATGAGTATTTCATTGTGTAGAAATATCATGTTATGAGCCAGTGTTGAAACTTTATGTTGATTTACATTTTAGGTAAATCAATAATATGGTGAAGAGCTCTGTTTTCCATAATTCTTTGTTTACCATTCTGGTTACTTCCTACAGCTTAATTCCAAAAAGTAGAAATATTGGGTCATAGAGTAGGAGAACTTTTAAGACCCTACCACCCCAAATATTTATCCACAAATGGAAACAGGAATAGAAATGAAACTATATTATTCTACATTGTTCACCAAATTTATATTCTTATCAGACATAAATAGATATATAGAGTGCTCATTTTCTCTAATTCTCACGAAAGCTGAATTAAATTTTTAATCTTTGTCAATCTGATGGACAAAAACGAAACCTCATTGTGACTATGAAAAACTTGCTTTGACTACGAGTGAGGCTGAATGTTTTATAACCTAATTGGCTATTTGCATTTTTTTCCGTGGATTAACTACTACGCATATTGGCAATTCTTCTTTTGAGTATTCATAAGTTCTTAATGATTTGAAAAAGTTTTTGGTGTCCTCTGCAACATATTCTGCATATTAACCAACACACATACTAACTTACTCATACATTATTATATTTTTCTGGACTTCTAATTTTATTTATGGTTACTTTTAAACATATTCAAAAAATATATGTTGCCAAGCCGGTCAATATTTCATGTTGTTTTTATTTTTCACCTGTGACTATCTTATCTTCCACTTTGTGTACTTAAAACAGTTTTTCTAGGGGCGTGTGGGTGGCTCAGTCAGTTAAGCGTCTGACTTCGGCCCAGGTCATGATCTCACAGTTCGTGGGTTCGAGCCTCATGTAGGGCTCTGTGCTGACAGCTCAAAGCTTGGAGACTGCTTCCGATTCTGTGTGTCCCTCTCTCTCTGCCCCTGCCCTGCTCATGATCTGTCTCTCAAAAATAAATAAATGCTAAAATAATAAACCAAAAAACCCATTCTTCTAAACCCAGAGGTCAGAAATTCATTCATAGGTTTAAACATATAACTTCGTTTTGTAAATGTTCACCATGTGATATGATGATTTTTATTATTGTAACTTTACAATATGGTTTAGTATCTAGAAGGGTAAGAAATTCTTATCCATTATTTAGAAACAATATTTCTAGACATTCTAAGATCTTTCAATTCAAAACAAGATAAAGGGGAAGAAAACCCTGAAATAGTTTACAAGCTTGTGTTTAATCTAGAAATTAAACTGGGGAGAACCGTCATTTAAAAAGTCTTCCTGTCCTGGACATTATTTAAGTCTTCTCTTACTTCCCTCAGTACTGGCTTAAAATAATTTAATTTTCACAGAAATCTTTAATTCATTGTAATTTCTATATATTTTATGTGGCTTAGAATTATTGCTTTAATTTTTCCCTTCTGATACTTCTATTTTTTAAATGGAGGAATTTTACTGACCAATAGAGTTGTATATGCTAAAATATAGTTCTCAAAAATATAGTTCTCTGTCAAATTGTTCTTTTGGATCTTGGAAATCAGTCTTTACCCTTCTCTGTTATATCAGACATTTATAGGATTGGTGCAACAAACTCTTGCTAAATGGGAAAAAAGGCCATCTTCTACTTGACTCAGAGGGAACCTTTGGATTGGAGAACTTCTCACTAGTCTGGCCGTAAATAAGGCACAGGTTCATCAAGGTCCCTACAGCAGAGCAGGGACTGTAGGTCCATGCCTTCCCCAGGTGGAAGGCCAGAATAACAGAAGAAACAGTCCCAGGCTTAGGAAGGAGGCAAATAATTAACAGCTTACAGAAATTCAGTCAGGTATGTAAATGGCGGCTTTGGGCATACCGCATAAACACGTGCTTGCTGTTGGACCTTTGACAAATTCTGTCATTCTATTTTTTAATAATTAAAACATATATATCTTTCTCTTTTCTTATCATATCCTGGATCTCTTTAGTTTTAGTTTAGTGAGTGGTAGCATCCAGAAGTGTTTGCAGGATCAATGTATTTGTTTACAGGATCAATGTATACTGTTTGGAACTCTGGATTATATCCAGTGGTTAACAGGGCCCTCACTTCAAGAACAGAGACACTAACTATCAAAGTACATGTGACGGGAAGAGCTTGGCCAGCTTAGTGTCTAGAAATTGAAACTTTGTCACAAGAGTAGATATTGAATTCTCCCTGAGGGTGCACTCCCGGCAATTTCAAACCCGGAAGAGAAAAAAAAATCTTCTCTCTATATGTAATAAAAATATGGAAAATATACTGCTCAGAAAGCAGGAAGATAGATTTTATAATCTGTGCTTAATTCTGGGAGCTGGCTAAGATCTCCAGGCATTTTCAAGCATAGTTAAGTTTTAGATAGATATGCGGCATTGCAATACTTTAATGTTTGGTGTACATTTTTAATAAATCATTTTCTCCTTGTTGATTTCTAAACCTTTCCATTTCCACATATGACTTGGGTGCTTTACCTGGGTTTAGTAATAAGACTAGCAGACAATGAGCACTGCATCACTATTGCCACCTATATGTGGAAGAATTTTGCCTGAGCCCTGTATCAATCTGGATGAAGAGTATAAAATAATAATATAAAAAAAGAACTACGTTTGATCTCCAACTTCAAACTTATGCACTGAAATCATAGTTGTATTCCTTATTTGGGATTTGGGATTATATATATATGTATACACACACACACACACACACACATACACATATATATATATATTTACTACATTATTGCTCATTTTGTAACTATTTTTTTATATTTCAAAGTTTTCATCTTAATCAAGTTTCAATGACCACTGTCTTAATAACAAAGACTCTTTGCATTGAAGAAGCAAATTCAAAAATGGTAATGCCGTCATGAGCCAAAGTTTGAGGTGATACGGCTTTATTCAGGGCGAAGTGTAGGTGAAGAAGAAATGGAAGGCCTGATAACGTTTTGCAGTGGCTTCTCAAAAAAGCCACATTTGAAATAAAGCAAAGGTTTAAAATGTAAGGTATTCCATATCTGTGAGCAGGCACTTTCGCTCAAAATAGGAAAAATTAATATTTCTGCCAAGGAGCTGCCAGATCTAGGATTTGGACAATAAGCTAATTTAAATAAACTATTTTAAATAAACTATTTTAAACCATAGAAATATTTTCCTATTCATCTTTTTTTAATGTTTTTTATTTATTTTTGAGAGATAGAGAGACAATCAAGCAGGGGAGGAGCAGAGAGAGAGAGAGGGAGATACAGAATCTGAAGCAGGCTCCAGGCTCTGAGCTAGCTGTCAGCACAGAGCCCGACGCGGGGCTCGAACCCACGAACTGTGAGATCATGACCTGAGCCGAAGCCGGAAGCTTAACCGACTGAGCCACCCAGATGTCCCACCCACATTCATCTTAATACTAATTTAAGATCCCAAAGTACTTGTAGATTTGGATGAACATTCTCTGTAAAACTTATAAGTGTGGGTAAATATTTTTAAACCTGTAGCATTTCCTTGATATATTGGTAAATCCTATGAAGTACCACATCAACATCTACTGCCTCGGTGGTTTTAAATTTATTTTGCTTACTGAGAAATTGTGAAATGGGTAAAACTCTATTGTACATTCTTTCTGAACAAAATTTGATGCAACTTCACTAACTAAAAGCAATGAAGAAAATTAGTTGATTTAAATGGATGTTTCTCTCTCATTAAATTATATAAAAAATGCTAGACAGTAATTATTGCTCTAAAAGTAGTTGTTTTGTGTGAAAAGTTGGCCCAATGAAGGGGTTATAAACATCTTCTTAATATACGAAAGGGGAGGAATTGTGACAGCTAATACTGTAATAGCTCCTTTTGTCTGAGAACCATGAGCCAGAGATCTCACAAGTGGCTGACTTGATCCAATCTTTCAGTTTCTATATTTTCTCCAGAGATTCCAGGGATTCATTGTTTTAAGGATCTCTCTCATGTGTGTACACACACACACACACACACACACACACACACACACACACACACCTTGCTGTTTCCTGATAGTTTTTCTACCACATACTGGCCAAGCAGGCAATGTAGGCTTTCTGGGTTTTGAAAAGGATTTGGGGAAACTTAATTTCATAAGAACAATAAATGCTTACCAAATCATTTGGGGGTGCTGGATTGCATTTTCAACTTAACCATTTCAAAGTATTCTTGTTAATGAGTATTGCCAATGTGTCACGATATGATGAATGACACCTTCATGGTATGCCACGCAATGTACTAGGCCTTACACACTCCTTGTTTCCTTCAATACATAAAACAAACCTACAAGGCAGGGTTACAATGCCCTAATGCCTATAAGGAAATTGGAGCTCAGGCAAGAGTCAGCCTGGCCACACAGTTAGCAGGTTGTAGAGCAAGAATCTCTATCAAAGCTGCCCTCCTTCAAACTGCATGGTCTGTCTTTGATGCTGTAGTGTGTTTGGTAAGACTGAAGTGGTCCACTGCTGCACTAATAACTTTCTTTTGTCCCATTTATTCATTCAAAAAATATCAAATGCCTCTAATATTCCAGGCACTGTTCTAGGTGCTCCAGATAATGAATACCAGTGAATGCAACAGACATGATCCTTGATCTCACAGAGGGTTTGGATGAATGAGAATATGTGGTAAACAAATCATCACAGGATAAATATAGAATAGCATGGTGTGTTATATTATTTCTGAAGGATGACACGTATGAGAATGTAATTTCAGAACCGGCACTCTTAAGAGAAGTCCTCTTTGAGGAAGTAACATTAAAGAGAAGCCCAATGCAGTGAGCTCTCCAGATGAACAGGAGAGTGTTCTAGGTATGAGGAGGCACATTCACACGTTCTGTCCAGGGACAGTGGCTAGCCCCGAGTTAGCAAAAGGCCAGCAGGAGCTGTGTGACATGGAACCTTGTGGACTTAAACTCCAGCCTTTATTTCTCCTCCTTTTGTGTACTGAAGTGCTGTGTGTCCTTCCTGGACTTGATGAAGTCAATCCTGCTCCATGGAACCTTTATGCCCCCTCACGCCTATGCCAACCTCTCCTTTCTCTGAGGGGTGTGTACATATCACCATGTGCTACTAACCAAAATGCTCACCAGGGCGAAATGGGAACTCTTTAGGAGCATCACACAGGGAGGAAGAGTCAATACTCTCTGAACTCAAATGTGAATTTTGAATTTTGTCCTCCCTCTCATGATGGTAGGACTGGATACAGTCTACTTTTCCTAGAAACCAAAGATGACTTATACAGAATCCGGTCCTGGCTTCAGTAACAGATCTGAATGCCGGAAGCGAAAACAAGTGGAATAAATAACACTGAAATGCTATGTAAGTGTGACATATTATATTTAAGAACAAAGCAAAGGATATATTATTATTCATAAGTGAGAATTAGCAAACATTTTCACATCATAATGTTGTGAAGTTAATGTGTAAATATGAGGTGCCTCAGTAAAACCTAATTCATGCTGCAAAGCTGAGAAACACAATTTTGGGTCTTCCTTTGTATAGGAATAACTCTCAAAAGAGCAAACACACACATAAGTTACCCAGGCCAAACTGAGAAGGTTTGTGTTAGCAAAAATGAGTTTTAATACTGACAGCAGATGATGGTTATAGGCACTTTTCATGGAAGGGGAAGCGATAGAAATTAAACTTCTGGGATCCTTTTGTTTCTTCTCTGCCAAATATTTTGACAGTTAAGATGACCAAAAAAAAAAAAGCCTCTCAAATTTAAGTTTATGATGAAAATATTATCAAATAATTACCTTCAGCAGTGCTTTCCCCTATATATGATTCTAGCTATTTCATAATTCATAGTTGCACTGACAACCAATTCCCGGGAGACAACAGGAAAATAACTTCTCATCTTCTGCTCTTATCCCTAAGAATCTTGGAACACGAGTGTTCCTTCAGCTCTTTCTAAGTAAGTAGGTATCTTATGACTATAGCAACATTTTAAAGCTTCTATTTAATAATTTTCGCATTATATTTACTGGCAATTTGTGCATTCCCTATAATTTCTTAGTTTATGATACCTTCTTGGTTTGTTTCATAGAATTATAAGTGTATTCTGAAAAGGTTCATGATGCAAATTCAAAATCTGTGACCAATCAGAAGAGTCTATTAAATTAGACATAATGATCATTCCCTCCTAAAAAAATACTGTCATTTAATTTAGCCACTTTGAACACAGCAACTGCTGGATCTTAGCAATATGAATGCAACATCCTATCCCTTGGAAATCCATTGCCAGTTGCCTCAGACTTAATTGAGTCTCTTGGTGGAACCTTACAAATGGATCTCATTTTCGGTGTGCCAGTGATTCGGGGCCTCCCTCCTCTTCAAGCTCCCCACACCAGTGACTGATCTGCAGTCACCTCTCTCTCTGCATCCCTGAAACCTCTATCAAAACATACCTATGTCTCATTTCTTCAGCAGGAAATAACCCGATAAATGACTGATAAACAACCATGACATAGGGTGATAGCTTCAAGAATGTGGTAAGTCAAAATGGAAGGATATTTGGGAAGGTGTCCTTTTTTTTTTATTTTTTATTTATTTTTGAAAGACAGAGAGAAACAGTGCGAGCAGGGGAGGGTCAGAGAGAGAGGGAGACACAGAATCTGAAGCAGGCTCCAGGCTCTGAGCTAGCTATCAGCACAGAGCCCGATGTGGGGCTCAAACCCATGAACTGTGAGATCATGACCTGAGCCAAAGCCGGACACTTAACTGACTGAGCCACCCAGGTGCCCCAGGAAGGTGTCCTTTGAAGGCGTGTAACTCAAATCCTACTATTTACACATACTATTCATGTACTCCCTTTATTTACATGTACTGTGGTTCCACTCAGACATTACTAGTTGAGCATCTTTGGAACAATCTTCTTCGGCCATGTCTTCCATAGAAGACAAATGGGACAAAACTTCCTATGTCATGATTTCAGCAGTAATCCTTGAAAGGACCAAGGGCTGAAGGGGGAGAGTGGAGGGAAGGGGGTGATGGTCATGGAAGGAGGGCACTTGTGGGGAGAAGCACTGGGTGTTATATGGAAACCAATTTGAGAATAAACTATTATTAAAAAAAAAAAAAGAAAGGATGATTTTCCACTTGGCGAAAAGACAAGTTGAGAGCCCCAAAAAACCTATTCTTTAACATGGCAGAAATGATCCTTCCAGAGCACATTCTAGATTATGTGTAGCTGTTCTGAGTATCTTTGAAGATCATTCAACTTAGTGGATTCTAACATTGGCCCTGCAACCACTGCTTTGCCTGGATCTTTTGTCAAAATATACGCAGGTTATTATCCAAGGTCCTGGGATGGAGAGAGATGGGTATACACCACGCCTGTCCTGGGGGGGGTTTAGGTCTAGTGAAGGGAACTGATATATAAACAGTTATATCGTAATGTGGAAAGTGCAGTGCAGTGATTAAAATGGTAGGGTGCAAAGGGAGTTTAGAGTGGGGAGAATTAAACTTTGCTGTTGCAATTACTCAGAGACACTTTTGAAATAGATGACAACATGCAAAATTACCCTGAACTTTATGGACAAGAAAAATCCTATAGAAAGCCACTATATTGTTAATCATCATCCATCACATGGACACACATTCTGGGTTCTGTAATACATAAGGTACCCAACAGAGGCCATTCAAAGTGTGCAATTGTTACTCTTATTTTCTTTACTAATTCTAGGAAGGCTGCTGAGAAAAAGGTTTTGAAAAATATTTGGTTTTAATCCTGTCAGTGGTGATTACAGTACTGTTTTAATTACAAAGTACTGCAAAAATTAAAAAGAGAGAGAGAGAGAGAGAGAGAGAGAGAGAGAGAGAGAGATGCTGCCTGTTATTTAAAAGTTAAAATTGTTATTTAACTAGGAGAAATAATTTTATGACAAACATTATTTCAAAAAAGCTGGAAAGTGGTCACGATTCCTCTCCATGGGATTCTATATCACGTCTTGACAAGTCAGCCTTTCTCCAACCCCACGCTAATAATGGCAGAATGCCTTTCTGGCCTCCTGAGTTATTGTTCTGCAAGGTGTATTACGCTTAGTGCTCATTACTATCTACCTGACTTGCTTCATTATTGTCTAGTCACATGAGATCTTTATCAAACCTGATGAAATGCGTATGCCATCCATTCAACAAACATTTACTGAGCACTCTCTATGCATAGGACAGTGTGCTGATTGCTGTTAAAACATGGCTTCCGCCATCGTGGATCTTGTGACATATATCAGGATAGAGACAAATGTACCTATGCTTATAGTACAGTGGCAGGTGCTAGGGGAGAGGAAAGTGAAAGGCACACTAAAGGCAGAGAAACGGGCATTAAAATCAGACTGGAATGGCTGGAAACCCTTCTCAGGAAAAGTGGCGCTTGTGCCCTATCCTGTCTAAAACCTATAATTTGGTTGGATGAGGACATGGGCAGGGTTTTCCACTTGAAATAAAATATACAGTTTTGTCCCTTATTAGCATAGCCAATTAAGGGCTGATGATGAATTGAATGCATTTTGAGTATATTTTAATCCATGTGGGAAAGGAAAAATAAAACCACTCTATAATCTACTGCACTGCACATTTTAAATTACTGAGACGAACTAACTATGTAACTGTAGACCGCATGGCCGGCCAGCATCTGGGACATGGGGTGGCACCAGAGCTGAGTCTTCCCATGTGGTGTCTGAGTCTCTTTGGGTCTCTATTAGGCAATCAGCAAGCAATGTGAATTGCTACGGATCTGCAGAGATAAGGATGAAAATGCCATAAAGAGTCCTTATCTTTCCTGACCATAGCCATTGTTCTTTGGTAGGTCTTGGTCTCTTTCCATAGGGATTTTCTAGAAGGTGAGCATGAAAGATTAATTGGCTGAGGTAGGAGGCATGAGGGAAATGAAACACAATGCTGACTAAGACAGGATTAAACAGCTGTAAAGAACTCACGTCTCCTCTTGCTCCACAGAATTCAGATTATTCATTCATTTACACATTTAATATATTTATTTCAAAAGCTTTCAGGGGGCACCTACAGCACCGGCCAAACCCTCTGCTGACATTCACAGAGAAATCAGACATAGCCTCTGCTCCCTGGAGCTCGTGGGGTAGCAGAGAGACCTAAATCCACACGCATGGGTGTAAGAGACTGTCATGAACCCAGTGACTGACGTATGCATGGGTTAGATGAGCAGGAGTGAGCAAAGAAGGAGGCATGGAAAGCTTTGAGGCAGGAGGTGATGCCTGAAGGGCTTGTTGAAAAAGTCAAGGAGTGAGTAGGGCATTTGGGCTTGTTGAAAAAGTCAAGGAGTGAGTAGGGCATTTTGGACAGTGGCAAAGCACGGGCGAAGTCACTGGGGCGTGTGTCAGCCTTGGTCATGGGCTGTGTGTGGGTGTGGGGAGGGAAACTTGCACCAAAGGGGGAGCGGTGAGAGAAGAGTCTGGAGAGGCAAGCAGAGCCTAGCAACTCCAAACACCACGCTCACCAGGGAGCTTGGTATTACTGCAGAAGGTGCGGAGGGGCATTAAAGCTGTTACAGTTCTAATTACTAATAAGTCAAAACGGAGCAGCGTTACTCACAGTAGCCAAAAGGTAGAAGTAATACAAATGTCCCTCAACTGATTAGTGAATGAACAAATGTGACCTATCCGTGAAGAATTGGAACACTAGACTAAATGATGGAAGCCTGACACAAAGGCCACAGATGGTACAATTTCATTTACACGAAGTAGCCAGAATATATAGATCCAAAGAGCCACAAAACAGATTTGTGGTTACCAAGGGCCGAGGGGGACAAAGGACAGGGATGGGCTGCTTAATGGGTAGGGGTTTACTTTTGGGGTGAGAATCACATTCTGGAACTCGGTAGAAGGGAGGGTAGCATAAAAATGTGTGTGCACTAAATGTCACTGAAGTATACACTTTCAAACAGTTGAAATGGTAGATTGTATGGTATGCTTATTTTGCCACAATAAAAAACATAAATTAAAATTTTAGCTTAAAACTAAGGGAATCACGGTGCCCCTATAGGAAAGCAAAATTCACCTCCCTAAAATGTGTTCCGTTGGCATGCGGATTATTTTAGGCTAATTTATTTTTTATAAAATGTAAGACTTAAGAAGTTTTTCTTCCTTGCCTCCCCAATGACTGCCCAAAAGAATCTATCTAGAGGATCTGTTCTAGGAAACGAGCTGTCACCAGAGAGAACTGCAATGTGATACAATCAGGGATGGTGGACAGGGAGACACCGAGCGTGACCTGTTGGATCAAAGTTCACTCTTTGTCCCATCATTTCTGAATGGCTCCAGCAATGTTTACCAAACAGTTATTCTTTCTGTTTTCCTGTGAATTGCCTTCCTTCTTTAAAAAAATTTTTTTTTAATTTATTTATTTTTGAGAGACAGAGCACATGCGGGGGAGGGGCAGAGACAGAGGGAGCCACAGAATCTGAAACAGGCCCCAGACTCAGAGCTGTCAGCACAGGGCCTGATACCAGGCTCAAACTCACAAACCTTGAGATCATGACCTGAGCCGAACTTGGATGCTTAACCAGCTGAGCCGCCCAGGTGCCCTTGCGTTCCTTCCTTTAACGCCCCAGATACCAACCTTCTTCTCCTGAGTCCAGACTGAGATACATACTTCCTTTTGCCGGTTTTTGGAAGCTCTCATGTTTATGTGAATTCCCTATACATATGTAATTAAATTCGATTTTCTCCTGTTACTCTGACTCATGTCAATTTAATTCTTAGAACAGTCAGAAGAATCTGGAAGGCAGATGAAAATTTCTCCTCCTCAACGCATGAACAGATAGTTTGCTGTAGCTAGTATATGGTTACAGATGTAAGATTCAGTGGGGGATGGGGAAAGAGGGGTGATGCCTGTTGTAAAAAGCAGACTGGCCACCCACTCCCAGTGGGCTTTCTGCCAGGACATGGAGGCCCTCTTCTGTACCCTTCAGATCCACTGTCTTGTGTTGGGAGAGCCACCCCCTTGAGTACAAAGTAGGCACTCAAGAATCTGCACGATCCTGCCAAAACACGGTCTCAGTGTTTATACTGTCTTGAAATCATTGCATTGTGAACCCAAACTCAACCTATTTCCTTAAGTGGAAGTGGTCTTTCCTCATTCTCTTAAGAGGCTGTCTTCAACTTCCAGCTCAAACAGGTTTACTTCTGCACTTACATTATTAAGGCAGTATTAGGTGGCTTCGTATCTTGCTTCTTCTTCAAGGACATGACTTTAATAACAATTCCTCTTGTGTTGTCAGTGTTTTATTTCCATTCCAGAAGAGTTTAAACGTCCTGGTTGGATTGTGTAACATAATGTGATCAGTATAATCATGTCAATTCTGTGAGTTATCAAACATGTATTATCCTTAGACTTCCTAATGGAAAAGTCAAGGCTCACAGGACTGAAGTGGCATGGCATACATAGCAGAGATCAGGGGCACCTGGGTGGCTCAGTCGGTTAGGTGTCTGACTCTTGATTTTGGCTCAGGTCATGATCTCGTGGTAGATGAGATTGAGCTCCACATCAGGCTCTGTACTCACAGTGGGGAGCCTTCTTGGAATTCTCTCTTTGCCCCTCCCCTGCTCCTACACTCTCTCTCTCTTTCTCTCTCAAAAATAAATAAACATAAAAGATAGATAGATAGATAGATAGATAGATAGATAGATAGATAGACAGACAGATAGCAGAGGACACAACCCGCACTCACACACAGGTCTCCACATTCAAAGTGGGGATCAGTCATCCCTGAGGCTAATTCTGGACTTTTCATTGCAGGAGGTGAGCCCTGTCTGCCAGCTTTAGACCTGATTTTGTAGAGTGACATTAAATTTCTGCCCACCTCTTCCCTTCATCGGGTACCTCTTGCCATTATTGCTAGGAGTCTAAACAAAATGTAGCTCACTGTTGACCATGCACTCAGAAGCCTCACTCTTGGTTCCTTTTCTCTGGGTGATCTCATGCTTTGGGATCATAAGAATCCAGAGTGAAGGAGAGTTTGGAGCTCATCCTATGGCCCTGCTGAGTTCTGAGAACCATCTGTGAGTCTAGATGCAATACAGTGTCTTTGTGGGGAGGGGGAAAGGGTGAAGGTGCTGGTCATCATAGGAATAGCTTCTCGGACACAACACACAGCAGGGTGACATAGTTAATAATACTGCAGGTATATCTGCAGGCTGCTGAGAGTATATTAAAAGTTCTCATCACAAGGAAAAAACTATGTGAGGTGATGGACAGTAGCTCAACTTACTGTGGGGATCATTCCACAATCTCTACAAATATCAAATCATGTTGTGTAACTTGGACTAACACAGTGTTAACAAAATAAAAAGAAGCTACAACACTAAAAAGATAGTCTTGTGGATTGCAACATATTTTTAACACACAAAATTGTGATGATTCTACCTTCCATGAAACACTATTCTTTGGATTTATTATTTTTTAAAATGGTCCCATCATATTCTCATATAGTTGAACAAGGAAAATACGGCATCTCAAGGTACTGGCTGACCGCTATTGCCCACGCTTATATGGTGAGTGCCCTTTCCTGCTACTCAAGATGACAAACCACTAAAAATAAATACAGTTTAAAAATTAAAAATAGGGGGCGACTGGGTGGCTCAGTCAGTTAAGCATC
Source organism: Suricata suricatta (assembly GCF_006229205.1). Lineage (NCBI taxonomy): Eukaryota > Metazoa > Chordata > Mammalia > Carnivora > Herpestidae > Suricata > Suricata suricatta. Next base: position 94,956,258 of record NC_043710.1, read on the forward strand.
TGACTTCAGCTCAGGTCATGATCTCCTGGTTCCTGGGTTTGAGCCCCGCATCGGGCTCTGTGCTGACAGCTAGCTCAGAGCTTGGAGCCTGCTTCAGATTCTGTGTCTCCTGCTCTCTGACCCTCCCCTGCTCATGCTCTGTCTGTCTGTCTCTCTCAAAAATAAATAAACATTGAAAAAAATTAAAAATAAATCATGCATCTCTGGGTAAATGAGCAAGCCACTCCACACTTTTGGAGATTGGATTCAGTAACCTCTTGAAGGCTAATACAAATTCATTTTTAGGCTGCATCTGAGTGGCAACATCTGTGGCATCATTAGTGGAAGGTCGTTTTAAACATGATGGATTCAGACTATTTAATGTTTTAGCAATGATAAGATTCTGGCACTCATAATGTAGTCCAAGTTTCAATTCGGCCAACCCCTATGTATTTCCTGTAAACTATTGTTACAGGAGTTATTCTATTAAATCTTTGAAGCAGCATTGTGAGCTGTTTTGCCATTTTTATAGAAAACTAAACAGCATCGTAAAGATTACAGAGTTACATGAAAAAACCGAACTGGAAACTCGAGCTGTCTGGCGCCAAAGCCCATTTTCCTAACCATTATTCCATATAAGTATAATTATATTCCCGACTTCATATAAGCATATTCCATGTAAGTATGTGATTATAAAATTAACCAACGGTATCACAGACGACTGTTCCAACACTAATGATTTCCCTCGCGGCTCCCGGAGTCCTGGATTTCTGGTGTTTATCTTGGGCCATGCCCCATCCCGGGGAGAGAGAGCTCCTGTCGGTGCAGCCTGTGATCACAGGCACTATTCCTTCTCCTGTGCACACATCTTGCATGTAGGTACAGTAGAGATCCCAAAGGATGAATTATAGCACATCCCTAGGGCCAGGCCTCCAGTACCTTAGCAGGAGCAGAGGGAAAAGTACTTTGGAGTGAACTGATGTCGCCAGGCCCATACATCCTCTCCCTCAAACCCCCCGGAGGCTTCTCCCACTGGGCAGAGGGTAGGCTCAGTGTGATCTGCAGGCCTGGGGCTCTCTGGGGAACCCCTGTAGCCTGGCCTCGTCCTAGCGCTGGGAGCACTCCTGCAGCCTGAAACACTGCAGCTCAGTGGGCCTCCCAGCGGCTAATCCAGCTGCCACCGGCATGATTGCTCCATCCCCGCCTTCCCGTGGGGACACCAGGACTCTCCCCTAGCAGCTGCGGGAGGCAAGGTCAGCTGCAGACCGTCCATCTGGCCCCCACCTGTGGGCACCTGACCTCTCCGTGCTGCCTGCAAACAGTAGCTCTGTCTATCTCTTCTTCACACCAGGCCCCTCCTTTCTGTCTGCATATTCGGCTACCAGTCGTACACACTGAGTCGCCAGCAATACACACTTCGCTATTGTGTATACCATTTAGATTCACTCTAACCGCCACAGCGCCACGACGTGATGCTGGCCCCCGGGCTACTCACCTTGGCAAAAGCAGCCGTCCACCAATGCAGGGAAGTCATCCTTGCGTCTTTGCTCAAGGGGAAGTAAGGCTTTCACTGCTCCCAACCGAATGGATTCATGGAAAGTGAAAAACTTGGGGCACCTGGGTGGCTCAGTCGTTTAAGCATCTGACTTGATTTTGGCTCAGGTCATGATCTCACGGTCCT
>NC_043710.1:94958017-94968083 GCF_006229205.1 Suricata suricatta
GGAAAATAATTGCATATGTTAAAAAATATTGTTATATTCTAAAAAAAATAAATAAAGTTACAAAAAAATTCTTCAAGCAATAATTATTTGTAAAATTGAATATATTGGGTTTAATCCATTCTTAGTAGTTTTAAATAAAAAATGGTATTTCTTACTTTTTTCAGAAATATTTATTTTACTTATACTTTTTAATTATACACAAAAACAAAAATATTCCAACATTTCTATTCATTGATCTGGATTTTTCTTTTTCAGATGGAAAATCTTACAAGGTTAAACGTGGGTACACTGTAAAATATCTCTAAGGGGGATGACACATTTCTTACCTATGAAACAAAGTCACTTAAAAGATCTGTTTATTACCCTCTGGAATCCTTTTCAGAATTTTTCAACTGCTCTCTGACTCATTGCTCAGAGACCTATAGGAGATACCACTATTGAGTAGAGAGCATTTTTCAAATACTGTGTATTTCTAAATAGAGGATTTTGACTAATTTTCTACTAATGAGTAATTAGGTAGATAGGTTCATATCAATCATCTTATCTGAATCCCATTCTATACGTCTTGTTTAAATAATTTTTACATGTGACAACATTACAGGATGAAGTGGAGGGCTACAACCTTCTTTTGCCATTCAACCCTTTTAACCCTGATTAACATCAGGAACTCTATTTTACAGGACGGTTTAGTCGGTAGAACATCTGACTCTTGATTTTGGCTCAGGTCATGATCTCAACAGTTCATGAGTTCGAGCATCTGGCTCTGCACTGACTACACAGAGCCTGCTTGGGATTCTCTCCTTTCCTTTCTTTTTGCCTTTTCCCTGCTTGCTCTTGCTTGTGCTCTCTCTTAAAAATAATCATTAGAAGAAAAGAAATACTGAGCCTAGATGGCTCAGTTGGTTGAGCGTCCAACTTTGGCTCAGGTGATGATCTCATGGTTCCTGGGTTCAAGCCCTGTGTGTGTGTGTGTGTGTGTGTGTGTGTGTGCGTGCATGTGTGCATGACTGCCCCTCCTCAGCTTGCACTCTGTCTCTCTCTCAAAAATAAATATTTAAAAAATTAAAAAGAAGAAATATAGTTTACATTGTATCCCAGTATACAAATGCATTCATATTCAAAACTGAAATTAAGGCTTCATGAAACAACAGGCACCTTTTTTGTTTGTTTGTTTGTTTGTTTGTTTATGAGCAATGCACTGTTTATCCTTCTCTGTTAGATTTTTCCACCGTTTGTGGCCATATAAGCTGGTTTCACAACCTACTAATAAATTGGAATCCATAGCTTGATAATGCTGTTTCGTAGAGTTCTCTTATTTTTAAAATACCAGAGACATCCATTAAGGATTTATGTATAGTCCCTGAATTGGCATAACTAGCCAGTGGGTTGGTATCTGAAACAGGATCTCTTGTTTTTCAGCCTAGTGATCTTATTTATTCACACAACAAATTAGTTTTGAACACTTCCAACTGTGGTGGGGCAGAACATTCAGGAAGCGTGGGATTTTCAAACACAAACAATGTATTTCTCTCTTGAATTTAAAAAGATAAGAGTGGAACCATATTAAATTAAGTTTAAAAAATAATGATTATAGAAAGAACTAGAACAAAACAGGAAGAGGACAAGTACATTATTATTCTCTACAAAATGGTTATCAATCAGCTTTGAATTTCCATATGCTTTCACTACTTCTCTTCATACTTTTATTTATTTTTTAATTTACCACGTTTATGGATATATAATCAAAGTATAATTAACTGCATGTATTTAAGGTGTATAATTTGATCGTCTCAAGTTATGTGTGCCCCCCTGAAGTTATTCCACACTCACATCTCCCTGTCTATCTTACCCAAAGTCATCTCATGCTTTCTTTGTAATCTTCTCTCTAGTCCCTCCTTATCCTTTTATCACTGGGCGTCACTATACTTTGTGTCACTATAGCTTAGGTTACGTCTTCCAGAATTTTATGTTAAAAATCTCATAGTTTGGGTTCTTTTTTTTTTTTTTTGCCTTGCTTCTTCCGCTTTGCCTATTTATTGTGAGATTCATCCATGTTGCTGCATATGTCAGTAGTTCATTGCTTCTTACTGCTGCGTCACATTCCATTGTACAGACACAACACAACACAGTCTCCCGTTGACACGCTGAGAGACGTCTGAGCTGCTCTCACCCTGCAGGTGATGCAAATAAAGCTTCTGGAACCACCTGTATGCAAGTCATTGTATGCACATGGTTTCCTTCTCTTTGGCCAATCCAAAAGAGTGGAATGGCTGAATCGCTTGGTAGGTTTATGATGAACTTTTTAGGAAACTGCCTATTTCAAAGAATTTGTTTTCCAAATTGATGATGCTATTTTACATTTCCACCAACAGTGAATGAGAGCTTCAGCTTCTCTACATCCTTGCCAGACCTTCTTCCTAACACAGCTGATGTAGGACCTAGCCATAGACCAGAAGAAAATGTGTTGACAGCTCGGAGCCTGGAGCCTGCTTTGGATTCTCTGTCTCCTTCTCTCTCTGCCTCTCCCTACCCCAACTTCTTCTCTCTCTGTCTCAAAAAACAAACAAACAGACAAACAAACAAAACCCAAAGAGCAGGAGTTTTAAATTTTAGCAACCAGGTTATCATTTTAAAAATTTTTTACGGATCATGCTTTTGGTGTTGTTGGAAATCTTTGCCTGCATGGTCTTCCAGGATTTTAGAGTTTAGGTATTTATGTATATGATCAAATTTGGGTAATTACAAGATGTGAGTTTCAGAGAGAAAGAGAGAGAGAGAGAGGAAGAGATAGAGAGAGATACAGAAACAGACATATTGAATGGCTCAAGCACTATTTGTTTAAAAGACTATCTTCTCCTTTGAGAATCTATTTCTTGGCTCTCTTTCCTGTTCCACTGATATGTTTATCTATCATGACATTGCCACACTGTTTTGAAGACTTCACCTTCTACTAATTCTTGGTAAAATGTAATATTAATCTTCTAACACTGTTCTCCTTTTTATAGATGGGTTATGGCTGTTTTAGGTCCTTTGGGTTCATTTCTCAATGAACTTTAAATCAGTGTGCCAATTTCTATCAAAAAAAAATCCTGCTGTAATTTTATATGGGATTATCTTGATTATATAGATACGTTTAGAGTGAACTGACATGAACTGACATCCTAACAACATTTAAGCCTTTTAACCTATCAACATGGCATATATATCCATTAATTTAAGACTTTACTTTTTCTCACTGATTTTGTACAGATTTCAGTGTACAGTCCTTTCTGAAATTTGTCAGATTCATCCCTAAATATTTTATACATTTCAATGCTATTGGAAAAGGTATTGCTTTAGTAATTTTCCTGATTGTTCATTGCTAGTATATGGAAATATAATTGATTTTGTTTCTATACTGATCTTATATGCTGAGACTCTTGTAGGGTCTTATCAGTTATTAGTTATACCTATTAGTTCCAGTAGTTTTCTTGAAGATTCCATTGGGTTTTCTACATAGATAATCATGCCACAGGCAAACTACTGTGGTTTTACTTATTACTTTCCAATCTGGATTCCAACCCACTGCCCTCTAATCTGCCTTGCTACACACCCCTGACTAAAACATCTAGTAAATTATAAGCAAGAGTGATGAGAAACGACATGTTTGCCCTTTCCCAGTCTTAGTGAGTAAACATTCAGTCTACAGACATTAAGTGTGACGTCTGTCAACAGGTGGAGGAGGTTCACTTCCATTCCTATTTTGTGAGTATTTTTACCAGAAATGATTTTGGATTTTGTATTTTTTTCTGTGTCTATTGAGATAATGATATGTTTCCTTTTATTTTGTTAATGCAGTTAGTTACAGTGATTGATTTTCAAATGTTTAAGCAGTCTTCAATTGATCTACCCCACTAGGTTATGATGTATTATCCTCTTGATATATTTTTAGATCAATTTGCTAAAACAGCCCATAGATATTTGTTCAGTGGCACTGAATCAGAATTTCAATTTGGAAATTCTTGGTTATTGAAGCGAAACATATTTTTATGTACTTACATACCATCTCTGTGTTCTCTCTGGTAACGCGTCTTTGCCATTGGGTTGTGTCTACTTGTTGAGTTTGGTAATTCTTTATAGCTTTAGAAGGTAGTCCTCTCCTGAATGTGTGTTTACAAATACATTTTGCCATTCATCCAGTGCGCTGCTGTTGCATTTTGTTTGTTTGTATGTTTTGTTTTGTTTTTCGTTCTCTAGCGCTGACTTTTCCAGAGGGGAAAAATATTAATTTGGATGAAATCATTTTTCCTTTTACAAATCATATTTTGATGTCATATCTAAAAACTATTTGGATAGCCCCAGATTATGAATATTTTCTCCTACTTTTTTCTCTAAGTTTTATAGCTTAATATTTCATCTTTAGATCTAAGAACCACATTGAGATAATTTTTGTATCAAGCGTGACATTTAGGTCAAGGTTCATTTATTTGCTGAGGGATATGCAATTGCGTCATGACCATTTGTTTAAAAAATTATTATTTCTGTGCTGAATTGCTTTTCTATCTTTGATAAAAAGTAGCATATTTTGTAAGTCTATTTATGGACTCTATGTTTAATTCCATTAATCTCTGTGTGGAATACAGTTATAACACCTATTTTATTATCTTTGCTAATTCTACTATCTGTTGGATAATTTGGATCAATTGATTTTTCTACTCATTATAGGTCATGGTTTCCAGCTTTTTTTTTTTTTTTTTTGTATTACTAGAAATATTTCATTGGTTGCCAAACACTGTGAATTTTAGTTTGTTGGGTGCTGGATATTTTTATTCTCTTACAGATATTCTGGAGTGTTTTTCTGGGTCCCAGTTAATTAAAAGTAGTTTGATTTTTCAGGTCTTGCATTTATGATCTCCTAGGTGGAACCAGATCAGAATTTCTGGTAGAGCTAGTTATTCCACATTACTGAAGCAAAATGCCTCTGCGTGCTCTATCCCATGTCCCGCAGATGACAAGGTTGTCCAGAAAGGCTGATGGATGATTCTTACACCTTTCTGTGAGAAATGGAAACTGTACTTGTCATTCTTTTCAATGATTTGTTCCTGGCACCTTGTAGTTTCATTTCATGGAAATGTGGATTAGTGCTCAGCTCAAGGAAGAACTTATTCCGGTCTTTAGTTCAGATTCCATGCATATCTCTCCAGGGTTCTGTCCTTTCTATGCCAATGGTCAGTGCCATCCTTCAACTCAGAGAGCTCCCTTGTCTCCACCTGGGTATGTCCTCCCTGCACGGTGGCCTGGAAACTCAGGGTAGTAAACTGAGGTAACCATGAGGTTTATCTCATTTGTCTTTCATCTCTCAAGGTCACTGCCCATCACTGACCTTCTGCAGTGTCTCAAATACCATTGTTTCATATGTTTTCTGGGTCTTTCTAGGTGTAGTTCCAGAAGGGAGAATGAATTTAGCCCTTATTACTCCATCTTGGCTAGAGCACAAGTCAGAATTTCCATATGCTTTTAATACGATGATATAGATCCTGTATTTGAAGAAAATTGTGTCAGCTCTTGAGAAAACCAGAAAAGAATTTCACTGAAATTCACACACTTAGAAATAGGGCTTTCAATTATAACTGCATATGGTTTGTCACAGAAAGGGATGCTTTCTTCTCCAAGGACTGACTGCAGATATCCTTAAAGACAAATTTTAATCTTTGCTGAAATGAGGTATCTGTAAATTGCACACATTTGTTAGATAACCACAAATTTCTTCCTTACGTGCTTCTCAATCTCCAATATAACCATGACTAATTATGTCGCTGTCATCAGATTATTGAAAGAACTAGTCAATATTTTATCTCAATTTTTGAAGAACTTTAATAAAAGTCTTGCCAAATAATGTGAATTTAAAAGAGATAGAAAAAAAGTCATCAGACCATCTGACAAATGAAATGAGATTTTTTTTTTGAACAATGTTTCAGAATCTGGCCAGGTTCAGTCAGCTGCCACTTTTTTTCTTGACCTGGACCTATAATAGCAGAACATCTCTAAAGTGTAAAAAAAAAAAAAACCATCACAACAAATGAAACAGCACTTAGTACTGTCACCTTAGCCTTTTTAAAATTGCTCTTTATTTTTTGCTTTGCTTATGTAAGTTGACTAAAACGTGGTGAGCTGTAGAGAGGTGCCACAGAGGTCCTGTGACCTGCCAGTGATATGCAGCCTACCATTTCTTCGTCTACACACAGGGGAATCAATGAAAGTACCCTGCTCCTACCCCAGGGGTCTGGCCTTCCTGCCAACTTTGAACAAAAGCAAAAAGAAAGAAGATTTGATAATGAAAAAAAAATAGAAAAAAATATATAGTGTATATCTGCCTTAAAATAAGACTGTAGATATTGCAGCTAGTAGAACTTCCTTTTCAACTCAACATGGCTCTAAGGGCTGCAGAACGTATGCTACATGTGTACAGACAATGGCGACAATACTTTTTATCAGGTCAGAAGATTGTGTTGCCATCATAAAGGTAGTGTCTGACCCTCTGCTGGTTCTCCCTGAACCCAGGCTGACCCCTCTCAGAACCTCCACGGGGCCGTGTAGATGAGAAGTTTCCTATATAGTACACTAAGCTCATTAAAAGACTAGGACATAGAGTAAGTATCAAATGCGATGAGATTATTTTAATTAATTATACCATTTGTTATGCTAGTTAAGCAATCAATGATTTCATAAAACAAAAAGGTAAACAAAAAGATATCTTAAATTCATCATCAATAAGTAATTAATAATGACGATCACAGGTCTTTTCTAATAGTCACGAATAATCCTTTTTGGTTGTTTAAAAACACAAGAATATCTTGGAAACATCAAGCATCTATTTACAAAATAGCTCACTAAAAATTACCATTATGACCTGGAAAAAATCTCATGTTTTAGGTACTTATTAAATAGAAGAGAACGGGTCTCTCCAAATGGGAGAGACACCAGAAAGTTGAGTGTGAATTTATATAGAAACAATGTAATGTGCTTCTATTTGAAAAGCTGCTCTATAAAGCAGGGTCTAAATCTCAGTTTTTACCTCTCAAAATTCACAAAAACAGTTTCACTGTTTGCAGAGTCTTTTGTAATATTTGCAATAAGTCTGTCTTCCAATATATCTGATGCAGTTGTAATATAACGACAGATAGAGATGAATCTCAATAGCAAGAAAAAAGTTAATCAGCCGATATCTGCAGATGAACAAAGGAATCAAAGAAGAGAATAGACACTAATAAATAAAGTCTTGTCTACAAATGGCAGAGGCTATAGCAACACCTGAAATAATTCCAAACTAAGCCAACCATTTAATTCTATTCAATATAGTATCCTATTTGGTATTTCCTATCACTGGATAAATTAATAAATTATTTCAGTACCTGACAAGCATTGTACCTATTATGGGAAGGAAAACAAGAGACCTCAGAAAGTATAGCCCATTTTATGTAGCTGTCGAAATGGTTCGACAGACCCCTCTCTGCAATATTCTTTTCCTAAGTTATGTAGGGTTTCTACTTCTTCAAAATTTTCAGAGATTCCTTGGAGGTTTACTTTTGTTTGCTCCACAGTCTGGCAGATATTTCTACACATGCCTACACATCAAAGTTTATGGCACTTATTTTTTTAAATGATCACTTTTTTAAACTGACATTATTAGTGCTTAGAATGATATCATTTGTTTTCATAAATAAAACATTAAACATGAAGATTTTCAAATGAAAGAGTTTTGACAAAACCTATAATTGAAACTATGTAAGGAAAAGAGAAAAAGAGATTTTGAGATCAGCAGATCAAACTTAAAAGGCTGATTCTTGGATAGTCTTTCTCCAGACATACAGAACTCTGATGGATCAGAAGCATAAGACTTATATTTGAAAATGTACATCATCTTAAAACATGAGTAATCATGCAGTTTTCAGGGCACAATATATAGGACTTTAAAATGCAGTGAGTAGTCATATTGCAATGACTGCTGTTGCAATGATTGGTTCCCTTGCATTACTTTTTGTTTTCATAAAAGGAACTCAATTCCTACAGTGTTCTTTTAAGAGGTATTTTAAGTTTTTCATCTAAAATAAAATTGATATTTATGCCATTAATATACATAAGAATGCATGGGTGTGTATATACATCTAGTCTATGTATGCATGTGTATATCATATACACACACACACACAGGTTAGGGATAGGACACCTCTATACACATAAACATACCTCATAAATATTTGCTAAAAAGATGGAAAAGTGAGAAACATGAAGGATTTACCAAAATAAAAGAATAATATAATTTTGATAGTGTCTTGGTCCCCATAACACACAGGTGCTAACTGGACTGGCCAGCACTCTCCCCAGGCCGTGTTATTAATAGGCACCAGTGAAAGATGTCTGCTAGGGTTATCCAACCATCATCGAAGACCTGTCTTTGTCTGCTTGGCTACTATAACAAAAATACCAAAAACTGAGTAGTTTACAAACAGCAAACATTTCTTTCTCAGTTTACAAGTTGAGAAGTTCAAGGTCATGGCACTGGTAGATTCTATGTCCAGTAAGGACCCACTTCCGGGCTCACCTGGTGGAAGGAGTGAGGGAGATCTCTGGGGCCTCGCTTATAAGAGCACCGATCTCATCCCTGATGGCTCTCCACTCATGACCTGACAGCCCTCCAAAGGCCTCACCTCCAAACAGCATCACACTTGGGATTAGATCTCAACATATGAATTTTTGGAGGACACAAATATTTAGTTCATAGCTAAGCTGAATGAAAGTCACACTTAGATATAATGCCTTCCAACTCTACATACATATGCCATTTTTTGCAGGTGAAATGAGGTAAAATGTGTATTGTTGAAGTCCTGAGAGAGAAATGGAATTATAAAGTCATACTGTGACATGTGAAGGGGTTTCTCCAGAAGAAGAGAAGTAACCTAATTATTTCCCCTGGGTAAAGGTGTTAAGGGTTGCGTGTTTGTGGATCTCCAGCTTCCATTATCCATTACAGTGAACTCATTCTCTCTAAAACTGTTTCACTAGAAACAATACCTCGAAATTCTAACAAATCCATTTATTGTGTAGTTGCTAAGGATATCCTTTTCTGAAAAGTGTTGACTAAATTCTAAGATAATGTGCGTAATGTGTGATGAAAAGCTGTCAGTAAATTAAAGACCAACATCTACTTATCTATCAATCTATTTTAATCCATGTATATTATATACATGTAAAATAATTCATATAATGAGATTAAGGACCCGAAGACTAAAGAATTGCTATCTTGTGTAATTATAACACAATAATATAGTGGACACCATGTGTATGTGCAGCAAAGATATCCAAACATACAGTGTTTACCGTGGCTCAAAAGGAAGGTATTGTGGCTTGAAACGGCTCACTGATTTTAAGAAAAAACAGGAAGAACAAAAGACTAATACAAGGTATGAATATTGAGAGTTTAGATATTTGAAGGCAATTTGTAAATTCCTATATTTAGTGTAAAGTTTGTTTTTCCAGCAAGGATTGCTATTTACAATTCTCCCTTTGGACTATCTTGATTTATGAAAACTCATTTTAACAGAGGACTTACGAGTTTCATTTTTATGTTTGTTATTGTGGCATACATTTGGGGGAAAGCTTTCGTAAAAGATCTGGTGGTTTAGGGGCTCATGGGTGGTTGTGGAGACTTCTGCTAATGTCATGATCTCAGTTAGTGGGTACGAGCCCCGTGTGGGGCTGTGTGCTGACAGCTCAGAGCCTGGAGCCTGCTTCGGATTCTGTGTCTCCCTCTCTCTCTGCCCCTCCCCTGCTTGCACTCTGTCTCCGCCTCTCTCTCTGCCTCGAAAATAAACATTTAAAAAATGTAAGATCTCATGCCTTGTGAGTTTGAGCCCCATATCGGGCTCTGTGTTGACAGCACAGAGCCTAGAGCCTGCTTTGGATTCTGTGTCTCCCTCTCTCTCTGTCTCTCCCCCTCCCCTGCTCATGCTCGCTCTCTCTCTCTCTCTCTCTCTCTCTTTCTCTCTCTCTGTCTCTCTCTGTCTCTCTCTGTCTCTGTCTCTCTCAA
>NC_043710.1:94968183-95053399 GCF_006229205.1 Suricata suricatta
CTCTCTCTCTCTCTCTCTCTCTCTTTCTCTCTCTCTGTCTCTCTCTGTCTCTCTCTGTCTCTGTCTCTCTCAAAAATAAATAAACATTAAAAAAAGTAAAGATCTGATGGCTTAACATACTGTAAAATGGTACTGGGTATTTTCTGTACTCAGGCTATCAGTAAGTTAAGATTTTGTAGACTCTGCTGTTTTTTTTTTAATTTCTCAAGTTTCAAGGAGTGTGTGTGTGTGTGTGTGTGTGTGCATTTTCTTTTTTTCTAGAGCAATACCCCCTCTTTTTCCTTTTGAAACCTGCCTCTGATTCTATGCTGGCTACAGAATACATCTGCCCAGGCTCACTAGGAAAACACTAGGTTCGTTACAACTGGGCCAATATCCCCCAAAATCTCCACTCTCGTTTTGCACCCTGGCCCCCCACCCTCCCCCATGAATGAGGAAGTGGGCAGAAAAGTATAAATGCTGAAGAATTGTTCTACAGGGTTTATTTTTTATGTAGCCTAGATCTCTTGGTCATTCACGAAATTTGCAAGGCATTTTAATCCATACAACATCCAAAGGCTGGTCGGAAGATACAGTCATCTTTAGGTATTGGTTTGGGGAAACAAGTTGCTCAAGGGCAAGAGAAAAAATGTTTGCCAGAAAGCTGTCTCCCCGTGAATTATTTCCACAATGTGTTCTCCTCTATATTAACTACTTTGGGATGACTATGTGAGGGCAAGTGGACAGCACTGTGGTAATGAAAGCACAGACAGATTTAAAATTTACATATTTTTTAAAGAGTTGGAAATGAACCAGATTATTTTTTGCAAGTAATTCTCAAACCTAATGGGCCTAAAAACTTCTGTCAGCCCACAAAGTTATATTAATTCCTAATGTTTTTTTTTTCAAGTAGCACCTGGTGACTCTTTTTACCGTCCTCAATTTCTTCCCCTTTCCTCTGGAGGTGAAATCATTGGCATATGCCTCACAGAAAATATATAATAACCTTGGCTAATGGTTAATGAAATTCTTCTTGAACGCTGGAGAGGTAGGGGAAAAGAAAAGTAGATAGGGAATTTACTGATATAATGAACCAATATGGAGTTCCAGAGTTTAATGTTATTTGGAAGTTTTGAAATTCTGGCTGTAAAAGCAGAATACTCTATAATTTATTGAAAGTTGACTATGCGTCAGGCATGGACCAAGCACGTAGTATGATATACTTCTTAGAAATGTCCTACAGTTGCATTGGATCTTTATTTCATAGGAATATGAGATTGAGACAGATAGTTCACCTCCTCAAGGTCACCCAGAAAATATCACTTGGGCTCTCAAAGTGTAATTTAATATGTAAGAACCAGATGGTACTTTTTAATATTATTTTACACCAAGTGGCTTTCTTAATTGCAGTTTTGCTTCAAAAGCCTATATATTTCTGAGGGACTTAAGTCCTGTACATGATACGATTATTTGGGCCTACAAAGAAGAGGTCATTTGAAGTTACCAATATTCATAATCCAAAAGTCTCTTTAACTGAACTATAATTAAATTTCACATGGATCTAAGTTGTTTTAAAACTTACAGTTGTCTGTTACTTGCATATTGTAGAGATTTTAAACTTAGCATTTACTTAAAAATAGGGACACCTTCTAGTGTCCCTAGACACTAAAATTCTAGTCATATTTCAGATAATGTTCTCTTGGACATGAAGCTACGAATTTACATTGCAAACAATGGGATTACATTTAGGAGTGGATCAATGTGTCCTTTAAAATGCTTCAGAACTCAATCTTCAGTTCAGAATAGCATAATTATTTCTCTTGGTTTCTACTGAACAGCTGTATATGGATGAAGTAGCATTTATCTGGCAAACACCTGTTTTAGGTAAGTGTCTACTGGAATCTGGGTTAGGCATTGTTGACAAGATGATTCATATAGCTTGGCCTCTGCCTGTCAGAAGCTTCCAGTAGGTCTTTCAACACATTTTTAAAAACGTGAGTCCATGTGGTGTGTGTGAAATCCATGGAATCTCTGTGAAGAGTTACCATCGTGAAAAAATCATCTGAAATTTGCTCAAAATGCTGGCCTGATTGCACTCCCTTTGAAGACTCCTAGGAAAGTGACACATGTACAGTGGTATTCTATGTCACTGTACAGAAGTCAGCTGGAGGTTCCAGTTCTGAGCAGAACTTCCAGAACATTCGCCTTGAAGACTGCCCATTTCCCCAACGTTCTGGAGACAAGCTAACAGGAAGACAGGAAGACAGACATCTCGGGGCTGAGGGGAGGTGGATGGCCCCAGAAAAACCATTTGTCACACCTTCAGTCCCCACCCCAGAATTTTAGTGTTCCCACTCTGAAGTCCAGTGGGCAATTTACCACGCTGGTGTTTAGTTCTCAGACTTCACCCCTAAGCCACCAAAAGGAACTCTGCATGGAAGGGCTGGGGAGGGGTTGGGGCAGGAGAAATGCAGAGATTTAATGAAACCATCACAGCTAAGTGGTAGGTGAATGGCTACTGCCTCACCACCATTCACAGAGAAGATGGGTACAACTAAGACTTTTTCACCTTCAAGAGACAGAAAAGAAAAAAACTGAGCCAGTATGTAATCCATGGTGTTGTGGATCCCTGAACAGAAAAACTACATAGACTCTAAGTCTGTAAACGGCAGATGCCAAAACCGCTCCTGGGGCAGCTGACTCTGTGGGTGCCTCTGACTGGGTCTGACAGAGCTAAGCACTGCCTTCTACTACTCTGTGACTCCAGACAGAAGGCCGGCGTGGCTCAGCCTAGCTCTCAGGCAGTAGCTCCATTGTGCCTCCAAGGCCTGCACAGTCGTGGGCTGGGAACTGGGCCAGCCACGTTAGAGCATCAGAGTAGGAAAGCAGCGGCTCTCTCTACAGAAAGCAGGATCTCAAGAGCCCCACCCAAGAGCAAGGACATCGGCCACACCAACAGAAACCATAGACGGAAGAGGCATTGGGTGATTTCCAGTACTGGCTGCAGGATAAATGTACAGTCTTCAAGTCCTCCTGTAGGAGTCCATTACCAGGCACTGGCTCACTTATTGTTATATTAATTCCATTAAGTATAAAAACTAAGGCTTGTCAGAAAGTTGAAAATAGAACTATCCTATGATCCAGTAATCGCATTACTTGGTATGTACCCACAGAATACGAAAACACTAATGTAAAAGGGATAGATGTACCCTTATGTTTACTGCACTTTTGAAAAAAAATTTAACACTTATTTATTTTTGAGAGAGAGAGACAGAGTGCAAGCAGGGGAGCAGCAGAAAGAGAGGGAGACACAGAATCTGAAGCATGCTGTCAGCACTGAGCCTGATGCAGGGCTCAAATGCACTAACCAGGAGATCATGACCTGAGCTGAAGTTTGACACTTAACCAACTGAGCCAACCCAGGCGCCCATGTTTACTGCAGCTTTATTTTCAATAGCCAAATTATGGAAGCAGCTCAAGCGTCCATCAATTGATGAATAAAAATGTGGTACATATCTGCACAATGGAATATTACACAGCCATCAAAAGAACAGAGTCTTGCCATTTGCAAGGACATGGATGGAACTAGAGTGTATTATGCTAAGTCAGTCAGTCATAGAAAGACAAATATCATATGACTTTACTCATATGTGGAATTTAAGAAGCAAAACAAACAAACAAAGGAAAAAAAGAGAGAGAAAACAAGAGGCAAACCAAGAAACAGACTCTTAACTACTGAGAAAAACCTCATGGTTACTAGAGAGGAGGCAGGTGGTGGGAGGGGGAAACAGGTCATGGGGATTACAGAGCGCACTTCTGATGAGCTCTGGGTGATGTGTGGAGGTGCTAAATCATTATATTGTACACCTGAAACTAATAGAATGTTGTATGTTAACTATACTGGAAATAAAATAAAAACAATAATAATGATGATGATGATGATGATGATGATGATGATAAAAGGCTAAGGTTTGGAGTCAGATTCATTGAAATCTGCATCCAAATAAGTATACCAATCAGCACATCCAGGATGTAGCACACCACTCAAGTTCTCTACATCTCAAACATCAAGTGGCAATGGTTATGGTAATTACATCCAATGTTTGTTGTTAATGAATAATCCAGTGAAGAAATAGGCTTGAACAGACACTTCCCCAAAGAGGACTTCCAGATGGCCAACAGGCACATGAAACGATGCTCAGTGTCACTCAGCATCAGGGAAATACAAATTAAAACCACACTGAGATACCACCTAATGCTGGTCAGAGTGGCTAAAATGAACAAATCAAGAGACTATAGATGCTGGTGAGGATGTGGAGAAATGGGCACCCCCTATACTGCTGGTGGGAATGTAAACTGGTGCAGCTGCTCTGGAAAACGGTATGGAGGTCCCTCAAAAAAACTATCAATAGAACTCCCCTATGACCCAGCAATAGCACTGCTGGGGATCTACCCAAGGGATACAGAAGTGCTGATGCTTAGGGGCACATGTACCCCAATGTTCACAGCAGCACTTTCTACAATAGCCAGATCATGGAAAGAGCCTAAATGTCCATCAACTGATGAATGGATTAAGAAGACATGGTGTATATATACAATGGAGTACTACATGGCCATGAGAATGAAATCTGGCCATTTGTAGCAACGTGGATGGACCTGGAGGGAGTCATGCTAAGTGAAATAAGTCAGGCGGAGGAGAGATACCATATGTTGTCACTCATAGGCCTAACAGGAGAAACTTAATAGGAGACCATGGGAATGAGAAAGGGGGGGAGAGAAAGAGTTGGGGAGAAGGAGTGAGGCAAATCATCAGAGACTTCTGAATGCTAAGCACAAGCCTAGGGCTGAAGAGGGATGGGGGAATGGAAGAGGGGGTGGTGGCGATGGAGGAGGGCACTTGTGGGGAAGAGCACTGGGTGTTGTATGGAAACCAACTTGGTAATAAACTAAAAAAAAAAAAAAAGAAACAGAAAAGGCAGGGGAGTTTGTGTGGCTCAGTCATTTAAGCGTCTGACTTCAGCTCAGGTCATGATCTCATGGTTTGTGGGTTTGAGCCCTGTGTCAGGCTCTATGCTGACAGCTCAGAGCCTGCTTCAGATTCTGTGTCTCCCTCTGTCTCTTTCCCTCCCCAACTTGTACTCTGTCTGTATCAGAAATAAACATTAAAAAAATTTTTAAAGAGAAAAAAATGATACTGTCATTTTTTTAAAAATTTTTAAATGTTTATTTGTTTTTGAGAGAGAGAAAGAGCAGAGGAGGGGCAGAGAGAGGGAGACACAGAATCTGAAGCAAGTTCTAGGCTCTGAGCGGTCAGCACAGAGCCCAACACAGGGCTCAAACTCATGAACTGCGAGATTATGCCCTGAACCAAAGTCGGATGCTCAAATGACTGAGCCCCTCAGGTGCCCTGATAGTGTCATTATTCTTTAGCATACAACTTTTAGGTGGTAGGCACTGTGATTGGTATGGAAAGATACATAAACAAGGAGGAAAGTGTCAGCGACATTGTTAACTGGGTTTGAAAACATGAGCAGTCTTCTCAAGCAGTGAGAAACTGGTCTGGTTACAAGGAAGTGCATATCCCAGCAACAAAGCCCAAGGTCATGTCATTCAACCACTTACTCTAAGATAAAATTATCTCTGTGACTTCCTTGGTTGAGGTTCCCATCTGTTTTCAACCCTGAAATACATGGGTATGTCACAAGTACCCTGAAAATGTATTCGTGTTAGACCCAAAACATGTAGACTAAGTTTTTGTCCTGCGTCACTACTAATTTTAAGATCTTAGTTCCACAGCTCAATCTCTGTCTCAGACTTCTCAGACAGGAAATAGAGGATGTTAATGAAAACATCCCTCCTACTTAACTCACACGGTTACCATGAACCTCAGACAAGATAATACATATAAAACTCCCCTGTGAATGTTGAAACGCTATGCAAATAATGGAGACTGTTTTTATTTTACTGTTGGCATTAAAAAGAGAGCCCCGTTTGAGAAGGGTGATTTATTTGCCATTTCCTTAAAAACTGCATATGCATTTTAATCTCTGTTTTCCTCGCTCACCCCTTTTCAATGGCTACAGTTTTTCTCACTGTTTTCTCCTGGTGCTAATGCCTGTTTTTTTATGCCTCCTCAAATTCCAGTTTCATCATAAAGTCTTCATAAGATCTCGTGTAATAAGAAAAATCCAGCAGACCTGGATTTCAGTCCCAGCTATGGCTTGATTAAGTGATGTAACATTTTTAATCCTTGGTGTTTTTCTTGTGACATGTGGAAATGTGTATCTACTATAAGAAGAGATTTAAGAAGTCCTGATATATGTAAGTCAGTCCAAAAATACAACATAGGATGTGCTCTTTCTCTCTTCTTGTCCTTTGCCCACATTTTTTTCTGTCTTATGATTTCTTAGAACATTGATTTTACATAAAAGTGGGCCTCTGCTCCTGAGCTCTTTTGTGTGTCCTTATTATGTTCTAAGCTCCTTGAGGGCGCGGACTGTGTCTGATACATTCTTTGAACATTCAGCAGTTCTGAGCATAGTGTGGGAGCAGTAGGAAAATGCCCAGTGAGTCAGCAGTTCAGTAGAATTACCAGTTCATTCTGGTCGTTGGTTTCCAGTATGATTGTGCACAGTACCAACCTCATGACCACAGTGAACTTATGTTTTTCTGGTACCTGATAAGATGTGGTTCCAGTGAGCTTATCAGGAGCTGGGTGAGTTTCACAGTGGTGAGCCCACAATGATGAAAAAGCCCTGACCGTCGGCATGAAACTGTTACATCGGTTGTCCTTGAGAATGCAGGTGCTTTGGGATTAAAGAAGAGATGAGATGGATAAAAGCAGAGAGATCTCTTACCTCTAGAGACATAAATGACGGGTGTATACTGAGCAATCTTAGGCTTCCATCATTGCAACTTGGCAATCACCAGGAGGATATAAATCAAAATGGCTTCCTCTTCAACCTGCTGAGTTTACCCATTCTTAAAAGGCACTTTAAACTATGTGTGAGGTGACAGCCCTTCTCATTACTACCTCAGTGACAAAGTTCTTTTGTCTCTATTGATCTATGGTAGTGTTATCCATCTTAAATATAAGAGCCAACAGTGCAGACACCAGCTCTGGGATTTTCTTGGATTATTTATACCTCGCCAGGTCTTCCCATCATCAAATGCTGCTTAAAGGCTGAGGATGGGGCATAAAGTGCATGTTGATTTTAAACAAAGGATCTAAACAGACTTTATTTCTTCGGCACCATAAAGGCACTAGTAGAAAGGAATTCTGGTGGAGCATTCTTGCAGATAATTTCCAGTGACAAGAAACAGATCAAAGGGAGAAGGAATGTCTTTCTGTGCTCTCTGGGGAGATGCGGGAAGTGATTGCGTGGCACTTACAGCTACTGAAAACAGAATAGAAAGTTAAAGGCTTTGGTACCAAACCCGATTTCATTAAAAAGCCTGTGCTTTATTAATCTTGTTGTCTGTTGTTGTTTAAGTCAGGAGCCACACAATGGAAGGGTGAGAAAGAGCAGTGCAAACGAAGTCACATTGAAGTGCTCTCTCTGAAGTGAGCACACCAACCTCGGCTTGGCCAGACAGGTGAGGGGTTGGTGTCCACACACACGTGTGGCTGTCCCTCTTGCACTTGCTTCCTGAAGGGTCATCTGAGATAGCCCCGAAACATGTAACATACATTCCAACTCACTTACAAGAAGGGTGCGTGTGATATAAAAACGATAGAATGTTTTCCTTGAAATAAACGATGATCATATAATAAAGGACAAACAAAGCAGGATGTACCTTTGCCCCCAGGGCAAACATCTTAACAGCCTTGCATGTATCAAGTTCATTGAACACACAGTGGCAGACACTGGGCTTCCATAATGATGAACAAGAACACTGATAAGTCCCTCTTCTGAGCCATTTGGTCCACTGACTATGAATGCTTCTCCAAGGACTTCAATCTATAAATGGAAAGAGACTATTGAAAATAGCACTGGCCAGTGGTCTGGAATATCTGTAGGTATTGTAGTAGTCCTTGACTAGTGTGTCTGAAAAATGGGCAAAAATTTTTTTCAAAGCATATAAACCTGGATTGTTGTTTGGTTCAGGCAGTTTGGCTGGGGTGAGTGAGGACTGCATGTTTCGAAGATACTCCCCCAGGTGATGTCAATGTTTACAACAATTTAAGATGCATCACAGTAATATAACACTTAGGCTGTGCATTGTAGGCAAACACTTAACCTCCCTGAGTATTAGTGCCCTCATCTGTAGATAGTATCTCATATTGCCATCACTTGACTTCACATCTTAAGTTCTCCAGCCCACTGAAGTTCTCTTGGTGTACTGGAAAAGCTTTCTGGCAATGGAATATTCGTGTTTAATTTTATGGTTTTTTTGTATTGGATGAGTCTTGAAGATACCAAGAAAGATATAATCAGCTGTTTCAACTATCAAGTTACATCGTATCTAGATCACAAGAAAGCTAGTTTATATAAACATTATAGAGGGAGGGGACTGTAATGGTTTAATATATGAAATTGGTTTTCCCATAATTTAAATGTATAGTTTAGCAGCATCAGATTAAGCTTCGCTATGCAGCATAGGCATAGGTCTTTGGCAAGTAATGTGACAAGCTCATCTCTTACCATGTGTCTTATATGAAAACCCACCGTTATCCTCAGCTTCTTACATTAGAGACTCATTCTTTAAGAATACACATAGGCTTATGTATATATGTATAGAAATGTATTTCAAGGAATTGGCTCACATCCTTTTGAAGACTGGCAAGTGAGAGATTTGTAGGTCAGCTCAGCAACATGAAAACTCTCAAGCTAAAATTGGTGCCTTCCAAGCAACACTTAGGTATGCATTAAATTGACTCCCGGGTACTGTGGTTTAGCCGTGTTGACACATAAAACTAACCATCATACTAGCTAATAAAATGTAAATGAAGGAATAAACATGAGAGAAAAACCCCCATGCACCAAGACACTTTTTAAACTTTTGGTTATGGGAAATTTCAAACGTATACACAATAAAATAGTGTAATATGACCCTGTGTACCTGTCAGCTGGTTTCAACAGTTACCAACTCATAGATGATCTGATATCATAAGCCCAACTGACTTTCTTCTGTATCCAATGGTTTATTTTGAAACAAGTTCTATTTCACTCATAAATATTTCATGTATATATTTAAGTGCTAAGGATTCTTTTAAAATACATAATAGAAACATCGTAACTCTTCACTGCCATAAAATGTCCAAGAACAAGAGGTGGGGACCATTCCAGGGAAAGAGATGCTGAAATTTCATGACTGTCTAGAAATTCCTTACAATGAAGGTGAGGGAAGATGTGTGAGGAAGAAATGGGGGCTAGAAAGAGAAGGAGCTGGGGGTAAGAGCATCTGACCACCCAGGGATCCCTTTGGATAGACACACGTCTGTCCCATAGGTAGACATAAGTCAATGTAACCGGGCCTCGTTATGTATAGAACATTTTAAGGTGCTCAGGAAAATGTTGTATAACCAATATCATTTTTATTATCAGTTTTGTGAAAAAAATGATAAAGGTGATGCTTCCTCTCTAGAAAGGTCTATCAGAAATAGATGCTATATAGAAACATTACTTGTCAAGAGCTCATGAGTTTGAATAGTACTGACGCTTTGTTCATGTCTGAAAATAGTTGCCTAATGCCATCCCTGACGTGTAATGAGAAAACAGCAAATACTTGTGTTTACACAGTGTAAAAAATTAGTTAATAGAGATTGTGAGGAAATGTCAACACTTTAGGGAATTGCTCAGCTCCATGCTGAAGTAGGAAGAGAGGTCTGATATTTATTCCAGGACAGTGATTTGAAGGTTGGGTCTGGGAGAGAGGAGTGACAGAGGGGTAGGATTCTCAGAATCACCTGGTGACCTCATCAAAACGCATATCCTCTATCACCACCTGAATGAAGGGAACAGAGCTTCCAGAGCTGATGAAGGGCAGGTGCATTTTGGAAGCGAACCATACAATTCTTATAAATCTTTTCTGAGAACAGAAAAAGTAGACTCTGGTCTACTTCAAATGTTACCATGAAAACAGACCCTTTCTGCTCACAGTGGTTTCTTTTTTTGCCTTTCTCTAGACTCCATTGTGACATTAGTCTCAGACCACAATGATCTGAAGTCCGGGAAGAAGGACATTGCATTCACTTTCTCCATCTGTTTCATGTGCTTCCCCGCTAGTTCCAGAAAAGCACGTGTTTGTCACCTGGGGGTGGAAGTGGGGGGAGGAACCACATATTGTCTTAGTTATTGAGAAGGATGCCTTATACCTTGTGAGTTTTTCACTTGTATGTTGCAAATATTTGGAGGCATTCCTAAACTCCTGAACCAAAGGAGATGCAAGTTGCCAGGCACAGCATCTCAGATTGTGTTCACTGAGTGAGTAGTGAGCACAGCTCCCTGAATATAAATAATTGTGTCTCCACAAACCAGAAGACCCAAAGCCCACCTATCCTACCCATGGAAAATGAAAATGATCTCACTATTTCTGTAACACATTTCCATCTCCACCTTTTTTTAAAATTTTAAAATGTTTTATTATTTATTTTTGAGAAAGAAAGGCAGAGCATGAGTGGGGGAGGAATGGAGAGAAAGAGAGAGAAAGAGAGAGAGAAGAGAGACAGAGGAAGAGAGAGAGAGAGAGAGAGAGAGAGAGAGAGAGAGAGAGAGAATGTGAAGCAGCTCCAGGCTCTGAGCTGTTAGCACAGAGCCTGACATGGGGCTCGAACTCATGAACTGCGAGATTATGACCTGACCTGAAGTAGGATTCTTAACCAACTGAGCCACCCAGGTGCCCCTACATCTCCACGTTTTTAGAAAAATAGAGTCATATATGCACAGAAAATTAAGGGTTCATTTTTTATGTTTTAAAAGGAATTTTTCTATTTTGATAATAGATACCTAAATAGGGGCTTTTGCTTATTCAGTGCAATCATAGGTCTTTACCTACCAATGTAGGAGAAAGGTAATCAGTCTGAAAGGGAGCCATGAAACACAAAAAAGAAACTCTTCTTTCTTAGTTGGAAACCAATTTCTGGCCCACTTTAACATAAACTCTTCCTTCTGTGAATCACAGAGGCAGGAGGCAGGCCTCTGACCCCCATGCAAAGCAGAAACAAGCAGAATACTGGGGCCTGAAAATCAGTGATGCCAGAGTGACCACTGAAATGCATCATGCAAAACTCCCTCTTGGAAGTTGTTGGCTGGAGTCAGGAGGTTAAAACACACAAGGAGTGGTTATTTTGTGCCGGGGCTTACAGGCACTGCATAAACACCATCATCTTGTGGAGTGGGGCGGGAGGCACTGGCCATAACAAGAGAGAGACCAATAAAATACTTCTTGCAACACAGAAGCGGGGTGAAGCACGTGAAAAGAATGTAGCTCAGGTTTACAACACACACCAAGTACAGAAGAACAGGAGAGCCCTGTCTTCCGGCTCAGCAGCACAGTAGAGGGGGAGATGGATAAACACGCCAAACGGTAAGAGGCAAAAAGCCAATGGAAGAAACAAATTTAAGGAGAAATAAATGCATAAGTCTTTGCAATTTAGGAAATAGACTTGAACACTAATGACGTTTGGGAAGACTGTCAGGCCAGCAATAGAAATTGTATGACCAAGAGAAGCAGCAGAACATTTCAGCATAAAGACAAAGTAAGAAGTGTTAAGGAGTAGTGAACACCGACAGTGTGTTTTCTGTATGCTTTTCATATAGGCTATCCTTTTATCACAAAAATCCTGTAATAGAGTTTCCCCCATTTCACAAACCAGGAAATTGCAGTTTATAATTATAAAGAAGACCAGATCTAGGAAGGAGTCATGAGCTCTATCAAGTCATGCCTGGATTAGTTAGTATAAATCATACATATTCACTAGAAATCAGCATTTAACATGGAAGCCCCTCATGGGAGACTGGACTTAAGACATGGCAGCTTCCGTCACCTCTCCAGGCGTCTTGGAAAATACTGGATGTTGGACAGATGCACCATGTATGCATTTAACCCCTTAGGATGCGCACATACTGCTTTCCATTGTCTTGTTAAGCTTTTTCTCAAAGCATTTGACTCTCTAAAGTCCTAACTGTATCTCCTACGTGTTTTGTTTTCACACACGAGGAGCGTGCAGTGTCTAGAATGATTTGGAACAGCTCTTACGTAAGCTTGTGAGTCTAACCACAGACAGCAGTGGAGAGAACAGCAGACTCGCAGTCAGAAAACTGGGGCCAGTCTTCCCTCCTTGGCTGTCTGCTTGTGAGCAAACTACAGAATCACCCCAACACTAGATTTCCTTTATCATAAAAAGGGATCCCCTTACCGCATGGAATGCTTTATGGATGTGGTCAAAGTGGTATTTACATAGAAGAACCTGGCTACTTTAAATACAGTAGAGACGCACAGCGACAATGACTTTACAGTACTCGCTGGCTGGTCCACACCACTGGGTAATGCCTGACTCATCCAGGGCAGACCTTTCCCTCTAGCTGTTGTGGTCACCATCACCCGCTTCTTGAGCCAACGTGTCCTGCTCTAAATTCTAACAAAGGGGCAAATTGTGCAGTATGACAACAGCCTTCATTTTACAAACTGTCCTTGAGGATGGAATCTGAAAGCCTAACACCTACTTTGTTTTCAAGACATGGTAAAAGTCAGGATAGATCATTTCATTTTGCTTTTACTAGGCTTGTAACAGGATGTTGCAGTTTTCATTTGTGTTACTAATAACACATATTGATGTGCATAAAATAGATATGCTGCCCATGAAAATGGCTGCAAAGAATACATGTTCAAAAAATGAAGAGTCCCTGAATACTTTCTAAATGCCTGGAAAACTCTACAAAGAAACACAGTCCTCCTACCTGTGGGAATCTCAGAATTCTTTGTGGCGAAAAAGATAAAAAATAATTGGAGGCTTAAAAATTCACATTGGTAAAATAACTGATAAGCCTTTTACTAAACCCCAAATAAAAATCCTCCTGGAAATTCCTTGGGAAAGGGGTGACAAAAACGGCTTAAATTGTTTGTGATATTTTATCAGTAGCTATGAGTGTATTTGGATTTCTATGATAAAGCATTTAAGAAACGATACTAGTGTTCTGCAAAATACGTTTAAAAAAGTAATTTAAAGATCTGAATGGATCCCAATTAGTCCATAGGTAACAGATAACTACATATAGTCATATATCTACTCATATACCCGTACAAGGAGTTTATTTAGCAATCTGAAATCTAGTTAAGTTTTATTGTATTTCTCCATCCATACAGTAAATCTTCCACTTGACACCCTTAAAGCAGTTTTATATTGACTCTTTCTACTTCATTCTACTGAAAACACTCTCAGTTACTATAGGCAACGTGATGGTTATTTTTATGTATCAACTTGACGGAGCCTCGGTACCCAGGTATTTGGTCAAACATTATCCTGTATGTTTTTGTCCGAGTGGTTTTCAGACGAGATGAACATTTCAATCAGTGGACTGTGAGTAAAGCAGAGTGCTCTCCACAATAGGAGGGACTTCACCCAAACACTGAGTGGACTGAGCGAAAACTGAGGCCACCCTGTCCCCACCCCACCCTGATTGGAGCAAGAGGGAATTCTACCAGCAGAGAACCTTCAGACTTCAACTGCAGTTCCTCCCTGTGTCTTCAGAATGCTCACCCATCCCACTGGATTTTGGACTCAAGTAGATGTCTTTCTACATATACATCCATCCGATTCCTGTTCCTCTGACGATCTCTAATATAAGCTGGAACTGAAAATCTCAGGAATGCCCATGTGTCTTCTGCCAAGCCTCTGATCTAGTCCCCTCCTGCTGAGCTCAGCCAGAGCAAGTTTAAGGGCAGAGAGAGCATCTAAGCAGTGGACCTGCCTCATGACCCAGGCTCATCT
This sequence comes from Suricata suricatta, assembly GCF_006229205.1. Taxonomy (NCBI): domain Eukaryota; kingdom Metazoa; phylum Chordata; class Mammalia; order Carnivora; family Herpestidae; genus Suricata; species Suricata suricatta. The sequence continues at coordinate 94,982,096 of NC_043710.1, forward strand.
GGTGAATGGGCTTCCACACTTCCCCAGCGCATGATTCTGTCTAGTCCTCTGCCTGGTGAGCAGATTGGAAGAGAAAATGTGGATATGCCCCCATATGATCTAACATTACACTGACTTCACAAGAGATGGGAGAAAATAGGTCAGCTGAAACCAGAAGGTATTTTGTCCCTAAATAGCATTTCTCTCCACTATAATATTACTTTCTGAAATATGGTTCCTCCCACACACTTGCCAAGACTATCCTCCAAGGTCAAGGCAACTGGACTAGTATGTGGCCACTCACTATACTTTTTTACCACTGTTTACCCCATTTATAGATAGATAGAGTTTCCTTAAAACTGAAAAATGTTTTTCCTTTTCCTAATGCCTTGCCCCATTATAACGCCACTACCCATTACTGATAAGTAGTTCTGTGTCACAGCAGGAAGAGATAATGAATGTTTGACTCCATTTGGTTAACTTCCTACCATATTCTTTTTTTTAAATTTTTTAATGTTTTTTTAAATTTATTTTTGAGAGACAGAGAGATACAGTGCGAGCAGGGGAGGGGCAGAGAGAGAGGGAGACACAGAATCCAAAGCAGGCTCCAGGCTGTGAGCTGTCAGCACAGAGCCTGACGCGGGGCTTGAACTCATGAACTGTGAGATCATGACTTGAGCTGAAGTCAGATGCTCAACCGATTGAGCCACCCAGGTGCCCCATTCTTGCCATATTCTTCTGGTTTACCTCACGCAAGCTCTTTTGTGATTCTGCCTCTACTCTCTAGCAGTTTTCTTTCTCTATTCCTGCTGTTTCCCACAGCTTCCCCAAAAGATGAGTTTTACTGGGAATTATAATCATTAATTCATCCTTACCTACCTTTCTGATTCATACTAACTAGCAGGAAATTAATTCTAAAATATCTGAGTAGAGCATCTGTTTGTTTTCTGCCCTGTAAAGATTTAAACATTAAAAGGAAAAAATATGAATACATAGGTGTTCATTAATATTTCTTCTAAGATTAACTTTTTAAGGACAATTTACATTTATCTTTAGCAGATAAAGTACCTGCCCTCTCCTGTGCCTTTAACTAGGCCAGTCCCCTGGAGAGGAGAAGCAGGCAGCCTATACTCGTGAACTTTGGGTCTTGGGTTCACAGACAATAGCTGTTTTTCTCCCTCTTTCCCTCCCTCTTCTCCTCCTTTCTTTCTTGCTTTTTTTGCTTTGTCTCCTTTCCTCCAGGCGATTGGTTTGCTCTGACTCTGCCCTCTTACCTCCTATTCTGTTTCTAGACTTATCTGGTTCCTGACATTTTGGATCTGTCTTTCCCCCCACCTCCCATCAGATACCTCCCTCTCTTCTTGTAACTGGGAAAAATGGCTTCTTTGGCTTTTATCCTTAAACATTCTCAAAGGATAACTTAAGCTCTTTGGAGTTACTATTGCAAATAACCACTGCAGGTGACCCTGTATTCCTCACTGCATCTCTCAATCCCTATCAACTACTCAACATTTCTTGAAAGAAAACTCAAGCAATGGATGGAGGCTAGTTCACTTCCATATATTAGAGGTGAGAAAACCAAGGCAGAATAAAAAAATAATAATTTGCTTAAGATCAAACAGAACATTAGAAACAGATGGATCCAAGACTCAGTTCTTCCTAATTAATGTCTCTAGTCCACATTTTGATGCACCGCTCTAAGAATGGGAAGTTCAGGACAGAGCTCCTCCTTCTACAATAATTTTGAAAAGTAAATTGAGAAATCCCTTTTCCATTTTAAGAGGCAATGTAGATCCAGATGTGCTGCAGCCCATCCCAGACACGCTCTGTGGAAACCACAGAAGGGCCTTCACCATAAATCATGCGTTCAGCAGATCTTTATCAGGGCTCATCTGTGTGACAGACACTGAGATAGGTGTTACAGATAAAACTGAACAAGATGTTATCCTGGATTTAGAAGACTTTACAGGCCAGTTTACAGGAAAAGCCAAAAAAAAAAAAAAAAAAAGAACAAATAAAAAACAGATGAAGAAAAAAAAGAAAGAAAAGAAAAGAGATTTCTAAATCTACGCCTGAGAGGGTATGGCTGGGATAATTTATAGCTAAATGCACACATGATTCCTTTCACAGGTCTGGAAATGACCTAAAAACCTGATCTAGAGTAACTTATGAATTCTCAAAGGGCTAGAGGCCATAAAGGGATGCCCAGTGGGCCTGGAATTAAAATAGCATTTGGGGGTAGAGATGATAAGGTTAAAAAAATATATTTTAAAAATCTCCTTAGGAGAGAGAGAAACAAACAAAACATTGGAGAAACATTGGTTAACCTCTGTGATATCTGAGTCATTACTAATATTTTACAGGCTTATTGAGACTGTAAGAAATCTATCACAAGGAACATGGACTATATCTGCAATTTGATTAGAAAGAAATGTACTCAAGGGGAGCTTGGGTGGCTCAGTCAGTTGTGTATTATGATCTCAGGTCATGATCTCACAGTTCATGGGTTTGAGCCCCATGTCAGGCTCTGTGCTGACAGCTAGCTCAGAGCCTGGAGCCTGTCTTCAGATTCTGTGTCTCCCTCTCTCTCTGATCCTCCCCTGCGCACACTGTCTCTCTCTCTCTCTCTCTCAAAAATAAATCAAACATAAAAAAAAAAAAAAAAGAAATGTACTCGAGGGTGGTTTAGTCCACTGAGCGTCCGACTCTTGATTTTGGCTCAAGTCATGATCCCAGGGTCATGGGATCGAGCCTTGCATTGTCCTCTGTGCCGAACAGAGCATAGAATCTGCTTGGAATCCTCTCTGTCTCCCTCTCTCTCTCTCTCCCTCCCCTGCTCACACATTCTCTCTAAAATAATAAAAAATAAAATACAAAATAAAAAGGGAAGAATTGCACTTGAATATCATAATAAAAGATCAGTCTGAGACACTGCAAGAATTTTCTGGAACAGGAACTCCTTTTTTGGCCTTATTGTTTGTTGAGAGCTGGCGATGATTTGATTTTGTTCACTATACAAAAACCAGCGGAGAATACAGCTGTAAAAGTGTTTTCTTTCTCACTCTCTTCTCAGGTTTCACACATTCAAAACAGTACAGAGTGCATTTTGTATCAAGAGTGCTTCAAGGAACTATCCTCTTCATCACGTGTTCACCGAGTTCACTATATGCCTTTTTATTCTCATTTTCTGTCCTTATGTTGTTGATCATCTATTCATTCAGTAAAAACTCCAGTCGTGATCCTGAATCACTAATCCTGCCTTTCTATTGTTTCTTTAGAATTGATGCTTCTGCTCCACCTTATCTGATGTAGAACTTTTCACATTGGAATAGTTTATCTTCAGTATCTTTCCTGTTAATTTTCTTTTTTCCTTATAGTCATCAACACACCTGAACTTTTTAATCTATTTTCATTGTGTGGATGTCAAAAAGACTTCTATAAATGTGTTGAGTGAAAGAAGCCATGATTTAATAATTCGTATTTCCTTTCCTTATTTCTGTCCAGAAGTGTGTAAGAGAAAAAAAATGTATTTTTTTCAAGTTAACTGAAAAGCATTCTCCTATGCTTATTTCATTGGCTGTATCTGAGAGACTGAAGGATAAGAAATTGAAACAAAATTCAAAACAATGAAAAAACTTTCTGCTCATTAAAAAAAAAATGATAGTTTCCCAAAGGTTTGATTTTCTTTTAAAAAAAATTTTTTTTTATGTTTTATTTATTTTTGAGAGAGACACAGAATCCAAAGCAGGCTCCAGGATCTGAGTTGTTAGCAAAGAGCCCCACCCAGGGCTCGAACTCACCAACTGTGGGATCATGACCTGAGCCAAAGTTGGATGCTCAACCGACTGAGCTACCCAGGCGCCCAAGGTTTGGACTTTCTAATGCTGGCATCAGAAGCTGAATCTTTAGGGTCTTTCAGTTGCAAAATTTTTCATTTAAGGTTTTGTATTGTTTCTTGAATAAAACCCCTTTTTTGGACACACTTCAGTCCCCACAGAACCTGGGTGAGGTCCAGCCTCCCAGATCATTAGTAATTCATGGCTGGGTCTCAGGAGGTTCTAGGTGAGCCGACACAAATGTCAAATTCATTTCTCCCTCCTGCCCCCCTACGCTTCCCCTCAAAAACCCCACACCTTCCTACTTTATCAAAATTCCTAAAGTCCTTTTGCTTTGCTGTAGCTTCACTTCTCAGAAATATTCAGTTCTTTCCCTAGCTCAGAAAATTAAGTCTTCACCCTGACCTCCGACGCCGCCGACAACAACGGACACCAACCCCCACCCCTCACTGCCCATCCTTCCGCCCACCTCTTGTAATCAGCCTAGTGGGGCCATGCTTCCCCGCAGGCGTGGTTCATTTATCCACAAATCCTGGCGTTTTCCACCCTCTCTCCTCTTCTCGAAATGCCTTGTGGAGTGGCTTTACATGGAAGGGATGCTGTTGCCTGGCTGCCTACCAGGGACGTGGTGGCGAGGGGGGTGAGTGGTGAGGACACAGCGCTCTGGGGTCCCACCGCTCTGCCAGTGCGGGGGAGGGGGGGGGAGATCCAGCCCCACTCACACGCTGCAGGGCATCGCCCCAGCACCTTGTACTGCCCCTGCCTTGAAACTCTTTGCTTTTCCCAGGGTTGGCGTGTTCACTGCACTTTCCTGATAGTGCTCAGGGGGCAGGACCTCTGAGAAAAGCCGCATCCCTGTCTATGGACAGATGATCATAAGATGCAAATAGCCTAAGAGACAGACACAGATAATCTCTTATTAAGAGAACAAATGTGATTTGAAAAGAGATTTCTTTGATTCCACTCTATGGATTGTCATCGAATTGTGTAGAAAACAAACTACACAGTTGGGAGAGTGTTGTGAATTACTGACGAGAGGATTTCCTGCAGATAGGTACCTTTTTTGACTACATTTGGAAATTAATGGCATCACCCTGAATGTTTGTTACACGGTATTTTGGAATATCAGGGGATCACAACAGATTCATTTCCACCAGAGTTTATGTATCTTCCTTTAGGTTACTCCAGAATTAAAAGAAAGAAAGAAAGAAAAAGAATAACAAACACTGAAAAAATAAGTCATTGGATCAGTAACAATGCCCTCCACCTTCCCAAGTCTGGCTGTTAAAACCCTTGTATTCATCTCAACGCTTGGTCTTGTAGGATTTGCTGAGTCCCCACCTATATGCCTCTTCCGCCCTTGCTCTCCATTTCTGCTTCTTCACTTTTCCTCCAACTTTTAATATTTCTAAATTATCCCGCACCAAACTAGCGTATAAATTTCTACAAGACAGAACTCTAATAATAGTGTGGTGTTTTTTTTTTCCAGTGTATACTCTAAAGATCTTCTAGGTGTACAGGGACAGATTTACCACATTCTCCTTAATTTTTTTAAGTTTATATTTAAATTCCAGTAGTTAAAATACAGTGCTCTATTGGCTTCAGGAGTACAACATAATGATTCAATAATTCCATACATCACCCAGTGCTGGTCACAAGAAGTACACTCCTTCATCCCCCTCACCTATTTCCTCCATCGCCCCACCCCCCTCCCCTCTGGTAACCATCAGTGTGTTCTCTGTAGTTGAGTCTGTTTCTTTGTTTGCCTCTCTCTCTCTTTTTTTCCTTTTGCTCATTTGTTCTGTTTCTTAAATTCCACATATGAATGAAATCATATGGTATTGGTCTTTCTCTGACTTACTTATTTTGCTTAACATAATACTAGCTCCATCCATGTCATTGCAAATGGCAAGATTTCATTCTTTGTGATGGCTGAGTAATCTTCCATTGTATATATACACCACTTCTTTAGTCATTCATCAGTCAATGGGCATTTGGGCTGTTTCCCTAATTTGGCTATGGCAGATAATGCTGTTATAAACATCAGGGTGCATAAGCCCTTTTAAATAAGTATTTTTATATTCTTTTGGGTAAATATCTAGTAATGTGGCTGCTATATTGTAGAGTAGTTCTATTTTTAACTTTCTAAGGAACCTCCATACTGTCTTCCACAGTGGCTGCCTCGGTTTTCATTCTCACCAACAGTTCATGAGGGTTTTTTCGTTCTCCCCACATCCTCACCAACACGTTGTTGATTTTAGCCATTTTGGCAGGTGTGAGGTGATATCTCATTGTAGTTTTCATCTGTATTTTCCTGAAGATGAGTGGTATCGAGCATCTTTTCATGTGTCTATTGGCCATCTGGATGTCTTCTTTGGAAAATGTCTATGTTGTCTGCCCATTTTTAATTGGAGTATTTATTTTGGGGAGTTTGGATTTTATAAGTTCTTTATATATTTTGAGTATTAACCCTTTATGGAATATGCCATTTACAAATATCTTCTTTCACTCTGTAGGCTGCCTTTTAGTTTTGTTGATTATTTCCTTTGCTGTGAAGAAGCTTTATGTTTTGATAAAGTCCCAATAGTTGTTTTTTTTTTTTCTTTTGTTTGCCTTATCTCAGGAGATGTATCTAGAAAGAAGTTGCCATGGCCAATGTCAAAGAAGTTACTGCCTGTGTTCTCCTCTAGGATTTTGATGGCTTCCTGTTTCAATTTAGGTCTTTCACCCATTTTGAATTTATTTTTGTGTGTGGTATAAGAAAGTGGCCCAGTTTCAGGGCCACTTCAGTGGCTTAGTTGGTTAAGTGTCAGACTTTAGCTTACAAGGTCATGAGCTCACAGTTCGTGGGATCAAGTCCCATGTCAGAGGCACTCCACATTAGAAGTACAGAGCCAGCTTGGGATTCTCTCTCGCTCCCTCTTTCTCTGCTCGTCCCCTACTTTCTCTCTCCCTCTCTCCTCTCTTTGTCTCAAAATAAAGATATAACCTTTTTTTTAAATCAGTTTAAAGAAAGTGGTCCAGTTTCATTCTTCTGCACGTTGCTATCCAGTTTTCTCAACACCATCTGTTGAAGAGACTTTCTCCCATTGGATATTCTTTCCTGCTTTGTCAAAGATTAAGTGACCATACAGTTGTGGGCTCATTTCTGGGTTTTCTGTTCTGTTCCACTGATCTATATGTCTGTTTTATGCCACTACCATACTGTTTTAATTGCTGTAGTTTTGTAATATAAATTGAAGTTTTGAATTGTGATGCTGCTAGCTTTTCTTTTTTCTTTCTTCCTTTTTCTTTTCAAGGTTGCGTTGGCTATGTGGGGTCTTTTGTGGTTCCATACAAATTATTGGATTGTTTATTCTAACTCTGTGAAAAATGCTGTTGGCATTTTTATAGGGCTTGCATTAAATGTGTTGTATAGACATGTTAACAATATTTGTTCTTCCAATCCATGAGCATGGAATGTCTCTCCATTTCTTTGTGTCCTCCTCAGTTTCTTTCATCAGTATTATATAGTTTTCATAGTACAGGCCTTTCACCTCCTTGGTTAGGTTCACTCCTAGGAATCTTACTGTTTTTGGCGCAACTGTAAATGGCATTGAACCCTTAATCTCTTTGCTGCTTCATTACTGGTTATGGAAATGCAACAGATTTCTCTACATTTTGTATCCTGTGACTTTATGGAATTCATATATAAATTCTACCAGTTTTTGGGGGGAGCCTTTTGGGTTTTCTACAGACAGTAGCATGCCACCTGCAAATAGTTAAAAATTTATTTCTTTATTGCCAATTTGGATCCCTTTTGTTTCTTTGTTGTCTGATTGCTGTGAGTACGATTTCCAGTACATGATAAGTAACAGTGCTAAGGATGGACATCTCTCTCTTGTTCCGAATACAGAAGTAAAGTGCTCAGCTTATCCCCATTGATGATGATTTAGCTGTGGATTTTTCAAAAATGGCCTTTATTATGTACAAGTATTCTCCCTTTAAAGCTATTTTGTGAAGAATTTTTATCATGAATGGATGTTGTTCTTTGTCAAATGCTTTTACTGCATCTTTTGAAATGATCATATGCTTCTTATCCTTTCTTTTATTAATGTGTGTATAACATTGATTGATTTACAAATATCAAACCACCCTTGCAACCCGGGAATAAATCCCACTTGATTGTGGTGAATTGTTTTTTAAGGTATTGTTGGATTTGGTTTGCTAGTATTTGACTGAGATATTCTACATCCATGTTCCTCAGGGATATTGGTGTGTACGTTTCTTTTTTTTAGTGGAATCTTCTGGTTTTATTATCAGGTAATGCCGGCCTCAAAGAATGGATTTGGAAGTTTTCCTTCCTCTTCTATTTTTTGCAATAGTTTGAGAGGAAAAGATATTATAAATGTTCAGTTGACTTTCCCTGTGAAGCCATCTGGCCCTGGGCTTTTGTTTGTTGGCAATTTTTGATTACTGATTCAATTCTTTGCTGGTTATCAGTTTCTTCAAGTTATCTACTTCTTCCTGTTTCGCTTTTGGTAGTTTGTATGTTTCTAGGAATTTATCTATTTCTTCCAGGGTGTCTCTTGATCAGCATATAGGTTTTCATAATATTATCTCATAATTGTTTTTATTTCTTTTGTGCCAATTGTTATTTTTCCTCCCTCATTTGTGGTTTTATTTATATGGGTGTTTTCTCTTTCCTTTTAAATAAGTCTGTCTAGAGGCTTATCAATTTTACTGATTTTTTTTTCAGAGAACCAGCTTCTGGTTTTGCTGATTTTTTTTTAATTTTTCAATTTTTATTTTTAGTTTATCATTCAGTTTTGCTCTAATTTTTATTATTTCTTTCCTTCTCGTGACTTTAGGCTTTGTTTCTTGTTCTTTTTCTAGCTCCTTTAGGTGAATGGTTAGGTTGTTTATTTGAGATTTTTCTTGCTTTTGAGTTAGACCTGTATTGTGACACTCTTCCCTGTTACGGCTGCTTTAGCTACAAAGATTTTGGACCACTGTGTTTTCATTTTCATTTGTTTCCATATATTTTGTTATTTCTTCTTTGATTTCCTGGCTGGCCCATTTATTGTTTAGTAGTATGTTGTTTAACCTCCATGTATTTGTGGTCTTTCCAATTTTTTCTTGTGGTTGATATCTAGTTTTATATCATTGTGGTCAGAAAAGTCATATGGGGTCACTTCAATGTTTTGGTATTTGTTGAGGCCTGTTTTCTGACCTAACATGTGATCTATTCTGGAATATATAAGTCCACCTAGTCCAGTGTGTTATTCAAAACCATTTTTCCTCATTTATTTTCTGTTTAGATGATCTGTCCATTGCTGTAAATGGAGTTTTAAAGTCTCTACTATTTGTAGTAGTATCAGCAAGTTCTTTTTTGTTTGTTAATAATTGTTTTATATATTTTGGTGCTCACTGTTGGTTGCTTAAATATTTACAATTATTATATCTTCTTGTTGGATTGTTCCCTTATTATTATATAGTGCCCTTCTGTGTCTCTTTTTATAATCTGTAAAGTCTAATTTGTCCAATATAGGTATTACTACTCCAACTTTCTTCTGCTGTCCATTCATGCGGATAAATATTTCTCTATTCCTTCATTTTCAATCTGCACATGTCTTTAGGTTTAAAAAGAGTCTTTTGTAGGCAGCATATAGATAGGTCCCATTTTTAAATCTCATGTCTTTTGATCGGAGCATTTAGTCCACTTACATCCAAAGTAACTATTGACAGATATGTATGTATTGCCATTTTATTACTTTCTTTGTCATTTCTTGAGATTTTCTCTGATTTTCACTTGTCTTTGTCACTTTTGGTCTCCACTTTCCACTCAAGGAGGCACCTTTAATATTATTTCTTGCTGGATTAGTTTATGGCCACAAACTCCTTCAGTTTTTATTTCTCAGGAAACTCCTTATCTCTCCTTCTATTCTGAATGACAGCCTTACTGGATAGAGTATTTTTGGCTGCAAGATTTTCCCATTCAGCATGTTGAATATAGCTTTCTGCTCCCTTCCAGCCTGCCAGGTTTCTGTTGAGAAATCTCCAGATCTTCTGGATTTTCCCTTGTAAGTTAAGGATTCTTTTTGTCCTACTGCTTTTGAGATTTGTTTCCTTATCACTGTATTTTGTAAATGCAATTACAATATTTCTTCACTATATTTTGTACATTTAATTACAATATTTCTTGGTGTTGGCCTGCTTTTGTTGACTTTTATGGGAGTTCTCTGTGCCTCTTGGATCTGGATGTCGGTTTCCTTCCCCAGATGAGGGAATTTTTCCATTATTAGTTCCCCAAATAAATTTCCTGCCCCCTTTTCTCTTCTCTTCTTCTTCTGGGACTCCTATAATATGAATGTTATTACATTTGATGGCGTTACTGAGTTTCCTCTGTCTATTCTTATGTTACCTAATTCTTTGTTCCTTTGTTCAGTTTCTTTGTTTTCCATTATTTTGTCTTCTAGGTCAGTAATTCATTCCTCTGCTTCTTCCAGCCTGCTGTTCATTGCATCTAGCTAGTTCCCATCTGGTTTATTGCATTCTTCACCTCTGATTGAGTATCCTTATGATTATTGCTTTACATTCTCCATTAGGCATGTTACTTATATCTGTTTTGCTTATTAGCTCTCTGGCTGTGACCTTATCTTATTCTTTCTTTTGGGATGAATTCCCCTGTCTTGGCATTCTGTTTAAGTCTTTGCCTTCTTCTCTGTGTTAGAAAAGCCCATTATGTTTCTTGTTCCTGAAAGCAATGGCCTTATGAAGAAGAGATCATATAGTGTTCGGACCTGGTGCTTCAGGGACTATCTCTTGTGTGTCCTGCATACACTTTGCTATTTTGGCTCCTCTATCTTCCAGGCCAGTCATCTGCAAAGGCTATCCTCAGCTGCTGTAGGCAGTTTTTGGTGTCTGGCACACTAGGTGTGCTCTGGTCTGCTTGAGAAATGAGTCCTGACACCACCTCCACCAGAAATGAGAGTCTACAAAACTCTCTGGTCTGGAGACATGGTATGTGCAGGGGAAGGGCCCACCATGCTGGGACTAAGGAAAGTGTGACTGAGAAGGACAGCTGCACCATAGCACAGGGTCATGGTGCTTGGTGTAAGCACATTAGGCAGCCAATGTTGGTGTTGTGCGCCTCTCACCTGTGGTTCTGAGTTTATGCTACGTAGTGGGGTGGGAAGGGCAATTGTGCTGGCCAGCTCCCCTGTTTCCAAAGAGGTGTTCCCAGAGAGGTGCCTCTCAGGGAAGAATTCTGAGACATGCTAATTCTCTCCCCACTGGGTGCCCCAGGTACTCTTCAGATCACTGTTTTCATACTGTCTGCCTCCTGGTTCTTTGCTTGCCTTCTCCCCAGTAGGGTAGAGTTCTCAGGGATCTATCCTAGCCAAGCCCTCTGACCTTTAAAGCTCTTGGCTTTTTATACCTGCTGGTTGCAAGAACTCAAGAAATTCAGCCCTTCATGTTTTCCAAGCCAATGGCTTTGGAGAAATGCCCTCCATGTGTGTTTCCCTGTGTGGTCCCCTCTCTCTCTCTCTCTCTCTCTCTCTTTCTCCCTTCTCCCTGACCATTGCTCCCTCCCCTTTACAGCACTCACAATCCATTTCTCCCCCAAACTACATCACACTTCCTACCTTCCTAGATGTGGCCTCTTCTCTCCCTTTATTTGTGGAGTTTGTCCTCTTAGTCTTCAGGTTGATCTCTGGGGTATTTAGGATGGTTTAATAGTTATCTAGCTGTGTTCGTGGGACAAGGTGAGCCTAGGGTCCTCCCACTCCACCACTATCCTCCTCTCCTCCTGCCACTTTCTCCTTTAAAACATGCTCTTCTTGAGGGTATTTTCCTTCCAAATGTCAGCTCATCATTCACTTTAAAGTATTGATTTTAGCATTAAAAATGTCCTTTACCTCCTAACTCTTCAGGGAAGTAGATGTTATATCTCTTATCCTCCATGTCATAGACAGTTAAAGTCTTTTGATCACCTTCTATTTGTCAGTGCCTCTCATTTAACTTTCTTGGTGCACTTCTCCAAACTAAGGTAGAGAGAGGGAGATGGGAGAGGGAGAAGAAGAAGGAGAAGGAGAGGGAGAGGGAGAGGGAGAGGGAGAAAAGGAGACAGAGAGAGAGAGAGAGAGAGAGAGAGAGAAAGGAACTGTAGAGATTTTTAAATGACTTTTGCTTTGGCATATTACTAAGACTTGGCACTGTCACTGTGTTTCTGTACATTTTATTTCTTCCTCTCCAGATTGTTCGACTGCTCCTTTTCTCATCTGAAGCTAAATGTTCTCTCCCACTTGATTTGTCTACCAATATTTCTGAGCTATTCTGTCTCCCTGTTGTTACTTCACAGTCAACAGCGGTGTCAGGGAGACAGTTTCCAATCTGCTCTCATCTGTGAATATCATTGGTGTGGTGTTATTTACACCCTCTTTTTACTCACTAATGAAGATGCTGGGCAGATTGGACCATACGTCAACTATCTAGAGACAATATGGTGAAAGCTGCCATTGTTCATAATCTTTCATTTTTCGTCCTTGGGCTATATCACAGCTTGTACCTAAATTTGAGAAGCAAAAGTCCTTCTGGCAAGCATAATGTTAAAAAATCCACTATATACCTGGTTCTTTTAATTCCATAAACAAATTGTCATATGTATTCAGCAGGATTTTTTATTCATGTTCCAATGAACATTGTTTTTTGAGATGGTATTAGTGCAATTCCAGGAGTGACTTGCTTTACTGCATTAGGTCTGCTTCCGCAGCATGTGACTTTCATAGGCATGGCAAACACAAAGGCGGAATGTCATGGTTTGTGCTTCTGCCCATAGGATAAATGGTGGTGTTCTCACAAGTCACCACTCTGTAACATCATTAACCTTGGAAGCTTCACCATTTCATTTCTTTAACTTCGTCTGACACTTTTTTCCTTTAGCACTTACCGCATTCTCTTCTACTTGGCTCTCAGATCACTTCCATTCCCCCCAGATAATCATTCGTTCTCTTTGTATTCCAGTTTCGCTGTATTCCAATTATAACTCTATTACCACACTTGTCATGTAATAGTGTACCTCTTTTTATTTACAAATCTATCATCGCTCTGGGCTGTGAACATCTGGAGGGCAGAAATCTTGTCATATTCATCTTTATTCCTTGGTGTTTAGCATAAAGTAGGTACTCAGTAAATGTTTGCTGACTGAATGAGTAAATTAATGGCTTGTTTATAGGGGCATCAATAGAAACCTTAATTTGAATAAATCAACTTTTTATAAGCAATTTACATCTTAATACCTCCCTCTGAATCAGTCCTATTTATTAACACTTTATTAGAATATGGCAAGTTGTCTTTACCTTTCTCTGTACATGGCTTTAGTGTTTTTGATTGGTTGTAAAATGAACAAAAAAACCACCTACAATATATATAAAAGCAACTAATGCATAGTTGATCTGTTATTATTTTAATCACAGAGACCCTTAGGTAATAGTAATTTTTTTTTCTTTTTAGAATGGAAGAAAAATGTAAACAAGATGATCCTTATAGCATGTTTTTTGAAAAGTTCCTTAATATGTTCTGATTTCAATAAAATGTTAGTGTGATATTCCTGTATAATATAGATTCACAGCATTTGAAAATTCAGTTATTGAACCGATATATATATTTGTCAACTTTTGGATAGTTTCCATCCTGTATTTTCCAATAAAAAATTGATTATGTGTAGCATATAGTATTAATACAAATTAATGGAGTTGAGAAATGATTTTAACCCTAAGGTAAAAGTAAAAATGTTTTTCTTGTTGTGTTAGCCAATGCATGATTATTTCTAATGTTATGCAATCTATATGTTTTGCTGATTTTAACTTATAGGTTGGCATTGTTTTAAGTTCTAGGTGGGAAAAAATACATACATAGGAAATACAAGATTAACATTATTCCTCTCATTCAGATGTCATGAGGATTCCATCAGGTCAGAGATTTAGATAATCTTGGACTGAATCTTCAATTTTAAGGTTCATAACGAAATCTGAATATTTATTACTCATGCCAATTTTACTGAAGAATTAAAGGACTATGAGGCAATAGTTAAAAATTACAGGGCAGCTTAGAAATTTAAAAATAAAGGGGGTGGCACCTGGTGGCTCAGTTGGTTAAGTGTCTGACTTTGGTTCAGGTCATGATTTCATGGTTTGTGGGTTCAAGCTCTGCGTCAGGCTCTGTGCTGACAGCTCAGAGCCTGGAGCCGGCCTTGGATTCTGTGTCTCCCTCTCTCTCTGCCCCTCCCCCACTCATGCTCGCTTTCTCTCTCACTCTCTCTCTCAAAAATAAACATTAAAAAATTTTAAAAATTGCATGGTAGTTTGGAAATGGCACATTCTCTAAATTATAACCTTAAACTATACACTTATCACCATTAAGACATATGAATTTATAGACCTAAATTGAAACTCTGTAGTCTCTTTTATAAGACTCAGCATGAAGTCAATTCCAACAATTCTCCTTTCTTGTCAGATGACCCTAAAATTTCAGGAAACTGTCAACATTATCACACAGCATAACGTACATTCTTCTTTTTGTGTGCTGAAGTTCACTTTCCTCTCTAGCTGACTCTGCCCTCCTGCTATTCAAAACAAAAAAATCCTAACTCTTTTGGTATAAGGCTACCTAGGATTTGTATGGATTGGGTGTGGCGAGACACAGAGACATTGACATAACTGTCATAAAGGAAGAAGGTTTTGATACACACAAGTTCCCTAGAAACGGGGAACAAAGCACACCACGCAGGGCCACATGGGGAGGTACCAGGGTGGACAAGAGGGAGAAGGAACAAGGTAAAACACGGGAGCCTTTATGGAGGTTTCCAGGGAAAAGAAGAGACGAGGCAGAGAAGTAGGTGAAGGTTGTCTAGTTTGAGTAATTTCAGCAGGCCTAGTGACTGTCCCTAGTGGTCTGAAACCTGGCCCTGGAAAGATTGGAGCAGGGAGTGGTCCAGAGTGTAAGAGTCCTGGGGAAGCATGATAAAAGAGATGCTTGGAGATATGGGTCTGGGTTGATTGGTCTGCATATGAAAGGCATGCTTGCAAGTGAGATCTTTGCTCTCGCCAGGAAATAGCTAACCCTGGGAGGAGCAGTCCCTTCAGGTTCAGCAAGGCCACAAGCTGTCATAGCATTAAATACAGAAACTAGAAAACGTGGCTATTACATCTTTCCTTGTCCAGTGTAAAGCAGTCTGTTCATATCTCCTACTAGAAGCATTTATATATCTATTTCATTCCCAAATAAACATACATCTATTCTCTTGTGAAGAAACCTGAACCAATTATGCTGTACATAATTGTTAGTACTTCTTGACTGTTTACTTTTTATTTTAGTAAATATTGTAACCTCATGGAAGTTCTAGATCTCCTTCCTACTGCATTGCTACCAAATCACAATGAAAGCGAGTTTATAAACTGTTGGATAATAGAAAATATGTATATCATTCTCTGCCTCCAGTTCTTGCCACAGGGCTCCTGGAACCCCTGTGATTTCCTGGGTGATAGGAGTGTCTTGTTTTAATAAGGCAATTCTGGGCATGTTCCTCAATGGCTTCTGGATGAGAACTGGTGCCTGGAAAGACCAAGCCATGATTAGAAGCTTGGAATTTTCAGCCCCATTCCCACTCCCTGCGAGTTGTCTAAACATGGAGTTAATGGTCAATCATGCTGCCATGAAGCTTTCATATAAATCTCCAGAGAGTTCAAAGAGCTCCCAGGTCTGCACACATCCATGTAACGCATGCCTCAACTCCAGAGACAGAAGATCCTGTACTAGGGACCCTCCCAGACCTCACCCCACGTAATCTCTTCATTTGGCTGTTCACCTGTATCCTTTACCACATCCTTTAATAAACTGGTAAGTGAAAGTACGTGTTTCCCCGAGTTCTGTGAGCTGCTGTAGTGCATTAAACCTTTAATTTGTAGCTACGTCGGGTGGACGTCGTGGGTAACCTGGGGGCCTACTGCTTGTGAATGGCACCTAAATGGAGCATGCGGCAGTCTCCTGGGAGGTGGCCTGACCCTGTGGGACCTAATGCTATCCCCAGCTAGACAGAGTCAAAATGGAGTTAAATTGTAGGACACTCATTATCAGAGAATGGCTGATAAACTCCCACCAATCCGGTGTCATCGTGGGAGAGTAAAGGAGAGTACAGGAGGGGGGACTGGATTTTTCCAATTCATAAACACAACAGACGCATGTTACATTTACCTGTAAACAATTATGAGCCCATATGCACAGAGAGAGTCCTGTAACCTGTTTCATGATTTGAATGAAGCCCCAGTTGTCTTTTCATTACTCCAGGAACACCTTTTGGGAAAAGTTCACCGGAAGGAGATCAACAATTCCCCAAAGCAAGTTTCATCAGCAGTACAGTGGCTCTCAGACAGGAAGAATTGGTTGGGCTAACAGTCAGACACAGAGCTGTTGCTGAGTCAGTGTTCAGGTGTCATTGTGAGAAGTACGCTGTCTGGGGGCCCCAGGCTCCTGACGTGCTCTTCATGCAAGGGCGACTGGAGCTGTCTCCAGACCGTTAGTTGCAGCTGTTCCTCGTGGACCGAATGCCAGGATCTCATCCCCTCCCCCCACAAAAAAGAAAGAAAGCAAAAAACCACTATTTCTAACATCAACTGCTTAGTTAACAAACCACATACGGCTGATCTCAGAAAAATACAGCCGCATAACCAAGCCATGACCAGTCTCTGGCTCTGGAGCATGGAGGCCGTTAACCACCCCTGACGTGTGCATTCTGAACTAGGGCACTGACCGCGCTTGGGCTATAGAATAGAACTAACACACACATAAGCACAGTACACTCTGCTCAAAGGCTGGAAGAAATCAGACTACCTAAGCACTTCTCAGAAGAAATCCTAGTATCAGATGCTAAATCTTTTACCATCTTGGTACAGTCATCTCTGGGGTCACAATGTGGGTGCCAAATATGGGCCAATCTTAAATAAAAGGGAGACAGGTCTTTCAATGGGTCCAGTAGTGATACATGGAATAGTCTTTGTGGAATGTAAAGAACAGTCTTCGTGTGATGTATAAAATAATTGTAATGTGTACTCCACAAATACACACTTGTGAGATTGCCTCGCATCTCACAGAAAGAGGAAATGGTGTCATTAAACCAAAGTAGATGCTATAAGCAAATGCAAATAAATGAAGTATCTATTACTTGACTGAACTACTCCTAATTCCCATATCATAGCAAATAAGTAAGGCATGACTTCACTCCACCTATTAATTCTATCCTGATTTAACAGATTCTCTTTGGCACTGCAAAAACCTCTGTGGCCATTGTTTCAGGCTGAAACAGAAGCTCCAAGATATTATTTTAAATTTATCTTAGCTGCCCAATAACTGAATAGTAGATTTTGGAGTGAGAAGGATATGATCACTTATATTTCTATTTCAGTTTCCGTCCCCAGAAGAAATACAGATCTCTTTTTCTATAGGTGGATATATGTATATTTGAGAACTTTTCAACTGTTCGCCTAATATTTTCACTGTTTACTCTTTTGTTTGATTTGAATAGTCAAAACCCTGATGTAACAAGCTGGTGGTGTTCACAGCAGTGTAAATATCTGTATGGGACTTGGAATCCTGGATTCACAAAATCATCTCCACCTAAGGCAAATACTTCATCTGTACTGTATGCTCAGGTATTTAGAGATTCACTGGGTTAAGCTTTTCACATGTAAATCTAAAGAGGAAGAAAAATCCACCTTTTAACATAGCTTAAAAGTTAAATTTCTATCTTAAGTATGGACATAAATATGACTAAAATATTAACATTTAACGATCAAAATCATGCACCATAGGGTTTCTGATGTTCTAAATGCTACAGACACCATGAAAAATAAGACAAAATATGTCCTGCTGTCAAAGAGGTAAGCTTTCTAAAGTGACGAGTGACAGGCGATAAACAAGCAAACATAATATAACAATATCATGTCAGATGATGGCCAAGGTTATAAGGCCAACGGGGTGATATGGTAAGTGTACTGGAAATGGAGAGATGTGGTGTGCAGCACGTGCACTAAGGGTAAGTGTCTCTGAGGAGGTAAACTTGGAGCTGGGAACAAAGAATTAGAAGGGGTGGGCCATGTTAGGAGCTGGGGTAAGAACCTTCCAAGAAAATGAGATAGTGAACACGAAGACTTTAAAGTGGGGGAAAGGCTAGGTTTTTAATGAACAGAAAGGAAATGAGCTTGTAATGTCCAAGATTTCAATATCACCCCCAAAAACCAGAGACCACCAGGGAGACCGAGTCACTCATGCAAAAGCAAAGGGCAGTTTTATTACGGCTTAGACTTGCGGGGCCTAAATTCGGTCTCACAGCCTTAAACAATGCAGTGGATCTGTGCTGAGAGCCCCAAACAAGGGCTGAGTAGGGTTTTTATGGGGCTTAGGAAGGGGTGTTACAAGAAGTTGTGACATCCAATCATTATTCTATAACAGCATTGGCAGTAACTCTAACCATACACCTTGTCCAGGGTATTCGTTCCTTTTGGCGGGACCCAATTACAACATTTAGAGTACTTTTAAAATCAACCAATTACAGGATGAGCCTATGGTCTTGTTCAGAGACTATTGGATTAACTTTAACATTAGGTAACAGGGTCCTATCTAAAGTTCCCATCTGCAGGCCTCACCCTTAGGAATGTGGAGAGTGGTAGCTGGCCTTCCCTGATTGGGTGTTGCGAAGGTAGTCTCTCTTGCTCTAGGCAATGTGTAATCACCTGTTAGTTTTGGGGAACTGAAGCCTAGGCCTTCTAGATCAGAGGGGGAACGTAAAGCCTGTCATGGCGTCTGTTTGGTTTAGACTCCTGTTCTTACAAGCTTACCTAGAGTCGGCTGAGCAAAGGAAGAATGATTCAGGATACTGCTGGAGAGGCCCAGACCACCAAACACCTCATTTAGCAACGTCAAACTCCTGAGCACAAATTCAGTGACCATCCTGTCTGAAACTGCTACTGGTAGTAATCATTCACAACAATGAGAGCATATTTCACATTTTGCATTAGGTGAAATCTTTACGTATGTTGTTCTTCTAGCAACATTCGTTGAGTACTGACTGTGCTAGACATTGTTCTGTCCCAGAAGTGGAGTAATGAATGAATGAGAAAGAACACACAAACTCCATTTGGAACATGCCTTCAATTCTCTTTCCTTGCTGACAGACTGTGAATGCCAAAGAGAACAGTTCTTGGGTTTCCCACTCACAGCTCAGTTCTAATTTCGCTCACAAAGGTCTTATGTAGGTTTCAGTAACTAGGAATAAATAGTTAACATACTTCCCTTTCACTGGGGGAGAAACAATTCTGTAATGAAGTCAAATTTTGACCTTGTAAGTATACAGCTTCTTACTTCCTAATGGACAACAGAAAAGAATCACGTAATATGAAGCTATTAATTGATCTTACATCTGAAATGGTATTGCTCATGACAGCTGTTCTGCCAAAGCGGGCTGTACTCACTCCCGAGTCTTTCTGGGGTGGAGTGGCATTTATCCATTCATTTCTTGGCACTATTTACCATGAACGTTTAATATGATGTACAAGGTCTTAAGAAACGTTTTGGATAAAACTGTCTTTTAAAATAAACCAGCAAGGGTGCCTGAGTGGTTCAGTTGGTTGAGCGTCTGACTCTTGTTTTTGGCTCAGGTCATGATCTCACGGTTCATGGGATTGAGCCCCGTGTCAGACTCTGCACTGGCAGCACAGAGCCCTCTTGGGATTCTCTCTTCCTCTCTCTCTGCCCTTCCCTCATTCTCTCACATATGCGCGAGCATGCGCACATGCGCGCGCACACACACACACACACGCACACACACACACACGAGTAGGGGAGGGGCAGAGAGAGAGGGAGAGGGGAGAGAGAGAAACTCAAACAGGCTCTGCAATGTTAGCGTCGAGCCAGACATGGGGCTTGAACTCATGAACCGTGAGCACAACCTGAGCAAAAATCAAGAGTCAGACACTTAACTGGCAGAGCCATCTGGGTACCCTGCATAGAGTAATTTTAAAATACAGACTTACATTAGTTTCTTCATAACTACCAAGCCCTTTCTATAAAGATGCTTCTCACAGGACTGATTTTTCAAATGCTAACAATTTTGTTTCCATGATTATACAGATCTAAAATTCCATGGGATTGAAAGGAGAGTGACTTCAGGAAAGGTAACTACATGGCACTGGTTTACAGCATCAATATCTACAAACAAGCAAGTAAATAAAGAAGACACACTAGGTCTCCTGGGCAGGCACACCAATGGTGTACCCCGATATTTCTGTGGGAAGTGAACAACCCCGCTGATGTCACTAGGGCACATGGCTGTGATGGCCCTAAAAGAGTTTAAACAAAATCTGTTCTCTTTTGTTCTTTGTTCTAGGTACAGCTTGAAGCAACTCTGATTTAGAGAAACAATACTAGCAGAATTTCCATATATATGGAACTTGATTTGAAAAAAAGTCATCCAGTATGATGTGCAAAATGACTCCGAGGGTCACTTGGAGGAGACGTTTCTCAAGCAACTTTAAGTATGATTTCTAAGTGCCATATATTGCTTTATAAGTTTCCATTTCATTTCTGTTTGTGTACTCGCTGTGCTTATAAAAGCAGCACACCAGGTCACAGTGGGTCAAGAGTTTTGTGGAGGACTTGATTTGTAACCCAACAACTGTACAATCCCAGGAAGATAAACAGAAGGTGAAATCATTGTAAGTGGACTCCTAACCGAGGGTGTACTTCAGCAAGCTGATTTCGGAGATACAGGATACGATCTGGATCAGTCTCTCTGAATTAGTGAGTATTGTGTCTCTCATGAAACTGTCCTTCCTCAACATCCACCTGTGTTTTGGCAGCCCCGCCTGTGTTCTGCCCTAGCTCCCAGAGAAGCACCTCAATTTCTACATGTATCACCCTGAATTACAATACAATATCAATGCCAAGTAATTTTTGAGGGCTTATTTTGCTCTAGTGCTGGGTTAACTAATACATCACGCAATATTATTAAATCCCTAAAACAAATAGGTTTTATTACCTCTACCAAAGGAAACAGTCTCTGAGAAGGATCCTATGTAAGGCGACATGCCCAGGGAATTCAGAAAATGGATTAAACTCCATGTGTACCTTATTCCAAGACCCGTTACTTCTGTTTATCGCTGTACAATAGTATTCTATATTATTTTTAAGGTTATTTACTTATTTTGAGAAAGGTAGAGTGAGCAGGGGAGGGCCAGAGAGAGAAGGAAAGAGAATCTCAATCAGGCTCCATGCTGTCAGCGCAGAGCCTGACGCAGGGCTCAAACTCACAAATCATGAGATGGTGACCTAAGCCGAAACCAAGAGTTGGACGCTTCACCGACTAAGCCACTCAGGCACCCCAATTCTGTGTATTGGTATTGGGAATTTTTAATGAGGTCCTGAGGCTTAACCAATCACTGCGAGGTAGCTACTAATTGTTATTCTCATCTTATGAATGAAGAAACTGATGCGGTTAGGTGAGAGAGTGTTTGGTGTCACCAAGTTCGCGAGCAATGGATTGTGTAGTCCCTGCCAGATGCGGGAACGCCATAGCAAGCATGCTCTACCTCCCAGGCCCACCACCACAGTCCCACTGCTCCAGAAGACCATGAAGGACGCAGCGAGGCAGACCAGTGGTTTCCAACAATCTGACGCCTGGCTCCCATCCCTGGACATTCTGACTTCATTGTCACAGGCTGCGACCCGGGCTTTGAGCCTGAGCTCCCCGGAGGATTCTAATGCGGCACAAAGTTTGGACATCAGTGATAGCAAGACTTTAGCACAGAACGTGTCTAATCCCAGGAGGATAATAAATATGATCTCTAATACCACTTTCATTATTACTAATGTTATCATTAGACACTGGTCAGAAAGCAAGACAGATGAATGTAGAAGAATAAGCCCAAAACAACAACAGCAAAAAAGTAACAAGAATGAACTAATTGGTCCATGTCCAAAATATTTTTACTGTGAATAAACAATTAAAAACTTGCTTTTGTAGAAGCTAAACTAAAAAAAAAATAAAATAAAATAGAAGCTGAAATGCACAAACAAATCAAACAATAAAGACCTGAGACTTTGCTTTCAGCTGCGTTTACTGGTTTCTCTTACCCTTTCTGAATCACAGACAATCCTCTCTGGTGCCTTCCATTTAGGTGGCCACACAGGACCTTTCAGTGATACAACCGCTTTTACTTACGGTTCACATTTTCCACGAGCCTTTGAAGTTTGCTATAGTGATTACTGACTCAGCTATGGTTTACAAAGAAGCAAATTATATTCAAGGGTGACAGGCAATGCTTTGCAGTTTTCTGTCTTTCAGGAGTATTTCTAAACTGTTCCACCCAGAAGGAGAGATTCGGATTTCTTAAACCTTCAGGGTTTATTTGAGCCTCATGGTCCTGTTGTGAGGCCTACGTAGTAAAAACCCGGGCTTATCATGAATATATAATGAGCAATGTACTAGATAGACTTTCAAGTCAGAAATGGGCCCCCTTTGTTTCTGTCTATCCTTTAGCTGTGGCTTCCTTTAGGCAAAGGACATGTGGCTGCTAATTTTAGTTTGTCATTAGGTGAGGTTCCTAAGGTCAGCTAGCTTTGGTGACGGGGACAAAATGCATTTGTGAGGGAGAATGTCAGGCCGAACAGAGGGATTATCACCACAGTTATCTCTAGTCTTTATTTTTCCTGATTTGTAAATATTTTCACACAATCTATTAATTTTAACATATTTTATACATGATATTTCAAAACCCTGTAGATGAAGTAAAATATTAACAGTTTTGACTCTGAAGAAAGACTGGAAATATTAGTATATTTTGTTTTTTTCCCCTTTGCTCTATGAGTCTCTACCATGGCTGCAGAATGCATCTAGGCTATAGTTAAAGCTACTAAATTTATAATTGTTCAAATGTCTTAATACTGTTAGAATATATCCAACAACCTAAATACAAGTCTATTATCATAATCACCATAATTGACACTTCTGCTCACCAAGAGATATATTATGTTCCCATAATATATTAGACAGAACAAATGTGTAAACTCCCAGTGTAATTTTGTCGTGAACAATGTATGACCTAGAAAGCAGGGTTTCTTCAATTTGGTTACAGTAAATGGATCCAAGCAAATTGGAATATTCAGAGCATGAATGTAATCAATTTGAGCCTAGCTATTCTGGTTTAGGGAAGTCAGCTCAATTATTTCCAGTCATTTAGAGATTTCTTAACAAGAGAGCATTTGGGTTTTTAAACAGCATCACAATAAATGAGATTATGTTACCTGGAAAATATATTTCTCAAATCTGATTCTATACACAAATGTATGAAGCAAGATATGCAATCCAAGGAAACATAATTTTCCATGCACAAAATTAGCACATCAGCAGAAAGGCTAAAGTTATTTTGCTCTTGTGTGTTATTTACATGTGTCCCCAATGGGGACATCCTTTAACGGCTACAATTTTCAACAGTCCTGCCAATTACTGTCAAATGAAAAAGGGAGGACCTTTGTAGTAGGAGTTCAACTGTAATTTAGCCTTCAAAGTTCAGACTTACAGGTAAGTCTTAAGTTTTGGTGTTTCTACCAAGCTCAGGTTATTTTAACCCATGAATTTACTCCCTAGTCACCAGAGGGCTTTTGTTATCTACGGGATTCAAAATAAATAAATCAACAGATCAACAATAAATAGGTCAGTAATGTATCATCACTTTTCCTAATAAAAATATCTTTAACTACAGAGCCTGCTCTTTAATTTGCAAAGTTTAATGTGTAATCATATTAAAATGATTTCTCTTTCTACCAAAGAGAGTTAAAGAGAATATTCTTCAAGAGACCCTAAGAATCATGAAAGGATATTTTAGTCATTACTCTGCTACTGATTTCTAGTTGACCTAGTAAAAGTGCTGTAATTCTTGTTAGAACCTGATTCTGACAATCTTGAAGAGGGCCTCTTTTACTGCTTTGCTTTTATACTATTCCATGGCTCAAAGCCCCTGGGGTCGGTGCCTAAGGGCTGTCACTCTGTCTCATGTTTCCTTATATTTTTATACATATATATATATATATATATATATATACACACACACACACATATGTTATAGAAATACAAGTGAATATATATGTGAATATTTACATGTACATACACATCCATTGAAGGATGGTAACTGCCATGTTAGCTGACATCTACTTGGGGTATAACTTATCTAATCAAAATCTCTTTCTTTTTTTAAGTATTTTTTTCATGTTTATTTATTTATCTCAAAAGACAGAGAGAGAGAATGAGTGGGAGGAGAGCAGAGAGAGAGGGAGAGAGAGAGAATCCAAAGCAGGCTACACACTGTCAGCACAGAGGCCGATGTGGGGCTTGAACTCACGAACCATGAGATCATGACCTGAGCTGAAAATAAGAGTCAGATGCTCAACTGACTGAGCCACCCAGGTGCCCCAAAATCTCTTTCAATTCTTAAAAGCCCTCATTGTTTTCCGAGTTATTCTAACATCTTGATTCAATGCATTAATTCCTTTAGCATTATGTACACAGGAAACACCAATTAGGGAGATGAATTTCATCAAGTACGTGAAGGAGGGAGATACTGAAAGTGAGGCAGTGATACTGGACCCAGCACCTGAACCTTTCATTTTGGAGGTCACATAACTGAAAAATTTTGGAGTAATTGAGATAGTCTTGTGATGGTCAGGAAAGGAAAATGAGGGTCAAAGAGAGGCACTCCAAAGCTAGGCGAGCTAGTTTTGTCTAAGTGCCGCATGGATGGGCTAGAAGCTCCTTGGACCCCCGACTACCTCAGCACAACAGTTGGACTTCGGAATGTTGGCTGAGCACATAAGTGTGAATCAGAAAGACTACAAATTGAGAAACCAAGACTGTGGTGTGTTGTACTAATATCTAGGTAAACTACACCATTTCTATATCAACGCATGAGCCCTTACAGAGAGTGTGGGGTCAATTACCAACTGAGACACCAAATGGCAGTGACAAATGGCAGTGGCTGGCTCACTGAGGCCTCCAGTCAATGCTCACCCCATTGCTATGCCCCCAACTCCCTTCTCTGGCATTCCCACCCACACGGTAAAGACTGCACCTTCCATCAACACAACCACCTCTTCACAGCTACCTCTAACTCTCCCCTCCTACCTCCACCGTAGCCAGAGGAAATGGCTACAAGCACACAATACCTCTTTTTTGCTTACAGTGTCAGCTACAATCTCGATCGCACACTCAAAAAGGCACTCAACACTTCCCGACCCTCCTACCATTTCTTTGGTGGGTTTACTTCCTGCATTTCAGGAGGCAATTATTTACACCTACCTTTCCTTTGTCGATTCGCCAGCATGGTCTTCCATTTCACTTTTGTCTGATGATGATCTCATCTCACCCTTCACCTGTCTAACAGACACCAACAGAACAAAACACTCCCTCACCGTCCATCACCATGACCTGCATGTCTAGGATGAATGAGGGAGCCCAGCCCCCACTAAGGTCCACTCTTCTGCTACTGACCTCACCACCTTCTATTACTTCCCAGGCTGGGCTCCTTTCTTTCTGCATTTGAACAACTCCCCATCTACTCAATATTCTATGATAATGAATATACACATGTGAAAATCATCCGTCTTTTAAAAGTTGCTCATAACCTCAGGTCGCTTCTGTGCTACTGTCCAATTTCTATCTCTTTAAAGAAAAATTTACACTGGGTACTCACGGTCTCTCTTTCCACAGCTCCGGGTCTCACCACTCCACTGAAACATCTTATCAAGGTTTCCAGTGGTCACAGGTGGCACTTTTTCCACTGTTCACATCCCTGGTCTCACCTTTATTAAACCTGCAATAGAATCGGAGACAAATGAATACTTTCTTTTTGGAA
Organism: Suricata suricatta; assembly: GCF_006229205.1. Lineage (NCBI taxonomy): Eukaryota > Metazoa > Chordata > Mammalia > Carnivora > Herpestidae > Suricata > Suricata suricatta. Next base: position 95,007,849 of record NC_043710.1, read on the forward strand.
TATTCTCATGTCTTGGCTATTGTGAAACTATGACATTCCAAGTTTTTCTTTCTGCCTTTATTGCCTCGAGGTGTTTACTGGCTTTCTGTGATAAAAATAACAGCCTTACATAGAGAGGTCCAGCCTTTTCTCTACACTACTAGAGGTGGTATCTAGGCTCTTGAAATGTCCACTCTCATAAAAGTGTCTTTATTCACCAGGGGCCTTGGCCACTCGGCAGGATAACCATTTGATTAATGATGGAGGCTGTGGGGCTTCCAGTATCTGCTCTACTTCTGGAAAGGCTGAAGACTAAAGGTCACTCAGGTGTGCAGTCAACCATGGACCCAATACCAATTTTGGACACCAAACTTGGGTGAGCTGACCTGGTTGGCAATGCTCCATTAATATTGTTTTTCATGGATTGCAAAAATTAACATCTTCCAATGAGTTCTGTGAGTCATTCTAGAGAATTATCAGAACTCAGCCTGTTTTCGGGGAACCACCTAGACATGCGATTGGTCTTTAGAAGTGAGGGAGGTCTTGTGGACCCCATGCACTCCCTCCCTTCTCCCTGTTGAGTACTGGAGGGCTTGGGCTTCATCCTGGTCACCTTTTGCTCAGTATGCAGACAATTGATTTCACCGAGTCCTAGACTTTCAAATAGCATCCCAAATCTGTACCTCTAGCCCCGAGTTTTCTTAGAATTGCAGGATAAATGATGAGCCTCATATGTCACATGCATGCTTTTATGAATGTGAGCTGTTCTAATTCATGTGTCCACTCACTCTTTGCTCACTCTTCAGAACCTATCAGCAAGCGTTATCATCCAAGGTCATATAAAATGGGATGATCACCTTGCTTGTGAAAACACTGTACTATGTCTGGATTCATTGATAAAGACCCACTGCTCAAATCAAGACCATTTTTTTGCCCTCTACAACCTGACCCAGCCTCTGGTCTCATATAATACTATTACTTCCCCAACTTCCCACAGCCCAGCAACGAAAGGATTAATAGCTCCAGAGGGGCGGGGGCAGGACCTGACCCAGTTCTAGCTCTGTGACCAACTATGGTAATGGCTGCTGCGTGCTTGTGCCAGCTGTCTTTCAGAATGGTTTACTGATTACACCGCTCTTGCACCTGCCAGTCTGCTGCATCTCCCACCAAATCACTGTGCTTCCCTGGGAAGGCCGTCTTTTCCAACACACCCTTGGCCAAAGTGGCCAAGTCAGGAGAGAGGAGTTCAGGAGCAGAGTGCCTGATAGCAGCAATGGTACCTTAGCCTGTATGCACCTAATGGTCATCTGGCAGGCCGGGATTATGATCGAATGCTTCTGGCCATTGGTCTTGGAACCATTCTTGTTGTGCGTGACATATTATGTGAATTAAAGCCTTTTTGGGGCTTCTTTTTCTCTATCATGTTCCTAGGAGAAACCTCGAAAATAGGCAGGCTAGTCCCATTTGTGCTCATCAAAGGCGGTGCCTATCAGGGCACTGGTGGGTCTGGTGGCCCCTGGTTCCTCACACAAGGTCGGCAGGTGTGGAGAAACGGACGGAGATCCTAAGTCTGTATGAAGCCGGGGGTGTAGGGAGCACAAATGTCTCTTTTCATGCTTCCCATTAAATTCCTTTTTCCCCCCTTTTTTGTTTACAGTGATGAAATTAAAATGCCACACATTCACCTTTTTTATGTGTGCAACTCAGAGATTCCAGTATATTCACAAGGTTTGTGAAGCCACCACCACTATGCTTTTGGAACATTTTCATCATCCCCCAAAGAAACCCCATAGCCAGTAACACTTTCAGCTCTTCCCCCCACTTCTGGCAACCATTAACCTACCCGCAGTCTCTATGGATTTGCCTTTGCTGGAACATTTATATCACCAGTCCTACGGCATATGCCCTTCTGTGTCTGGCCCCTTTCACTTGAATTTTTAAGGTTTGTTAGTGTTTTAGCACAAATCACAACTTCCCTTCTTTTGTGACCGAATAATATTCTATTGTAGGAATATGTCCATTTAAAACAATCCTTTCAGCACTTGGTGGATATTTGGGTTGTGTCAACTTTTTGGCGAATCTGTAAAGGGCTTCTCTGACATTTGTGTACACGTTTTTGTTAAAATTATGTTTTAAATTCTTTTCCTTTTGTAGATTCTCTTAGACTTGCAGGCAGGTTTGAAATCAAGAAGTGTAAAGCCCGTAACTTTGTTCTTTTTCAAAAATGTTTTGACTGTTCTGGATTCTTTGTTTTCTCTTGTGAATTTTACGGTCAGTTTACATTCTGCAAAAAATGCCAGGGGAGTTTTCACAGGGATAATGTTTAAACTGTAGATGAATTTGAATATCATTGCTATTTTAAAAAATATTTAGACTTCTAATCCATGAACACACAGTATCTTTCTATTTACGTAGGAGTTTTGTTTGTTTCTCTCATTTCTTTCAAAAGTTGCTGTCGTTTTCAGTGTACAGATTTTTCATTCCTTCTATTAAATTCATTCTGTACTATTTTTTACACTATTGTAAATCAAATTGTTTTCATTTTTTTCTTTAGATTATTCATTGCTAGTGTGTAGCAAAAAACTGGTTTTGTAGATCAGTCACCTTTCTGCAACCAAACTGAACTCATGCATTAGATCTATCAAGGGGTGTGTGTGTGTGTGTGTGTGTGTGTGTGTGTGTGTGTGTGTATGTATGACTTAAGGTTTTTGAAATTCAAGACAAGGTCATTTGGAAACAGTTATAGTTTAATTTCTTCTTTTCAACATAGAGAAGAAGAAATTTCTTGCCTAAGTACCTTAGTAATACTCTCCAGTGCACTTTGAATAGAAATAGTGTCTTTTTGTTGCTCTCAGAAAAAAGGATTCTTTTGTCGTATGCTGGATTTTGTCAATAAACTTTTTTGTGCTGATTAAGATGATCACGTGGGCTTTGTATTTTTATTAATAATGAATATTGATTGATTTTCATATACTGAACCAACCTTGTGATACTGTTTTAGTTTTCTTTTCATGGGATGTCTTTGCTTGGTTTTAGCATTAAAATAATACTAACATCCTAGACTGGGTTGTGAAGTGATCCATTTTCCTGTTTTTGAAAGAGCTGGTGAAAAGTTGTTCTTGGTTCTCTGAACATTTGTCTGAATTCACCATTGAAGCCACCTGGAGTGTGGGGGCTGCAATTTTGTGATTGCTAACCTAGTCTCCTCTTGTAAATCCATGCACATTTTCTCTTTCTTCTGTAGTCTGATTCATTAGCATATGTCTTTTTAGGAGTTTATTTCATTTAGGTTATCTAACTTTTTGGCATATAACCCTTCACAGTATTTTCTGACAACCCTTTTTAGTTGAGACCTGCAGTTTGCCTCCTCTTTCATTTTACTAATTTCTCTTTGTTTTATCCCCAGTTGTCTTGTTAAAAGTTGGCCAATTTTGCCAATGTTTTCATAGAACAAACTTTTGCTTTGGTTCATTTTTCCTATTTTTCTAGTGTCTGTTTCATTTATTTCTGGTCTAATCTTTATTATTTTCTTCCTTCTGCTCGGTATGGGTTTAATTTGCTGTTCTTTTTCTAGCTCTTAAGGCCAAATGTTCTGTTACTGATTTGAGATTGTTTTTTTCTTTTTTAAAGACAGGCACGCACAGCCATGCACCCTCTCCCAAGCACTGCTCTCACCGCAGTCCGTCCATTTTGTTATGCTGTGGTTTTGTTTTCACTCATGTCAGAGGGCTTTCCCTTTCTCAGTTCAAGTTTTTATTTAAATTCTAGTTAGTTAACATACAGCCGTAATATTAGTGTCCCCAGGAGTAGAATTTAGTGATTCATCACTTACATACAACACCCAAAGCTCCTCCCAGCAAGTGCCCTCCTTAGTGCCAATCACCCATCTACCCTATCTGCCAACCCACCTCCCTCCATCAACCCTCAGCTTGTTCTATACAATTAAGAGTGCTTGCCCCCCCCTTTCTCTCTCATATCACAGTCCTTTCTAATGTTTCTTTCTTTCTTCTGTGACTCATTGGCTATTTAAGAGTGTGTTGTGAATTTCCACATATTTTGGAGGTAGCCAAATTACCTTCTGTTACTGATTTCTAATTTCATCTTATGCTGGATGGAGAACATTGCATGATTTCAATATTTTCACATTTGTTGAGACCCGTTTTATAGCCTGACATATGCTCGACCTTGGAGGTGGTCCCTGTGCCCTTGAGAAGAACATGCATTCTCCTCTTGGGGATCCTTCAGTGGCTGGAACAAAGGATCTAGAATAACAATCCAAACACTACTCCATGGTCTAGGACTTCTACGTACTTGGCATTCTGCTTACATCTCTGCTTTATTATATAAATTCTTTCCCTTTCCTGCTAATGTCCAACAAGTTTAGCCTCATTTCTGCTTCCTAAATACCCCCCAAATTCCCATCTCTACTTCTTTACACATGCTGTTCCCTCTGGCTAGAACATTAAAACATAAACTATTGAACAATATTCCATGTGCTATGCATTTTGATAATAGTTTCACATATTTTGTCTAAACAATGTTTGACAATACTGATTTTATATATGAGAAACTGAGGCCCAAAGAGGCTAGTGTACTCATCCAAAGTACACAGATAATGACATTCTGGAAAAAACTGCAAAATTAACTATTTTTGTTGTAAATGACCTAATGTCTCTTATCTACTACATCAAGCAGCCAGGATTCAAACCACATGTGTCTGATTCCGAAGTCCAGGCATTTTGCCTCTGTCCTATTTTGCAACATGAGAATGAGTGTCAAAGGAAATGATACATGCAATCCCTATTGTACAATTTAAACCCTCAATATTTTATTTATTTATTTATTTAAATTTTTTATTTATTTAGGCCTTTATTTCCTTCAGCAACATTCTGTCATTTTTGTTTGGTTTTCTTTGTTTTGTTTTGTTTTTTTTATAATAGTTTATTGTCAAATAGTAAACCTTCAATATTTTAAACTGTATGTTGCTGGGGCGCCTGGGTGGCTCAGTTGGTTAAGCATTTGACTTTGGCTCAGGTCATGATCTCATGGTTCATGGGTTCGAGCCCCGCATCGGGCTCTGTGCTGACAGCTCGGAGCCTGGAGCTTGCTTCAGATTCTGTGTCTCCCTCTCTCTCTCTGCCCCTCCCCTGATCACACTGTCTCTCTCTCTCAAAAATTAATAAAATATTTTTAAAAATAAATAAACTCTATGTTGCTATAATAGGCAGAGCCATGGGGGGGTAGGCTGTGAGAGAGTGAGAGAGATTCTTCTTCTACATCTCAACTTCTGTGTTAAACATCCTTTGTCCCTTAGATTTTATGCTGAAGCCAAATATATATTCATATATAATTAATAACTATAAATAATATAATTATAGTACATATATATTACTTATATATAAGTATATAAGTACATATATTCACCCACATAAAATATGTTTTTCTCTGCTACATACTTTGCACACTATCCTCATTGCCTCAAATGTCATTGTCAAAATGGAGCAAGTCTGTGCTAATTCTAATTTTTTACAATTATATTTTATTGTGGTAAGAACACTGAACAGGAGATCTACCTCATCAAGAAAGTTTTAAGTGTACGTTACTGTTGACGATCGCAACAATGTTGCACAACACACATCTAGAAATTATTCACCTTGCATAATTGAGGCTTTATGCTCATTGATTACCAACTCTCCATTTCCCCTTTCCGTAGCCTCTGGCAACAAACATTCTACTCTGACTGTATTAGATTATTTTAGATGCCTCATGTAAGTGGGGTCATGCAGTATATGATCTTCTGTTATTTTCTTATTTTACTTAGCACCATGTTGTCAAGGCTCATCCATGATTTTATATATTGCAGAATGGCCTTCTTTTGGTTTTCTTCTTGTAAAAAAAACTCCTGCAGAACTCAGCCCCCACAAATTATCTTATTTTATTTTTATTCTTTCTCTGTTTTCTTAAGACATAATTGACATTTAGCACTTTTTAGGCTTAAGCTATACAACATAATGACTTGTCATTTATATTGTGAAATGATTACAGCAATGTTTGGGTAACAACCATCATCTCCTATCGATGAAAAGCAAAAATATAATAATGCGTTTCCCCTTGTGATAAGAACTTTCAGGACCTATTCACTTGACAACTTTCAAATACCCCATATGACACTGTTAACCATGATCATCATTTCATACATCGGATGCCCCGTATTTAGGTATCTTATAACTGGATGTTGGAACCTTGGAGCCCCTTCATCCAATGTCTCTGCTTTCCTGCTCTCCACCCGCAGTAACCACAAATCTGGTTTCTTTTTCTGAGTTTGGGTTTTTTTTTAGATGCCACATGTAAGGGAAATCTGAAAATATTTGTCTTTCTCTAATGTATTTCAATGACCATGATGCCCTCAAGGTCCATCCAATCCATGTTATTGCATTCTTGCTGCAGGACACTAAATGTTAGCGCTCTTTGATCTGTTTATTACAGACACATGTATATATTTATACATTTCCAGTATTATGAAAATTTGAATGTAAGTATCCCTGCTAGTCTATGTACTTTAGTTATTTCTCAAAAGCAGAAAAGTAATTTTTTACCTTAAAAATCCTAGTTCTTCTTTCACTGCATGCACACAATAAAAATAAAACATTAAAATTTTAAAAAAGAATTACTGCTTTGTCACCAGTTATACACGACTTGCCAAATAATAGATTTTGTACTTGTGAAAAAATGGTCGTTTTGGAAGAAGTGGTTTCAAATCCTTTTGTACCTCAGGTGTCTGGTATAAGATGAGGATAGATCTGAAAGATCTTCCATGAAAATTTGTTGATGGATGTGTGTATATAACATATATACGTATATTCACATACTATATATGAAGATATATAGTGTGCATATATATATAATATATACAATACAACACACACATGTATGCACATGCACACAATATATGTATATTGTACATATATTAATATATATGTATATATATATAATAATCTTCTCTCTCATTTTATGGTTTCACAAACACTTCTACGCTAATTTACAGGCACTCCTGAGTTCCTTTTGACCATGTATTAAGAAATATAACCTGGCCACCATCTCTTTTCTATGAAACGTTTGCGTTCTGGCAACTGGATTTAGGCCTGTGAACTACATCTTCCCAAACACCCTTTGCTGTATGCTTGTCAGCAACGATAGAGGAAGACATGTCAGGCCACTGTCGCTGGAGACAGCGAGGGCCAGGTGCAGCCTGGGATGCCTGCGCTCACTCACCCCCACTGTCTCTGTCTCCAGCGGGTCGTCCCTAAAACCGCATGCAGACCAGCAGGGCACGAGGCCCCCATACAGGATCCTCCAGCCGAGCCCGGGGCAGTGAGACCGCCTCCCTTAGGTTTTGCCGCGTCTTCCCTCCCGCGGTCCACCGTGATGGCTCACGTTGGGACGGTTCTCACATTTACCTGCAAGCTCAACTTAACCACCTGTGGAGGAGTGAGTTGGTGACTTTTTCTCTGACCCTCTGCCTCTCTAGTTCCGCTGTTCCTTTCCTTGAATAAACCACTGGTTCCCACACTACTCAGTGTTCTGCTTCTACGAGTAAATCCTTGCAGGAGGCGGATGCGAGACCCTGCCCGAGCACACGGCGAGGTACGGCCTGCCGGCCTCTAGTGCTCCCGCCCCCGGCCAGATACCGCGATGAGCGAGCGACCAATGCGAGGCCATGGAATGGGTCAGCCCTGCCTCTGCCAGCCTATCATGAGCGGCCGCGCAGCCTGGGCGGCAGGTATATATGGGGGAGCGAGCAGCGGGGAGGGGGAAGAAGAAGGAAGAAAAGAACCAATAAAAGCCTCTGCAACGAATCCCGGTGTCGTCAGTTCTTCAAACTGCGGGCAGTTTGAGCGGCTCCGGCAAATCCTGACAGACCCATCCCCCCCATTTTTACGCTTTCCTCATTTATTTATAATGGGCTTTGTGTGGTGAAGCCTTGAAGAGATTCGCTGCAAAAAGATACTTATGCTTCTCTTAGAGAAACAGATTCCATAAAGCTGAAAATGGGATGCAGAAGGCAGGGTAGGAAGAAAGAAAACGGGCATTTTCCCCCTCCCCCAGAAAATTTTATGACAGCCTTTAACTGTGGTACCATTTTCTGCTCTTCCTGGTGAATGTTGCATGTACTCTGAAGGCTGTTTCAAATGTCACCACTGTTAATGTTTGGAATGATTTCAGTTTGCACACAGAGACAGGGCTCAGGTGTTAGTACTGAATCCATCTTGACCCGATTGTAGTCACTGTATTATTTAACTGTAAGTAAAAAACAAAGAACCTAGAATCAAATCTATATTTTTAGTGGCAAAATTGCAATGAACAGGACTGTCTTATGTAAACTCACTGTATTAAAAATTGGCCTCATAACAATGCCTCGTGTTTTAGTAGCTGGTGACAGCAAGTGTCTGTGCCTTAAAATGAGTAGCAGATTTTTTCTAAATGAACCATTTAATTACATGAGCAAGGACTAAAAATTGCTATTTTTTACATGAAGTCAGGTCCATTTTTACTCTTTTCAATTTGTCTATTAATGAACTTTGAAAGCATTTTCCTTTTAGCAATTTGCTTCTAAAATCTGTTCTCTCTTGACTTTTGCGCTCTGTTGACCTACCTCTGATCTTAGGTTTTCCAGTATTTTCACTGCCTGCTTCAGAGAGGCTTTCCTCACATAATCTCGGAACAATGGGAATATGGTTTATAAGCAGTATGTTAAAAGCTGATTGAAAACGGAACTTGCATTTTAACTGGTAATATGAAAAAGGTTGATCACTAATGTTAACAATGCAAGTGTATTATTTATAATGTAATTAAAAATAGCACTTTGTTGAAAATAGTACTATGCCCAAAGAAACCTTTTCTAATAAAATCTAAAATATAATGACAATAAAAGGGAATTGTAGACATGAAGCTTTTCAAATGGTCATTTTCAAATAATTTCTTAAAAAATGAATTCTCATTTCATAGACATGATTTTCCTTGAGCTGTTTTAACTTTTTTCCCAAATTATATAACTGAACTTTACATTTAAAAATATTTTAAATGTTTATTTATATTTTGAGACAGACAGAGAGAGAGACAGAGTGTGAGCAGGCGAGGGACAGAGAGAAAGGGAGACAGAATCTGAAGCAGGCTCCAGGCTCTGAGCAGTCAGCACAAAGCCCATCCGTGAGATCATGACCTGAGCCGAAGTTGGACAGCCAACTGACTGAGCTACCCAGGTACCCATGAACTCTACATTTTTTAGATTAATAGACTATTTTAGAGGAAAAATCATTCTTATTATTATTCAGATAATTTGCACCCTATTTTGATTACTTCATGTAAGGCATGACTAGAGTATGTTTCCACAATAAAATGACTCAAGAGAATTTGTAAAATTTTCCCTAGTTAATGCATAAAGTATTGCTTTTTGAGTTTATCCATCTTAAAAGTTTAATAATTAATTCCTACCCCTAGATTTTAAAAAAAGCTTATAAACCAATATACATCTAAGTAGTTAACCTGAGAATCAATTTAACAACTTTCTAAGTTCTAGAAGATATTGAATTCCTCAGAAGATTTATATAAATTTATTTTCTGTGTATGTTTGGAGGGTGGTGATGCATGGCATTTTGGTTTATCTGCATAAATTACAATCAATGCTTTATGAGCAGAAAATGTGGATTGTGGCAAACAAAGAAGGGAAGATAATGTTGGTTGAACTCTGAAAGCAAACTAAACCAAGCATGAATCCAAACCAATACATGTGCCATCTTAGGAATACTTAAACGTTAATGAACTTCCATTACCCCTATTAGAAATAAGGACCAAAAACAATAAAAAATAAATAAATGGCACCTGTATTGATTCGCTGGGACTTCTGTAACAAAATACAGGCTGGGTGGTTTAAACAACATAAATTTACTTTCTCACAGTTTTAGAAGCTCCAAGTCCAAACTCAAGGTGTTACCTACCAAGTTTGATTTCTCCTGCAGCCTCTCTTCCTTGACTCGTCACCTCTGTGTCCCCACATGGTCTTTTCCTTGCGCATGGGCATGCCTGCTGTCTGTGTCCAAATTTGCTCTATTTACAAGGACACCATCATACTGATCTAGGACCCACATCTGATGACCAAGCTGAATGTTAATTATCTCTTTAAAGGCCGTATCTCCAAGTACATTCACATTCTGAGGCACTAGCGGTTATGGCTTCAACATGCATGTTTTGGCCGAGCAAAATGCAGCCTGTTATAACCCAGCGATTTCTTAATCTTGACTATGAAGCAGTATTATCTTAGTAACTTATAAACATGCAGACCTATTGTATTAGAATCTTTGTATTGGGATGTGGTTATCTGCTGGCTATGTTAATGCATAAAATATTGCTTTTTGGCTTTATCAGTCTTAAAATTTTAATAATTAATTCTTGCCCCTAGATTTAGGGACCTGTCAGCCAGGACAGGACAGTAGTATTGTTATTGCTTGTAGTAGAATAGTAGGGAAATGATATTTCTTTGAGGTGAATTCAGACTAGGCTAGTTGCATCAGTGAATCCGAGACATATTTTATTTCTAAGGTGGAGGCAATGGGTGTTTATTTGCTGCTTAGATTAGTCGGGCTGAATAATGTCCTTAGATCTAACGCGTTCTTTAAAAATGTCACACACACAAATTGGTAGGATTTTGAATATAGTGCTGATTTTTTAAAACCAATATTAACTAATTTATGGCAAAACTGATTTTAAAAGGTTGGCTACAAGAGATAATTACTTTATTACAATATTCTCAGGAAAAGTAAATCCCTTATCGACATCAAATCATTTTTCTGGTTTCAGGGAGCAGGGCAAAGCCCTCTATCTAATGATGTTAGGATGGTGGAGAAAATAGTCTTCTCCTAAAAGAGATGCATTATTTTAGCTAAGTTTCCACTGGCAACAACATTTTGTAAAATACTCAGTCTCTCAGGGATTCTTTCTTTGGATAAAAAGTCAAGGGAAGTAGAATTCTGTAGGCAACAGCATATGGGTCATCAGGCCTACTCAAACTCTCAGTTTCTGAATTCCTAGAGGCAAGAAAAGTAGTATAAGTTGTATACACATGTTCCAAATAACTGGCTCATGTGTCCTCTGTGTTATAGAAGTGGAGGGTGATGATTTCATCACATGATAAAGCAAAATGCAATCTCTATCTAAATACCAAGAGCATTTTCCCCAGAAATAGAACAAATAATACTAAAATGTGTATGGAACCCACAAAAGACCCCCAAAAGCCAAAGCCATCATGAGAAAGAATAAAGTTGGAGGCATCACAACTCCAGATTTCACAATATACTACAAAGCCGTAGTAATCAGAACAGAATGAAAATAGCCCAAAACAGACACATAGATCTGTGGAAGAGAATACAGAGCCTAGAAATAAACCCATGGTTACATGGTTAATTAATCTACAACAAAGGAGGAAAGTATATTTAATGGGGAAAAGTCAGTCGCTTCAACAAATCGTGCTGGGAAAACTGGACAGCCAAACGCAAAAGAATGAAATTGGACCACTTTCTTCCGCCATACATAAAAATACACTCAAAATGGATTAAAGACCTGAATATAAGCCCGAAACTATAAAACTCCTAGGAGAAAACATAGCCTGCAATCTCTTTGACATTAGCTATAAAACCATTTTTCTAGCTATGTCTCCTAAGGCAAGGAAAACAAAGCAAAATTAAACCATTAGGACTCCACCAAAATAAAAAGCTTTTGCACAGTGAAGGAAACGATAAAAAGAAAAAGACAACTTACTGAATGGAAGAAGTTATTTTCTTTAACAAAATTTTCAATGTTTATTTGTGAGAGACAGAGAGTGTGAGCAAGAGAGGGGCAGACATACACACACACACACACACACACACACACACACACACACACACACAAACACAGGATCTAAAGCAGGCTCCAGGCTCTGAGTTGTCAGCACAGAGCTGGACATGGGGTTCGAACTCACAAATGGTGAGATCATGACCTGAGCTGAAGTCAGACGCTTAACCTAATAAGCCACCCAGGCACCCACGAAGTTATTTTCAAGTGATATATCCAATAAGGAGTCAGTATCCAAAGTTTGTACAACACCAAAAAACCCCAAATCATCCAATTAAAAATGGGCATAGAACATGAATAGGCATTTTTTTCCAAAGAAGACATAAAAATGACCGACAGATACATGAAAAGATGCTTCCTATCACTTATCAGGGAAATACTAACCACAATGACATATATCATGTCACACCTGTCACAATGGCCAGAATGAAAAAGACCATGAAATTACAAATATAGGCCAGGCTGTGGAGGGAAGGACCCCACATGTGCTGTTGGTGGGAAGGCAAACAGGCTCAGTCGCTGTGGAAGGTGGTATAGAGATTCCTCAGAAAACTTACAAATAGAACTACCCTATGATCCAGTAATTCCACTACTGGGTACTTACCCAAAGGAAACAAAAACACTAATTTGAAACAACAGTACACCCTGTGTTTACTGCAGCATTGCTCACAATAGCCAAGGTATGACGACAACCCAACTGTCTGTTGACAGATGAGTGAATAAGAAAAATGCCTATGTCTATATCATCTATATCTATACTATGTCTATATCTATCTACATCTAGGTATCTAGATATTATGGAATATTATTCAGCCATTAAAAAGGACGCAGACTTGCCATTTGCAGCAATATGGATAGAGTTAGACAGGATTATGCTAAGTGAAATAAGTCAGTCAGAGGAATACAAATACTGTATGATTTCACTCATATGTGGAATTGAAGAAACAAAACAAACAGAAAGTAAAAAAGAGACAAAGAACTAGACTCTTACAAACAGAAAATACACCGATGGTTACCAGAAGGAGGCAGGGGAGGGGAATGGGTGAACTAGCTGATTGGGTTAGAGCACACGTATCATGATGAGTGCTGAGTAATGTACAGAATTGTTGAATCACTAAATTGTACACCCAAAACTGATATAACACCATAGAAAAAAAACTTCTAAGAATCTAAATTTGCATATATTTATAAAAACACAAGATATGTACTGAACACACACACACACACACTCACACACACACAATGTTATGTCAATGTGAAATTAAGCCGTGGATATAGGCACATAAGCAACTGTCTTTGGGCCACCCTGAAAAATGACGGCATGTAGTTCTCTGAATGTGTTTGGGCTGTGCTAACAAAGTTTCCCAGCTCAGAGACGAGAATTTGGGCAATGAGAGATGTTTAAATGTAGAGATCACCCCAGTTGCGTCTCCTGGTTAAAAGTCTCTCAAAAGTACCCAGGAGCTATAATTCAGCAGAGAGGTTGTGGAAGGAGGTGGGGCTTCCTGCCAGACTGCACGAGGATTGCCTGCATTTGTTAAAAACAGACAGAATGCTACTTAAATCTCACAGCTCCAGGAACTGTGATGGTTTTTAGATGGGTTCCCATTAGCCCTCTCTATAAATCTATTATAAAGGGATTATTCTTCCAAATTTCAGAAGATGAACCTGAGAGAGACAAGTAATTATTAACAATACTCACACGTGAACTCATGTCTGTAAAATGATGCCAAGTTTTACAGGTCTATATTGTCCACAAATACAGACTGCTATGAAAGTACAGAAGGCATAGGAATCAAAGCCATGGTAGTCAGGGACACCTTTTCAGAGGTAGCGACATCTACATTAGAACACAATGAACTTCAGCAGTTAAGGAACCAGAGGGAGTGGAAGGAAAAAGATTCTGCAATGGGAAACACCACACACTAAATCCCACAGGTGAGCAAGGCCACTGGGATTTATCAGAATTGTGGGACCTTCTTCACAGCTAGATGGTACTGGTATGATAAGCAATAGTAAGATCATAAAAGGCCCTTCTGGTTCACATCAAATAGGAGGCTGTTTGATGTAAGAGAAACAGGGATTTATTAGCAGATGCTAGGTTGCCAATATTAGAACCAACGTCCAAATACCATACCAAAGATGGAACTAGCAGTCCTCTAAGAATGCTTGTTGTTGTTTTTTTTTTTGTTTGTTTTGTTTTTGTCAAAGTCCAAGGAACAGGAAGGAAAGTAAGTTTATGTAAGTGACAGTGGCAGAGGCCAGATGGCTTTTACATCAATGACTATAGTGGTCAGTTATTCGTTCAGACTGAAGTGCTGGCCTTTTCAGACGCTCTGTAACACAGAGGAAACAGGACAGCACCTGAAAGCAAGTGAAGATGATGACCCCTGTCAGGTTTCCTTTACCCTGGGGCTGGTGAGGGGGCAACAGTTGCATAGAGATGGGAGCTCCCAGGTTGTGGGAGAAATGGATGGGTGTTGAGTGAGGTCAGTATATGTTCAGGATTATTGAACGCAGACCTGAAGTAGCTCTGACTGATCATCTGGGAAACATGCACTGTCGAGGGCTGAGTTAATATGCTTTAATCTACTCTTGCAGGGAAAACATGAACATACCCATCGTATTGTTTCCTCCATCCTTTAAAAAAAAAAGACACCTGGGAAAAAGGGATGAAACCAGGCCTTTGAGTGACTTACACAGTATGACCTCTTTTTATCATACTTAGCTCAATTCTTTCAGAATGATTTAACCACAGATCTGTGAAAGGGATTCTTGAAACGATTAGCAAAGCTAGGAGACTGAGCAGGCTTCAAATCAGGAATTGATCAAGGGGAGAGGAGATTGTAAACTCCTCTAGGTTTTCACCACCATATTCCAAAAGTTGAGTTATAAGTGGAATCACCAATCACTGGACCTTTAACTGGTGCAGAGACTTGGCACAGTTTATGTGGGTCATTGGTTTGTGGAAAATAACCCAATTCTTCCTTCATGACAACTCACACACCTACTATTTTCCTTTTCCCTTGGTGCAGATTGTCATCATTTAGTTTCTGATTTGCATTGACAACCTTCACACTAGTCCCTTTCACCTTCAGTCCTGTACTTAGAGACCTTCCCAACAGAGATTCCTCTTCTGACTTCACCAAATTGTACCTACCACTCTGCAGAATCTTTATCTATGTATTCCTCATAATATATGACATAAAGGCCAGACACTTCAGCAAGACATAAACAGGTCCCAACCATGGCCTCCACCCATTTCTTGAACTTCACCTCCATCACTCTTCCAAGAGAAATACTCTACTTGAGCAAAACTCATTCATGTATTGCTTCTCCACATGCATAATGAGTGGAGCAAAGGTCCATGTCCTCCATACCTATTGTACCCACAGGTACTGTGAACAGTGTCCAAAAATGACTGGCTCGTTGGTTTGACATGTTTGCATCATCTGGGAGGCAGTATATCACAGTGTCTAAGAGCAAAGGAATGTACAGTGAATTCAAACCTTGCCTCTTTCCCTGCCTAGCAATGGGAACTTGACTAATATTTGTTGCCACTGACTGTAAATTTGGAGTTCCTTCTTGTCCAGCAAGAGAGTGGACACAGAATTTAATACAAGAGAGGCTAACGTCCAGGAGGAGACAAGAGTCCTGAACAGGGCTTTCGTCTCCATATTTATTGAGCTCACAAGTTATTACCCACGTGGTGAACGTGAAGAAAACAAAATTTTACACATGTGGTGAATATGGAGAATACTGACAGTAATCATTAACTTGTGTGTGTAAGATGCAAAGGGTCTGGGCGGGCAAGTGGAGTTTGTGATCAAGGTGCATTGGCATCAGATGGAAAGTAATTTCCTGCAGGTGATAGAACAGGTTACTCGTGATCCTAGTACAATATCCCACTAGCTCATCTTGGGTGCTTTCACCCCATGGTGGAAGGTTTGCACCCTAAATTTTTTTCTATCCACCTATGTAAGTAGAACCTATTTGCCCACATTTTGTAAGCACTTTGGGCAACTTTATTCAACTGGAACATGATAGTTATCATGGTATTGGCTGCATTGTGTGGTGAAGCTTATATGATTTGTTATATGTACAGACGTGGACACAGTATGTGAACCATAAATGTCAGCTATTATTATTATTATTATTATCACCCTTGCTGTTGTTGTTATTGTTATTATTGCATAGGTGAAAATAACTCTTAAGTCTTGCCTGCCTCTCAATGCACCAGAGATCTGAGGGACAGTTTCTGCATAAGATAAAAATAGCACAATTTCTTTTAAGGATCAGAATCAGCCTCCACTTAAAGATCTTTTGAGGTTTGAACCTACTTGAGCCTGGGACATATGGAGGGGCCCAAAGCAAAAACAGGAGACAGGGTCTGTTTAAAGATTTCAACAGAGTCGTTTCCCTTTGAAGAGCCTTTAAGGCATAAGCATCTACCCTCCTCCCTGAAGTCAACACTGTACTGCTGTGGTCATATATCATGGAGACCCTTGGAATCATATCTGATATCCGCACTCTATTTGTGTGAATTAGAGCCAAACACCAAAGGGCTCTTTTACATGGTCAGACACTTATTCAAAGACTCCAATTTACCAGAAATTCCATAATGTTTAAGATACTGTTAAACGTATTACAGTTCATGTACTCGGGGACTTTTCCCACTCTGTGTGTAGGAGCTCATTATGTATGTTTCTCTGTGTCTTTATAAAAAACGTTTGCATACATTAGAACACCACAGACTGTCTTAGAACTTGATACAAGTACATCACTATATTTTAGGGACAGAAATATGGTGCCAAAACACTAATTTAGTCAGTTTGGTTAAGGCTTCCATTGTTTACAATTCTGTGAGAAAATAATTGGATGACTGAAAGAAAAGTTTCAATATAATCACATTTCACTTTTATGCAATGCTATCCTCTGTAAAAAAGGAGATCCTTGTTCCCCCTTTTCCCTGTGCCCTGCCCCCTCACTTCAGTTATAGGGTGGGGCCCAGAGCAGAGAAGTTCAAAGCACCGACCAGAGTTCTTTTGGTCACTGATGGAGGTCAAAGTTATAGATATGGTCACAGTTTCTAGAATCAGAGCCTCTCCAGAAAGAATGTACATAAGGTTGGGTTGAAAAATAAAAGCTGTTACACTAGCAATTCTTCAACTCACCAGTGGATCCTGACAATCCTCTCTTCATTGTGAGAAGGAAGGCTTTAGGGAAGCATGGCCTTTCAACGTACTTTTAAAATAATGTGTATTTATTATTTGAGAGAATGCATGTGCATATGAGTGGGGGAGGTGCAGAGAGAGGAGATGGAGAGAGAGAACCCCAAGCAGGCTCTGTGCTATCAGCATAGAGCCCCACAAAGGGCTCAATCCCATAAACTGTGAGATAATGACCTGAGCTGAAATCAAGAGTGGGACACTTAACCAACTGTGCCACACAGGCGCCCCCAATGTACTTTTATGACAGGCTCTCGCATTTCCAATTTAGGTAAAGGGAGCCCCCCACATGGTTCAGCCCATGTTAGACCCCATGTGCCCGCAGAGCTGATATGGGAGCAGGATGACCTAAGCTCTCATTGGCCCTGGCTGGTCTCTGCCCTGGTTTGGCCTCTCTCTCCCCCATCACTGACTGTGCCCACGGGATGGAATATGGGTATGTTTAGAGAATGGGTGATAAGCAGAAGATAAAAACTAGAACTCAGTTTCCTGTCAAATACTACATTCCTAACCTCATTCCATCCACGGCAGTTTACTTAGTGTTTATGTGAGTTAATTCTAGATTCACAAGTCAAATGAGTGTCTATTTTTAAAGGAAAGCTTTTGAAGGTTATCTATCAGTCTCCTTAGTAAAGAGTTAGCCTCTTGAATCACATGAACTGAAGTGCACAAAATTGACCCTTCACTGTTTTTAGAAGTGTCACTTAGACAGAAGACCTCATTGACGAGTCATTCTAAGTGACTTTTGCTTCACCTTTCTTTCAGGCTCTTATCACATAGACACTGGTGCTATCAGCTGGGCTATTATGGGGATAACACACTGAAGCTGTAATAATTTCTAGTTTCCATTTTCAAAAGAAATACTCTCAGTCAAGTATGTGTGAGCTTTTTTTCTTTTCACATTTAACTTCTGAGTTTAAAAACTCTTAGTTTATCCTAGCAATCTCCCTCCAGCCCCTGTATATCCCTGGGCACAATATCTCACAACAGTTATAAATGGAGGGAGACTGTATCTATGTATGATATATTAAAAACACAAACTGCATTTGTGAAGCGTATACGCAGAGACAGAGGCCATCAGTCTGAGAGAAACTGAGCTGGGACAGGCTTTGTTACTTCAGGAGGTTTCACTGCCTTGAAATATTTTGGGCTATTATAGACAAAAGCCTATTTTCCAGGTGTTGCAGTTAGTGGTTATCTGTGAACAGTGAATGCGTTCACAATGCAGGGCCAAGTGAGGCAAGCCAAGTGAGAACATTAAAAAGGCATTCATGTGACCCAGCACACACTTACCATTCTCCAAATGTTGCTAGACTTTTCATCTCACATTCCCTCCCTCACATTCTTATATTCCTGATGCCTGAATCTTCCCCAGATCCTGCCCCCACAACTACTTTTTAATTCAGCAAACCTCACCTCATGGATAGCACATTACACCTGTTTTGTGCTACAGAAAACATAAATTATGAACCTGGTCTTGAAATATGCATGGTCTTACAGAAGAGGCAGGAATGAACCAAACAAACCGATTAGAAAAGTCCTGAATATAGTAGAATCATAGGCAAGATTCATAGACTATCAACAAAATGGTTAATGAAGAATCAAGTTGATGTCGTTGTTGGCTGGTTATCTTCCACAAGTTCCTCAAACTTATTGAACACGGCAATCTAAAGACAAGAGAGCCTATCCGAGCCTATTGTGCATCAACAACTTCGAGTCTCATCCTCTGTGAAAGTCCATTTTACATCAAAATCTGCACATATATTTGAATTGGACTCTGTGACTCTGCTGAATTCATGGATCAGTTTTAGAAGGCTTCTGGTGGAGTTGGTCGGGTTTTCCATGTAGAGTATCATGTCATCTGTGAAAACTGAAAGTTTGACTTCTTCTTTGCCAATTTGGATGCTTCTTCTTTTTTTTTCATTCTATTGTCTGATTGCTGAGGCTAGGACTTCCAGCACTACGTTAAACAACAGTGGTGAGAGAGGACATCCCTGTCGTGTGTCTGATCTCAGGGAGAAAGCTCTCAGAATTTCTCCATTGAGGATAGTATTAGCTGTGGGCTTTCATAAATGGCTTTTATGATGTTTAAGTAAGTTCCTTCTATCCCAATTTTCTCGAGGGTTTTTATTAAGAAAGGATGCTGTATTTTGTCAAATGCTTTTTCTGCATTGATCGTCAGGATCATATAGTTTTTATCTTTTCTTTTGTTAATGTGATGTATCACATTGATGGATTTGCGAATATTGAACCAGCCCTGTAACCCAGGAATGAATCCCACTTGATCATGATGGATAATTCTTTTTATTTGCTGTTGAATTTGATTTGATAGTGTCTTGTTGAGTATTTCTGCATCTGTATTCATTAAGGATATTGGTCTGTAGTTCTCTTTTTTTGTTGGGTCTCTGGTTTGGGAATTAAAGTGATGCTGGCTTCATAAAATGAGTCTGGAAGTTTTCCTTCTATTTCTATTTTTTGGAATAGCTTGAGAAGAATGGGTGTTAACTCTGCTTTAAATGTCCAGTAGAATTCCCCTGGGAAGCCATCTGGCCCCGGGCTCTTATTTGTTGGGAGATTTTTCATAGCTGATTTGATTTCTTCACTGGTTATGGGTCTGTTCAGATTTTCTATCTCTTCACATTTGAATTTTGGTGGTGCATGTGTGTTTAGGAATTTGTCCATTTCTTCTAGGTTTTCCAGATTATTGGCATATAATTTTTCATAGTAATCCCTGATGATTATTTGTATTTCTGAGGGATTAGTTGTAATAGATCCCTTTTCATTCATGATTTTGTCTATTTGTTCTCTCTTTTCTTTCTGAGAAACCTGGCTAGAGGTTTATCAATTTTGTTTATTTTTTCAGAAAACCAGCTCTTGGTTTCATTGACCTGTTCAACTGTTTTTTGGATTCTATATTGTTTATTACTGCCCTGATCTTTATTATTTCTCTTCTTATGCTGGGTTTGGGGTGGTAGGGAAGAGCCAGGCAAAGATACAGACATGATGATGAACTCATATACAAAAGGAAGTGCATTTGAAAGCCTTGGTGTCTGATTTTCACAAAATGTTTCACAAAATGTTTTGGGCAGGTCACTAGACTTGAAACATGTCATACTGCATATCCCTTTTAAAAATTCACTTGCACAGTGACACGTTAAAGAAACTAAGGCCTTAAGTAAGTTAAGCCATTAACTTTTGTTCAACCCATTATTTTCTCAAATGACCATATGGACCATAACCTTCATTATATAAACAGTTACCTCTAGGACGCAGGGTAAGAACTGATGAACTGTATACACCAAGTAGAATATAAGAAATCTAGAATGCCAGTGCAGAGTTTAATTTTTTTCATTCAACAGGTAAAATTACTGAGCAGATTTTCAGTGATATGGTTTAGATATTAAGAAAGCTCTTGTGTGAGATGAACCAGAGGAAACAAAATTCCTGAAAATCCTAAAACAACTAATGAGATAATTCTAAGAACTGTTTTCTTTCTTTCTTTCTTTCTTTCTTTCTTTCTTTCTTTCTTTCAGTAAACTGTTGGATTAGGAAGTTGGCTTTGAAAATAGGAGAGAGAAGCACTAGAGATATGGAAAAAACAAGTGGTATCAAAAGAATAAGAGATGTAGTAAAAACAAGATCATTGAAAAGAAGGAGACTGTTAAGAAAAAAAAAAAAAAGAAGTGAAATGAACTGAAATGAAGGCAAGCCACTGGGAGTCGGTGCCAGCACAGGAGGAAAACCAGGTAGGAACACGTGTGCTCAGACACAGATGGGAAGACTCAGGCCATGAGAATGCAGAGACTCCAAATAATGAGCCAGGCATGATTCTTTTGCTGTGTCCCTGCGTGAATCTCAACAATCAGCCTCATTATTTTACAGATTCACAATAGTAACCCCTATGAGGTAAGGTAAGGGGATGAAAATAACCTTACAATTTTAAAGGAAAAAAATCTTCTGAAAGTGCAGTTTTATAGTTTTCCTTCCACTCCTTAAAAATTACCCGAGGTGCACATAGAAAAATCCAAATTCATGGTCAGGGACCCAGGGAGCTGTCATTTCATTACAAGGATTGTTGTTTTTAAGCACGCTCAAGCTGATGGGTTAAACAGGCGATGGGGAGAAAGGAGGGCACTTGTGATGAACACGAAGTGATATACAGACGTGTTGAATCACTGTACACCCGAGATTAATAGAACACTGTATGATAACTAAATGGGATTTAAATAAAAACTTAAAAAAAAATAAAGTTGGCACCATCTGCAGGATATTTGAAGCCAACGAACAAGAAACTAGTTACTTCCTGAAGCAGTTTGAGAATGTGCCTGGCTGACCTCCAACAGCAGGGGGCGCTGGTGAGCAACGGCCCCTCAGGTGTTTCTCTCGGGAGAATCAGGCGGTCTAGCAGGTCTAGCATGCTTCCATCCACCCTTTCCTCTCTCCTCCTTCACTCAGGTGAACTCGACTCCCAGTCTGTTGCCCACCGCCCACCTCCTACCTGGGCTCTTCCTGTCTGTTTTCCTTGTGCAGGTGTTTTTCCTATGAAGAGTCCTAGCACATTTAATTTCTCCTTGGTGTCTGCTTCTTAAAAGACCTGAACCAACACGTTAATTCCAATTTGGATAAGCTCTAATGAACACGGTTTCCCTATTTGCTAATGACACCTGGCATATGTTTTCATAATACAACAGTTGGATTTCCTTAGGCTCATTGATGTGGAATATGCAGTACAATTTTCTAGTAATAATAATAACAACTCTTTATTGAGTGCATGTGATGGACCAACCAGTATACTAAGCAGTTTACATCCATTAGTATAAGCAGGGGTATGCTGGTAAACAGCCATAAAAACAACAACAACAACAACAAAACCAAACCAATCTCCAGCTTTTTAAATAGTATTGCCCATCTTTGTGGTATAAGTACACCCACCATGGCCAACTTCAAGCTATTAACAGGATTAACAATGCAGAGGCATCATTTTTGAATATTTAACACTTGGCTCTTAAAAGTCGGTTGGAGCCCGCCTGAGCACACAAGATTAGTCTGCAATCCTCTTTATAATTTTTAAGGTAGGTTTTAAATCCCAGTTTTACTGTGGAAGACACTCAAGAAATTAAAGAAGTCATACAACTTGCCCAAACCATAGGTTTGGGATTTGTACCACGTCTGAAAGGCCATTAATCTAGCCACTGCCTGTGTTTACCAAGGGCTTTCTTTTTTTTTTTTAATTGCAAGTCGTAGCTAAATGAAAGAGGAGGGGGCCGGGCGTAGTGATAAAAACTCAGACATATCTCATTGAGTGCAAGCTCAGTTTGGCTAGGCTGCAAAACGTTATTGGGACTGGTGGCTTTGGGAGCTAGCATTTTGTCCCCACCACTTCTGTGGCTCACACAGCGGTGCACATGGAGCCCCGCACTTGTGAGATCATGTATCACATGTAAAAATCACCAGAGAGACTGGTTTTCTTTCTGTTCTAAGGTCAGACTTTCTAGGAAGCGATGCTAGCTGGCCCAGCTTAGGTTATGAGTCCGCTCACCATGATCCAACGGACCGCATCCTAGTTTTGAACAATGGGAGAAGTAAAACAGGAAAGGCCGTTAACTAGACAGGTGACCCAACTGGATCTTTCACGTGGCAAAGAAAAACTATTATTAAATTATAATATAGTAATGTGTATTCATATGTTCATTTAAACAATATAACACTGTGTTTTTAAGCAAATACAAACACCTAGGCAATATGATCTGCCTGAGTTAATTAGTGTTTAATTTATCATTCTTACATTACTCCTGATTTTTATGAGTCTTGACCAAAGCAAAGTCACTATGATTCCCTTGTTCTTGAGTAAGTCCAGCTGTAAAGTAGGCGGGGAGTATGCAGGCTTTGACTCTCTGAGCCAGCCACCATGGATTTCAAGTCCCCAGATGCATGCGTGTAGATTACACATGTATTTACTTCAAGGCTTCCATTTATATCGACCTTCATTCTCATGGTAGAAGCTAGATACTTGCAACTTATGAAATAAAACCCCAGTTGCTTTTCCTTATTCTGCTCAGAAGTACGAGTGGGGAGAGAGGTTGACCACAAAACAAAACATCGGATGTTCTAAACAAAGTCGCTTCTCACTTGAGTATTTTTCAGGTCTCTCTCTATACCTTGTATCTTCAGCCACCCCAAATATATTGAATCCTATGTAAAAAAACAAACAAACCTGTGTCTTTTCCATGGACTAGAAGGAATGAAATTTAAACAGAGAGTAAAAAACTGTAAAACAAAGATATAATTTCTATACAAGAAGGATAAAGATGAATAAAAATCTAAAAGAAAGAACTTAAGTGTTAATGTAATAAACATCAGCAGTTTTATGAAATGCATCAGGATTTTTAAGGCGCTGAGGAAGTTGGGTATGAAATTCAAATGCAAAAAGCAATTTTGTAAATCTTGTTAAAAAATCTTCTTCAGAATGTTCCTGACTAAAGATGAGGAACTAATTCAACCAGATATTTAAATAAGTTATAAAGCTACAATAATGAAAGCAGCATGCTACTGGCCAGGAATAGATTATCATCAATGGAACTGAATCGACAGTCCAGAAATAAATATAAAATCATTTAGGGATTGAGCATGTGTTAAAACTGGCACTTAAAAGTGGGGTAAAGGGGTCCCTGGGTGGTTCAGTCGGTTAAGTGTCCGGCTTCAGCACAGGTCATGATCTCACAGTTTGTGGGTTCAAGCCCTGTGTCAGGCTCTGTGCTGACAGCTCCGAGCCTGGAGCCTGCTTCAGATTCTGTGTCTCCCTCTTTCTCTGACCCTCCCCTGTTCACACTGTCTCTCTCTGTCTCCCAAAAAATAAATAAAAAACATTAAAAAAATTTTTAATAAATAAAAGTGGGGTAAAAAGAGTATTGGGGGCACCTGGGTGACTCAGTAGGTTGGGTGTCCGGCTTCAGCTTAGGTCATGATCTTGTGGTTCGTGGGTTTAAGCCCCGCATAGGCCTCTGTGCTGACAGCTGGCTCAGAGCCTGGAGCCTGTTTCGGATTCTGTGTCTCCCTCTCTCTCTGACCCTCTGACCGTCTCCTGCTCACGCTGTCTCTCTCTGTCTCTCAAAAAGAAATAAAATCATTTAAAAAATTAAAAAAGATAGAGTATTGAATAAATTATTTTGTGACAATTAGCTATCCCAAAGCAACAATACTGCTAAATCTCTACTTTGTCCTGAGATCAAAATAAATCCCAGATGAAAAAATACTTAAATGGAAAAATGAGGCCAAGAAGTACTAGACAAAAATACGGGCAATTTACATTTTTAAAAATATTTTTGTAAGGGGCAAAATGCCTCTTTAAAATAGGAAACAGACTTCAGAAGACATAAAGTTTAGAAATATGGCTTCCTTTTTAAAATTTTTAAATAAATCTCCATCCAACAAGAAATCAACAACAGATTAAAGAGACAGGGAGAGACAGTGTGTTCTGTCTGAGTTGTTTCCCTGGATTCCTACTCTGAATGTGGGATCCTACAGCAAATCCAGGCAGATTGAGCACCTAAGCGAACACGTTGGGTTTTGGGTGTTCTTGGCATCACACAATGAAGCCAGCTGTGACATTCTTCTCTTGGGGGTGGCCTGATCAAGGGGAGGGGGGTGTCTAACAAATTAACTGAGCCAGTAATCTGGGGTTCCTCACCTGGAATAGGGGCAGTCTTACTTTTGCTTGGATTTGTAGGGTTTCCCATTAGCCCTTTGTCCTCAGAGTCCCTCAAGTCATTGCATTGTTGTTATAAACTTTAAGCTATTTATTTCTGAGAGAGAGAGAGAGAGAGCAAGAGAGAGAGAGAGAGAGAGTGCGAGAGGGAGAGAGAACAAGCAGCGGAAAGGCAGAGAGGGAGGGAGAGAGAATCCCAAGCAGGCTCCACGCTGTCAACACAGAACCTGATGCAGGGCTCAATCCCCTGAACCATGAGATCATGACCTGAGCTGAAATCAAGAGTGGGATGCTTAGCCAACTGAGGCACACCGGTGCCCCATAAACTTGGTAGTTTTTAGGTAAGTTTCTTTTCTAAGATGCACTCATAGCTCTCCCTTCATCCTTCACAACCCCGGCTTCAATCATTAGTTCATTCCTCTTACCTCCGTGTCTTAGCAGTATATACAAATGAGCTCTCACAGAATGCTACACCACACACACTTACACATTGTCATTCTCACCGTCAGTAGGCCACCTTCATGCGTGTAAATGATATATTCACAGACATTTTACAATTTTTTAAATTTTTTTTAATGTTTTAATTTATTTTTGATACAGAGAGAGACAGAGCATGAGAGGGGGAGGGTCAGAGAGAGAGGGAGACACAGAACCAGAAGCAGGCTCCAGGCTCTGAGCTAGCTGTCAGCACAGAGCCTGACGTGGGGCTCGAACCCACGAACATGAGATCTGACCTGAGCCGAAGTTGGAGGCTTAACCGACTGAGCCACCCAGGCGCCCCTCACAGATATTTTAATTGGAGTAGGAATTATAACAATTGATAGCGAGGAGACGAGGAGGTGAGGGGATCCAGTGGGGTAGTTTCCGAATCTTGTGTCATACAAAAGGCAGATTGGATGGATCTCTCTTACATGTAGTCTTTCTTGCATAAAGGGATATAAAAAGAGCCCCTTAAAACTTAATTGGTTTATGAGTATTAAATAATATAATCATGTTAGATACTTAGCACAATGTTTAGCATAGAAGAGGCTCTCAGTAAATGCTAAATATTGGTTTGTTTGTTTTCATTAGTAGTGTATTTCAAGCAAAATTAATCAACTACAAAAAATATATTAGCATCAATTACTTTCATGTGTGAAGAACTGATTAGGAAAAATGCTTTTAAAATTCTCTACCCACTATACAGTCGGGTGCTGATGGTCTTCTGTTCCACTTCTCAAGGAGAGCTTTAATTTAATCATTGACATTTTAGGGCTGGTTAAAATAGATGGCCTTTTCCAGGAAGGATCTGAAAACAACAGCATTTCTAAGCTGACAAGTAAAGTCTCAATATATGACACTCATTTCTAATTTGTCTTTAAAAATGCACTAATGCCTTTGTGTCTTGACACCATTAATTTTGCTTAATTAAAAATGGCTTGATTTATAATCCTCAAGGTTGAATAATCATTAACTTGCCAGCTCTGACTGCTGACTGATTTCTGAATGCATGACGCCACATTTCACCACAGCCCCCGGGACAGGCCACGGAAGAGCACTCGGCACTTCAGGAATCTGAGTGTGGCTTCGTTCAGGGAAACAGATGAGAAGTTGAGCAACAACACACACAGCTTGACTTTTCCCAGGTCCCCACTTATCCCGGGTCCCCACTTCTCCCAGGTCCCCACTTCTCCCGGGTCCTCATTTCTCCCAGTCTCCACTTTTCACGTCTGTCGGTTGTCCTGACTTCTTCACTTCTGTTTATCATCAAAAACCAGTGTGAAATCCAGGAAATTCTCGTGTGTGTGTGTGTGTGTGTGTGTGTGTGTGTGACTATCAACAGAGATGACATAAAAAAAAAATCTGTGACAATATGGCCACATTCCTTATGCTTTCTCCCAAAGGAATCGCTGGAACATTGACAAATGTTTCTCAAGCGAATATCATAAACTTTCGCTGACATCGACAGTGGGGTTTAAATCTTGGATAGTTTGGAGGATCCCCAGCAAAATAGTGAGTTGTGCAGTGAGCTTTAGGGCAAGTGCACCCTGGCCCCACACACCTGCATAGTTTGTTCCTGAAAGTGCAGCATTTATGTGCCCTGCATCCTACTTCTCTTTGTAAGCCGATGGTGCGGGACATTAGCATAACTCCTTATCATGGCTGGGTGCCTAAGTTGTGGGCCCACTGAAAAATGAAACCAGAAGGCCCTAGGAAAAAAAAGCATAGTGACAAGGCATTAAAACATAAAACTTTCTCTTTTCTTCAACGGTCTGTCGTGATTTGACATGGCTGGGTTTTCTTTGTTTATTTGTTTTTGTTTTTTTATTTGCTATTTAATGTCCTAACCAGCGAAAAATAAAATAAGCATGAGTTTTATTCTTTATATTGTTCAATCCCAATTTTAGATATAAACACGCCAGTTTTGAAAAGCCAGTTTGAAAACCTTTAAGTCACACGTGGATCACCGGAATTGTACCATTTATATTTGGTAGCTTGTACACATGTCTGTGTTTCACTCCTGAAAGGACAACGAAAAGACTGCACACAACTATGTCTTCTGAGATGTTCCCCCCAATTTTACTGAAACACAGTTGACATACATCACCATACAGTTAAAGTCCCACAGTCTGACACCTTACATATATCATGAAATGAATACGTTTAGTTAACATCCACCACCTCATATAGATATAAAAAAAGGAAAAATAAATTTTCCCCGTGACAAGAACTTTTAGGGGTCACTCTCTTAGGGATTTTCAAATATGCCACACAGCAGTATTCACGAGAGTCCTTACGCTGTACGTTACATGTCCTGTGCTATTTATCTTCTAACTGGAAGTTTGTAACTTTTGACCCTTTTCATCATCCCCTTACTCCTCCCCACCTCCCCATATCTGGTAACCAAAAATCTTATCTCTTTTTGTATGAGTTTGATTGTTTTGTGTTGTTTGTTTTGTTTGGACGGGTGTTTTTTTTAACTCCACATATAAGTGAAGTCATTCAGTCTTTGTCTTTCCCCGTCTGACTTATTTCACTTAGCATAACACTCACAGAGTCCATCCACGTCGTCACAAAGGGCAGGGTTTCCTTTTCTTAATGGATGAGTATATTCCAGTGTGTGTGTGTGTGTGTGTGTGTGTGTGTGTGTGTGTGTGTGTGTGTATGTGTGTGTGTGTAAATATACCACAACTTCTTTCTTTATCCATTCATCTATCTATGGGCCCAGGTTGTTTCCATGTCTTGGCTCTTGTAAATAATGTTGCGGTGAATGTGGAGGTGCAGATAGCTCTTCAACATAGGGTTCTTATTTCCTTCAGGAATGGAATTGCTGGGGTGTAGGGTAGGTCTATTTTTAACGTTTTGAGGAACCTCCATACTATCTCCCAGAGGGGCTGTCCCAGTTCGCATTCCCCCTGGCAGCACACAGAGCTTCCTCTCACCCCATACTCTCCCCAGCACTTGCTATTCCTGGTGGTTTTGATAGTAGCCATCTTGACATGTGCGAAGTGAAATCATAGTGTGGTTTTATTTTGCATTTCCCTGATGGTTACTGACATTGGACACCTTTCCTCATCGCTGATGGCCATCTGTGTATCTTCTTTGGAGAAATGTCCACTTAGGTCCTTTGCTCATTTTTCAATTATACTGTTTTGTTCTGTTTTCTGACTTCATAGTATGAGTACTCTATGGATTTTGGATATTAACCCCCTTATCAGACACATGGTTTGCAATTTTTGTCCTGTTCTGTAGGTCATCTTTTTGTTTTGTTGGCTGTTCCCCAGGCTCTGTGTTGTCTGCTTTGACCTCATACTCATTCTACTGACACTATACCTTCTGCCAACTGATGACTAAGGATTAACAACAGCAACAAAAAAACTATCAGGTGCCCTATCTTTCTCTGTCCTTCTTCCTTTTTATTTTCAGCAGAAGCGATCAGCTAATACATGGAAGTGACATGATTAAGAAAGGATACGATGGGGTGTCTTACCTTCTTTCCACATTAGAAGCAAGTCCTGCCTCCAATGGAATATCCTGCCCGTGATACTGAAGACAAGGTTCTGTGTGACTGCACAGGCTACTCGCCCGTGGGGCCAGAGCATGTCCCTTATTCGTCTTTCATGACTTTGCTCAAATGTTATGACCCTGTAAGCCCCCAGAATTACTCTGTTTTCTTTCTTTCCAGATGAGCACATGCACACCTCTGTAAGAGGGCAGAGCTCCTTGGGTTCTAGCTGGTATTTTACTTACTTGTGACATTACCCCTAACTTAGGTTGTTATTGCTTCGTTTTTGTATCCTACTGTGGACAATATAAATATTATTTAACATATTGTAGACATAAAAATAAAAATATTAATGAAGTTGTAAAATGTTTTTAGCATTTATTTATTTTTTCTAAGAGAGACAGAGCATGAGTGGAAGAGAGAGGGAGACACAGAATCTGAAGCAGGCTCCAGGCTCTGAGCTGTCAATGCAGAGTCCAATGTGGGGCTCAAACTCATGAACCACGAGATCATGACCTGAGCCAAAGTCAGACATTAACTGACTGAGCTTGAACCAGGCTTACCTAATTAAACTTGCAAGTAAATAAAACATGATCCTAGTTAGAGTGTATTATTTCTAATTCTAAAATAAAAATTTTTGGAGTGACTTTAAGTAATACCATAATGGTATCAAATATATTTATATACTGATGGAGTACTATGGATTTATGTATTGTGGAGTTCTAGCATGCTGAAAATGTTGTATGAAAGTGGTGCCTTATGAAATCCTCTCTAGAGAGCAGTATCTCACTAAAGAGCAGCAAGATCTACCATTTATTCGTTGTACACCATGGACCCAGGGTCTTTTCCAAGCACTTAAAAGCATTATCTTGACAAATTTCCATAACAGTCCTTTAAAATACGTTCAATAGCCCCATCTTGCAGATGAACCTAAATGATATATTGAGACTAAAATTGATCCCAAGCCCAACAGGTACGTCCCAAGCCCCAGTGGATTCACAATGCCTCATTATTATCCGTTTTTCAGAAAAACAAAAACAAAAATATAAACCAAGAAACTTAACTCATATAATGTCCTTTCCTTTTTTGTTTTGATTTAATTTTTCCCCTCTTTCATTTCTTTCTAAAAATAGGGATGTGAATCCCTTTCATTATAGAACTCACTACTGAGATTGTGCGAACAGAGGCAGTCCTGGGGTTGTCCGGCTTGGTTTGGGGTTCCTTCTTTTCATCTTTTCCCTAAATAGTTTTCCTTCTTCAAGGCTCTGCTTGACTTTCTCTCCATAAAGCTTTTCACAAGAATTACCCTAATGACTTTTCTTCTGACTCATGTTGAACTTTAGCCTGAAATCCAGTAGGCACTGGTCCTGAAGCAATGTATTAATTGCTATATACTTATTGAGTAACTATTATGTGCTTCATACTTTTCCTTGTGCTTGGAGGAGATCAGTGGACAAACAGATAAAAAAATCTCAGCCCTTGAGGAAGTTATTAAGATGGGGGGGTGGTGAGGGGACCCTGAGTCTCCTCCCTCAAACTCAGCTAGATCCACAACAAACCATTTTGAACACCTGGGAAACTGATCTGAGGACCCACAGAAGGATCTGCATAGTTTGAGGGAGAGAATGAGGCTGGTATGTGGTAAAGAAAGGTGAACTGGGGGAGAGAAAAGCTAGGGTGCCTTGGGAAGGTGCTATATTCTCAGAGCGGAGAAAAGGGGAGAGAGCAGCACCTCGGGTTTTTACGGGAAAGCACTTCCCACTGAAAGCAGCTAGAAAGAGTGAAAATACGTTCTGGGGATTGGACAAGAAAGTGTCCTCCAGAACGATTGATGGGGAAAGGAGAGCATTTCAATACCATCAGCTTTTTATAAATGGCGGGGCGCTGAATGTGACGTCTCAGAGGTCAGCGCCTGGCGGTGTCCTGCGACGAAGCAGGGCGGAGGCCAGGGAGCAGCCACAGGGTCTGAGGGGCCCCAGGGTCACAAGGGGAGAAGCGGTTCCCTGCTTGGAGAGCATTTGCTGGAGGTGATTCGGCATCTCATGGGCAAAAGACCCGGTGGGGCCATCAGGCCCCACGCCCACCTGCATAGGACCAGAGACGCCCAATGAGGGCAGCAAACCCTGGCGCCGGCGGTGTGCTGGGATTCCCCATAAACTCTGAGCCACTGCCACTGGGCCATGGCACGACCGCTTCCTGGGACAAGTCGGCCACAGTGCAGGGAGACCCTCCCCCAGAGGGTCGGCACAGGTGCAGGTTCCAACCCCAGGGGTGTCTGAAGACACTGTGTTTGAGACACAGCAGAGCCTGAGACAGATTCCCGAGGGAGGCGCTGCCTGGCAGGTGGACAGTTCAGACACGCCCAGCGGGGAAGGCTGGGAGGTGACGAGGGACACAGGAAGGGTGACGGAGCATGTCTGTGAGGGCACCAAATGCCCCCTCTGGAGACTAGACAGCGGGATGAAGCCATTTTCACCATTAGCCCAACACTGATGGACCCCAGTGAGATAAACAGCACCACCAAGAGGAGAACGGAGCCCTGAGACCTGGTCCCACCCTCCTGTGACCTCCGGGCCACATCTCCACTGGGGCAAGTCAGCCTGAGAAGCAGAGCAGCAGGCCCCTCCCCCAGACGACCAGCACAGATCCCTTCCAGGAGCTTGGCCTGCTGACCCCAGACCGCTGCAAAGCTCCCGCTCTGGGGAAGATGGGATCCAGCTTCATTTGGGAGTTTTTGTTTGTTTGTTTCTTCTTTTGCTCCTTTTGGTGTTGTTTTGTTTTTGTTTTGTTTTGTTGTTTTTCTTCTGTTGCTTGGATACAGAAAGAGCAAAATTTTTTTATTATTTATTTTTTTTCTCTTTTTTCTTTTCTCCTTTTTCTATTAAGCTTCTAATAACGAGCAGACCAAAATACACATAGAGTCTAACTTCCTGTATTTGAGTTTTTAAATTTTTAATTTTTATCTCATTCTATTATTATTACTGTTTTTTTTTTCTTCCTCCAAAATGACAAAATTGAGGACTTCACCTCAAAATAAAGAGGAAGAAATGATGGCCAGGGATGTAATCAAGGCAAATATAAATAAGATGTTTGAACTAGAATTTAAAAGAATTATAAGGATACTAGCAGGACTTAAAAAAAAATCACAGAAGACATCAAATAATCCTTTCCTGCAGAGACTAAAGAACTAAAATCCAGTCAGGACAAAGTTAAAAATGCTATAACTGAGATGCAGACCCAAGTGGAGGACATAAAAATGAGGATGGATGACACAGAGGAGCAAATTAGTGATATAGAAGATAAAATTGTGGAAAATAATGAAGCTGAAAAGTAGCAAGAAACAAAAGTCAGGGTTCACAAAGGCAGACTTAGGGAACTCAGAGATTTATAAAAATGTAATGATATTTGATATCAAAGGATTAAAGAAGATGAAGAGAAAGAGAAAAGGGCAGAAGTTTTATGTGAGCAAATTATAGCTGAAAACTAATCTGGGAAAGGACACAGACATAAAATCCAAGAGGCACCGAGAACTCCTGTTAATTTCACCAAAAGCCAGCCATCACCAAGACATACCAGAGTCAAATTCACAAAATACACAGATGAGGAAAGAATTATGAAAGCAGCAAGGGGAACAAAAAGTCCTTAAACCACAAGAGAAGGCAGATCGGTTCATAGAAGACCTATCCACAGAAACCTGGCAGGCCAAAAAGGAGCGAGAGGTTAGATTCAATGTGCTGAATGGAAAAAATATGTAGCCAAAAATACTGTATCCAGCAAGGCTGTCATTCAAAGTAGAAGGAGAGCTAAAGGGTTTCCCAGACAAACAAAAACTAAAGGAGTTTGTGACCCCTAGACCAGCCCTGCAAGAAATGTTAAGGGGGGGAGTCTTCGAGTGGAGGGGAAAAAAAAGACCAAAAGCAACAGAGACTAGAAAGGACAAGAGAACATCACCAGAAACACCAACACTACAGGTAACACAATGGCATTAAATTCATATCTTTCAGTATTCACTCTAAATGTCAATGGAATAATTGCTCCAATCAAGAAACAGAGGGTATCAGAATGGATTAAAAAAAGAAAAACAGGATTCATATATATGCTGCCTACCAGGAGATTCATTTTAGATCTAAAGACACATGCAGATTGAAAGTGAGGAGATAGAAAATCATCTATCATCCTAATAGGTGTCAAAAGAAAACCAGAGTAGCCATACCTGTATTGAACAAAATAGATTTTATTTATTTATTTAAATGTTATTTATTTTTTTAATGTTTATTGTCGAGAGGGAGAGAGAGAGAGAAAGAAAGTGAGAATGCATGAACAGGACAGGGGCAGAAAGAGAAGGAGTCAGAGTGGGCTCTGCACAGACTGCAGAGAGCCCAAAGTGGGGGTCAAATTCATGAACCACAAGATCATGACCTGAGCCAAAGTTGGATGCTTATCTTACTGAGCCACCCAGGCACCCCCCCACAGACAAACTAGAGTTTACAACAAAGGCTGTAACAAGAAATGAAGAAGGGCATTACATCATAATTATGGGCTCCATCTATTCAGGGTCAACAATTATAAATGTTTATGCCCCCAACTTGGTGCACCCAAATATATAAATCAATTAATAACAAATATAAAGAAATTCATTGATAGGAATACAATAATAGTCGGGGACTTTAACACCCCACTTACAGCAATGGATATATCATCTAAGCAGAAAATCAAGAAGGAAACAATGGTTTTCAGTGACACATTGGACAGGGTGGACTTAACAGATACATTCAGACATGTCATCCTAACACAGCAGAATATACATTCTTTTCGAGTGCACATGGAACATTCTCCAGAACAGATAACACACTGGGACACAAACCAGCCCTCAACAAGTACAAAAAGATGGAGATCATACCATACATATTTTCAGATCACAACACTATGAAACTTGAAATCAACCATAAGAAAAAATTTGGAAAGCCCTCAAATACATGGAGGTTAAAGAATATCCTACTAAAGAATGAATGGAAATTAAAGAAGAAATTAAAAATACATGGAAGAAAATGAAATTAAAAACACAACAGTCCAAACCCTTTGGAATATAGCAAAGACAGTCCTAAGAGAAAAATACATTACAGTCCAGACCTATCTTAAGAAACAACAAAAGTCCCGAATAAACAACCTAATCTTACGTCTAAAGGAGCTAGATAAGGAACAGCAAATGAAGTGGAAAGCCAGCAGAAGAAGGGAATTAATACAGATTAGAGCAGAAATAAATGATATAGAAACAAACAAACAAAAAATAGGAGAACAGACCAGCAAAACTAAGAGCTGGTTCTTTGAAAGAATTAATGAAACTAGTAAACCCCTAGCCAGACTTCTCAAAAATAAAAGAGAAAGGACCAGAAAAAGATAAAAATCACAAATGAAGGAGGAGAGGCCATAACCAATACCACAGAAATACAAATAATTATAAGAGAACACTGTGAAAAATTATATACCAACAAACTGGGAAATCTGGAAGAATGGGCAAATTCCTACAAACTCATGAACTACCAAAAATGAAACAGAAAGAAATAGAAAATTTGAGCAGACCCATAACCAGCAAAGAAATTGAATCACTAATCAAAAACTTCCCAACAAATAAGAGTCCAGGGTCAGATGGCTTCCCAGGGGAATTCTACCAGACATTTAAAACAGAGTTAATACCTAGTCTGTTCAAACTTCCAAAAAAAAAGTAGAAATGGGAGGAAAACTCTAAAACGTACAAGCTGACTATGAAGCCAGCATCACCTTGATTCCAAAACCAGACAAATACCCCACCAAGAAAAGAGGATTACAGACCAGATCTCCACCCTAATGAAGACATATTCCAAACAGTGTGATGAGATTTTATATTTATTTTTCCCTTGCTCTCTCTACTTGCTCTAGGTGGTGTCTGATCTCAAGTTCCTTCAACCAGTGAAAATACCATTTGTATGATAAAATGTTTTGAATTTTAACACAGTGCTGACCATTTGGTAAATATTTGGTTGAGTAAATGAACTTTCGTTAACAGGAAGTTATCCAGCTATTGATGGAGAAGGTTAATTTACACACTGCAATCATTCCCATAATAATCATGAGCAATAACTATTTTTTTATGGTAAAACACACTACATGTTTGAGAGTTTACAGAGTTTACACACTGGACCAGTTTATATTTAATTCTCAGAACAGTCCAGTGAAACAAATAAAAATCTCCACTTTACCTGCCTATCAGGCTTTTGGGGCTGATTTACTTGTCTTGGGTTAACATTTTTTTTAATGTTTTATTTATTTTTGATACAGAGAGAGACAGAGCATGAGAGCAGGAGGGGCAGAGAGAGAAGGAGACACAGAACCAGAAGCAGGCTCCAGGCTCTGAGCTAGCTGTCAGCACAGAGCCTGACGCGGGGCTCGAACCCACGAACGTGAGATCTGACCTGAGCCAAAGCCGGAGGCTTAATCGACTGAGCCACTCAGGCGCCCCAGGTTAACATTTTTTAATGACAGAAATGGGATGGAAACCCAGGTAGCTCTACACCCAGAAGGCATGCTGTTTACCAAAATAGTATAATTACTGCCCAATGAGGAAGTAATCAGCTCGGGTAGAACAGGAACCAAAGTTGGCTGTAAACATCTCACACATTAATTCATTACCTTGCTGGGGATCATGAAGTGGCTCATTTGAATTGGGAACTTCATGGAAGATATGAGAGCTTTAATGCCCCTCATTCTGAAAGCTAGACGAATACTAAATTAACTAGAGAGATAGATACACATATGCATATAACCATAAAAACATTCACTGAAAAGTTTCCTCCTATAACCTTTTTTGTGTCTATTTAAAATGCAGTCAACGGCCTAAACCTCCAGGCTCCCAGAACGGTGCTTTAAATCCCATAGCTGTGGAATAAATAAAGTGCTGCAATACAGAAAGAGTATAGCATTCAACAATGATCACAGCCATCCATGCCTGTGCACTGTCACTCTTCATGACGTTGCCACATGTTGGAAATTTAAAGGTTAGAGTCTTCAGCTGGAAGAAAGACACTTGTGTAGAGAGAGGGAAGCAGTGTGCTGTTTTGGAAACATGTAAGCTTAGAGCTAGTTGGACGTACCTCTGTTCAAATCTAATCTCAGCCACTTTTAGAGGCATGGCTTTGGCCAAGTGGCATGCCCTCTCTGACTCCCGAAACGGTTCAGTGAAATGGAAATAACAATCATGATATTAATAAGATCAAAGCTCGTTTGTAAAAAGTCCTTGGCACTATTGTATGTCCTCAGTTACTCTTTCTTTCTGGAAAGCCACCTGCTTTTCTGACTGTAAATCTTGTTTTCATCCTTCACAGCCCCATGGCCATGTCAACTCCTGTTTGAATCCCAGACCTGGTCACTTAGAGAGAATCAGAGACTGTTTGCCCGTCACCTTTTTCACCTGTCTTGTAACAGCACGTATGCACTCTTGTACACATGTGCTTACCTTTCCCGTCTTCCTCAGTAGACCGTCAGCTCATGGGGGCAAACCTTGTCTGACTTACATTTCTATCTACAACTCAGGAGGCCCTAGTCAGATTTCTTTAGAATGTTTGAATGAATGAGAAACGCTGATTCCTAAAAGCAGAAAGTAAGTTCAGGAGTTACTCACAGGTAGCAGTGGAAAATCCACCTCTTGTCTTTCAGACTTCTGCTAAACTCACTGTCAGGACACACCACCTCTGGAAAAGAGCCAAAAAAAAAAAAACCACCCCAAATTATAGTTAGGAAAGAAAATAACAGACAAAACACTGTTCCATTTTCTTGGTGATTATTTGATGCCTGCCTCTTAATTACAAATCGTTGCAGGGTTCAAAATATTCTAAGGTAGCTGGTGACCAATGTCAGGTCATTGCTTCAAGATTGTCACTAGATGCCTGGAGTTCTGATTCCATCAATAAGTGCCATGTGCCGTGTGCTGATGCCACCCTGTGATAGAGATGTCCGATCTCAAACAAGACAACACCCTGAAGTCTGCAAGAGTCTGGGGACAATGGCCTACACAGCACAAGAGTTTACTCTAAGCAGAGTAGAATCAGTTTGTCCACAGACTGAGTCACCAAGTAACGTATTTGAATTATGACTGAGATTTCAGTGAATATATAGTTCAAGCTGGACTAAGGCTTTAAAATACGTTTCTGTTAAGAATAACTACCATTTGATTCTTTTGAAGAAAGATACAATGATACACAAATATTCTTTAGCAATTAGATAAGAGAGAGGTAAAAATGCCTTCAAAAAAGAAGGTGTCCTTTTCAGTGCAAACCATTTGAAATAGAATCATGTGCCAGAAAGCTACACATGATAAATTGCAAGCCTGCAGGCATTCCGTGTTTAAGAAATAAATTTATGAGTATTTATGACATTAATAATTGCCTGTTCCCCTGTGGCCTTGTGACTTTTGCCCACTGCCACTCATAACACTAACTCACGGTAGCCGAGTTTGCAAGGAGGCTCGATTCAGTATAAGAGAAAGCCTTTGGGTGAGAATAGTGCTGAGCATTTGGCTGAAAGACAAGTGCACTCGCTAGAGATTTGATTTCAAACCCTCGTGTCTACCTTGTTTCTGTTCAATTACAGATGATCACAAGGTACATTGTGAAAGATTCCAATAGACCCTACTACCATTTTCCCAAGACCCTTTACACCTGTAGAGGAAATGTGGCCTTTTCGTAGAGCATATTTCAAAAACATAAATGGTCTTTCTGCTCTGCTCAGGATGATCATCTCCCTGATCGCTGTAGAAGTTCACGCATCTAGTCTAGACCACGATTTTGTAGGTGCCTTCAATATGTAGATATTTATAAATTATATACGCATGTCCTAGCATACAATCATTTAATGTAAATTTTAAGATGTACAACTATGGAATTTAACAGGATGCGTTACAAAGCAAATACAAACAGAAATATGGAATTGAATGCCAAGAAAAATAACTTAGAACACAGATGGCTTATTTTGACAACAGAGATGAACGATGGACAGGAGGTGAAGATTACTGACATTTTCACTAAAACGTTTTGACCTGCTTGACTTTTCAAACAATACAGGGCACTGCTCTAACCAAAATCATATCTAAAACCCTAATGTATTTTCCCTGCGCCATAACTGGATGCCTTGAGCACTTCCTGAGAGACAAGCAACTCGCTCTGGAGATCACTGGTCTCACTACTTCGCTGTTTCTCCTTTTACTCTTAGTTTATTATTTATATTTTATGGTGAATATAGCATTTGCAAAATAAAAAAATATAATCTAAACAATTGATTAAGGCTTCTGAGATTTATTTCATTTTTATTTTTTCTTCATTAATAAAATATATACTGTATTGAACACCTATTTTCCAGACATTGAGCAAAGTGCTGGAGACTCAGAAATCAACCATAAGTGGGGTTGAGAACGGAAAGACCAGATTCCTGATCCTGACGTGCTATTAAAATACTTTGTGACATTAGATAAATTGCTTAATCGTAAGCTTCTACTTCCAAATATGTAGGAGGAAAAGGCACGATTGAGCTGTCATATCTGCTAATTGCTTTGAAGATCACACAGGCATCATTTCAGTTTTGGGAGCAGCTTTGGGGTGAAGTGTTCCAGACTTTGTGCACGTGAGAAAAAGGGGCATCATGGAGCGTGTGTGTAGATGAACAGGCAGGGGGCAGGGAAAGCTAAGAAACAGCATGTAGAGTGAAAGTACTAACATAAGAATAAAAGTAGAATAATCCTTGAAACAAAAAAATGGGGAAGGAGAAATGAAGCATGAAACGGAACACAAGTGGTGAAGTTCTATGGTGTAACCAGCCAGGTCGGAGGCAAACGGTCACAGGCTCGTATGACTCAGGGATACCAAGTTATCCCATTTTCACGACAGTGCCTCATATCTTGTAATTATTTGACAATTTTTCATGCAAAACTGAGTATTCTTATAGTGTTTTCAGCATCCAACCAACAGTTAATATCGAGTTGATATTGGAGATTCTCATCTTTGGATGACAGTTGCATGTGGGGCTCGGTTTCCACAGAAGATACCCAAGCAAGTCACCATTCCTTCTGGATGCTTACATTCTAAGCAAACACCTCCGTGACCTGGAAAGCAGGTCGGCTTGGGACTGCAGGACTGTTGAGTGGGAGAAAAGCAGGCTATTAAATAATAAAAATCCAGGATCCAATTTCCAAACACTCTCTGAAAAAAGGATTTTAAGCTTATATATTAAAAAACGTACTATCAGTATTGGACTTGGGGTCATGAAGGTAACAGAGAGTAATAACCTCAAAATAGAACTGGGCCGGGCCCCCTCCTCCACTCTGAATCTTTTCGTCTGTGTCACTAAACATTCCATAGCACTGTGTTTATCCAATTGCACGGCCAATCAATAGCACATCAACTTTCCACCCACTTTAATATTTCTTACATTGGCTTTTATTGAACAGTGGTAAAACTTCAAGATAAACAACGTTTTGGACTTGTTTTATGTGGATATGAGAATCTAAAAGAGAATCAAAAGTTAACCTAAAGTCTGAGAAGGAAAAATATAACTTGGGATTATTAATGCAACTCAATTCAACAAGTAATTCAGAATACCTGTTCTGCACTTAACATTTTCATTGTTGCTTGAAGAAGTACAAATATAGGAATGCTCAATTTAATATAATTCAGCAAATGTTTACTTAATGAGTTCCTCCTTTGTACCAGATACTCTTTAAGATGTATGGGATGAGGAGGTGAGTAAGAAATTGTCTTTGTGTTCAAAAACCTTACAGTTTAATTGCAATGCATGTATGTGTCTGGGGCTGTTACAATATAGTTGAAAAAGACCCACAGTTAGAGTAAATATGTTAAGTGGCATTCAATAAGAAATAAAACAAATACTTAAGTTTTTAAAGAAGGGCAGTTAAATGCAATGAGCCAATTATTACATTGAAAAGATTGAAGGGGTACAGATATTTCACATGAAATGCATAGATTGCTGGAGAGGAAGAAAGATTAAAGAAAGAAATTAAAGACAAGTCTGACAATTTTTTCTGCTTTAGTAGAGGCTATCAGAACCCTACTGA
The DNA here is from genome assembly GCF_006229205.1 of Suricata suricatta. Classification (NCBI taxonomy): domain Eukaryota; kingdom Metazoa; phylum Chordata; class Mammalia; order Carnivora; family Herpestidae; genus Suricata; species Suricata suricatta. The sequence continues at coordinate 95,047,727 of NC_043710.1, forward strand.
TATTGCCCTGGCAGTTACCCCTATAAGTCTATCATGCTTCCTGAAAATCAGTACTTGTGATTCCACACCTGGGGGATTTTATTTTGACCAGCAAAGACACCATCTTTGCAGGTAGAACAATCCAGAAGCACCAGAGAGTTGGAATCCTAGAAGCAACTCTTGGCCGGTAGGGGACAGTGACAAGTCTCCCAGTGGCAGAGCTTTGAGCAATCCACCCAATCTTCAACACGGTAGAAGAGACAAATGGCCTGGATCTAGATACTCTACAGACAAACTCCTATCCACTGGCTTCACTGGTTATTTAGGGTCTAAGAAGGAGCGACATTTGAAGACTGAAGACAAAGTCATCTGGGAAAGAAGCCCATGATTGGATCTACAGGAATGGAAAAACGTGTGTTAATCTTTATTTCTCAGGTAATGCCTACCAAAAACATCCAGGGAAGAGAAGATATTGAACAACTACTTGGTAAGATGGTATGATGATTGGTCTGGTGGAATTTGGTCAATCTCTGCCTTTGGCCCCATCATTTTCACTGTTGAGCAGAGAGACGCAGTAGCCGTGGTGACACGGAGAGAGGCAGGGCATGGTCCAGTTTCACGGTTCCCTCCAGCCAAGTCTAAAGTAGCTAGTGTCACAACCTACAAACTGTTAGTGACATAGACTGACACTAGGCTCCAGATGTTGCACATGTTCTAAGACACTCATCCTTGGCAAGCTGACTATCAGAATTACTGTTATAGGACCTCACATAACATGTTTCAGCAAAGGAGGTGTGACAGTATTTAAATAATCATGAAATCTACTAGTTATACCATATACGCAGAAGGTTCCAACCTGATATGATATTGGAATGCCCTTAAAGACACAGTTTAAGTGGCATCTTGGTGAACACACCCTGTGGAATGGAGGTGAAAACGGTGCTTTCTACCTCATGGTTAGCATTCATGGGTGAAGAAACCAAGGGGAAGAACTAAGTGTGCCATTTCTCGTCATCTTTCTCAGTGACCCACTCTGAAATGTGTGCTTCTCATCCCAATAACTTTAGGCTCCCATGGATTAGGTCACTCTAAGGGGACAGACAAAATCAGAGTTCCTTTTAAATCTGAAGTCATGACTACCACCTGTTTATTCTAGATTCTTCAAACTAATAGGGAAGGAAACCAGTTGATAAGCCAATAGGGTTAATTGATCCTGTGTGAAGGTTAATTTCATGTGCCAACTTGACTGAACCACAGGTTCAGTCCAGATATTTGGACTGAACCACAGGTTGTCCAGATATTTGGTCAAACATTATCCTGGGTATGTCTATAAGGGCATTTTTGGATGGGCTTTATATTTTAATCCATAGACCAAGTAAAGGATAATGCTCTTTCTACTGTGGGTGAGTCTCATGTAATCAGCTGAAGACATGAATATAACAAAAAGGCTGACCTTTCTATGAATAAAAGAAAACCTTCTGGCTTGATTCTTACAGCTGATTTTTTTTTCCAGCTCTAAGACCTGCCTTTGGACTCGAAATGAAGCACTGGATCTGATAAGGCCTTGAGCCTCCTGGCTTTTGGACTGGAACGCACACATGAGCTCTCCTGGTCCTCAGGGCTTTAGATGTGGACCGAGACCACAGCACGGGCTCTTGTGGGCTCCAGCTTGCTCTCGGCAAATCTCCTACTTTTTTTTCTAGAGAACTTTGACTTATACACTGATTATCACAAGGCACATGACAAAAAGTGACTGGATCTCAAGGATTTACAGCAGTCTATATTGCTACTGCTATGGCCAGTATTAAACCTGGCAGGAAGCAAATAATGCAAACTAAGTTCTGATTCAGGGTATAGGTAATACTCTGTTATTTGAAGGATTTTGCTTTTATTTTATTTAGAAATTATAACTGACCAGTCTCTGAAAAAAGTTGGTTACAGGGCAGAGGAAATAATTGTAGCACCAATGAGTCTTCAAATGAGTGAGTCTAGCAAATGCTATTCTTGTCCTCCCCAGATTCCTTCATCACGTACCTATACCTGCCTCATGCTGTTTACTGCTATGTACTTCTCCTGGCTGAGAAAGTGTGCTTCTCCACACCCCCTTGTATTTTTGGAAGAGCAGTCCATCCTGGTATGCCTTGATGAGCTTCCAAACGACAGGCTGAGCTCATTACACAGGGTGGTGCTTTATTTCATTAGTACACATACGGATCAGGAGAGGGCCAACACACAAACCAAGCCACATTTTTCCCAATTACATCATGTGTAGGTCCTCACAGAAGGAGGAAGAGAAAGTCAGAACTGAGCTGTTGGCAGGTGTTGGTAGCTTGAAACTATACAATAACAGATATAACATAACTCATTTCCTTTCTGGCAGTTATCACTGGAAAATAAAGAATCATGGTTATTACAGAAAGTGAGATACGGTAGATCAATGACTGAGACTGGTCAGCCTTTAGGGCCAGAGGGAGGAGCTATGCCCTAACTGATTTTAGTCGACAGAGCAAAAAAGTACAAGAGGTTCAAGTGACTTAAGTTTTTTGTTTTTATTTTTCCTTATCTTCTGTCTCAACCTTCTCAATTGCTATTGTGATACACGTGCTTAGGGCTGTATCGTATGTTCTGCCTCATCTCACATGGTCCTCATTCTTTCCAAGACTTTCTTTTAGTCTACGATTCATTTCTTCTGCATCTTTACTTGCTCTCCCTACCACAGGCATCATCTTCATGTAATAAAACGTGTCCTTACACAAACAAGGTAATTTACTCTGAAATAAGTATGAGAATATTATTCTATCTCCAGATGCGTACTTTACTTTGTGCCATAAATCTCAGTCTGCTTTCTTTTTCGGAATCCACCCAATGTTTGAAATTCATACCTGTATTGCCTGATGTAAGTCTCCTTCAAGTTTTCTCAATATCGAAGCATATGTCATTACCCAGTCTCCTACCAATGCTTCCAAGAGCTTAGCATCAGAACAAGTACCAGAAAGCATCACGTTGCACACGCTATTATATGAATCTGAGAGAAAGCATCTTTAGAATATAACCTGAGGTATAATGGCTGGTATAAATTACACACGTTTATTTCAGTTAACTACTACATGATTGAGTTATAAAGTAGTTAGAACTCTACATTCCTAAAAGCTGTAAATGAAGGTTCCTAGGACTCCATATCTTGGTCAACATTCGATACTGGTTTTGAAAATTTTCTATTCTAGAGAATGTAAGTGCTACGTATTCTTTGCATTTTGTGTTTTTCTAATGGCTGATGAGATTGAAACTTTCATCGTGTACTATCTGGTCATTTCCCAATCTCTTTTTGTGAGTTTCTTAAACATGATTCTGTTTCTTTCTCTATTGGGTCCTCGGTCTAACTCACTGGAGTAGAGCAGTTTTACTCTAGACAGTACAATTTTAGGGAAGTTTATATGTTGCAAATACTTTCATGGAATGAACGTTGAGGATTTCTTAACTTTAATAAAGAAAAATTTATCAATTTTATGGTTTTTTTCTACTTATAAGGTCTTAATTAAGTTGTAATTTTCTACCATGGTCAAGAGACTATCATCCTAGATTTCCTTCATTAACTTAATAGCTTTATTTTTCACAATTAGGGCTTTAATCCATCTAGTGTTTATTATTGTATATAGTGTGAATTGGATCCTGCTTAGTGTCCATGACATCATATAGTAAATAAATATTCTTTCTCAGTGCGCAGTAGGTGTGATACAACTACTGTCATTAAAATTGTTCCAAGTATTTATAAAATGTTCTCATGTTCAAAGTTCAAAATCACTTTTTAATGTTTCCTTGTAAAACCCCACTGGAATTTTGTTAGCTATTGTATTGAATTCATCTTTACCTCTTTGCAAAAATTGAAGAAAAGTTGTCACACCAGTGTTTATGAAGTATCTAATATATGTTGTGGATAATAATTCTACTGGAACAAAATAAAAATGGGCTATTAAAAGTGAAAACAAAATCAGGGAGGTCAGGAGGGTGGCAGAGGGGAAGGATCCTGAGCTCACCTGGCCCACACATCAAGATAAGAGCTACATCTGTTCAACCAACTCTGAAAACACCCTGAGCCCTGAAGGACATGCCTTCCACAGTTAGTCACAGAGAGGAGGCCACATCAGTGAGATTAAGAGAGGTGGACACATGATTGGGAGCCAAATACTGAGCCAGAATAACCGCAAACAGGAGGACACCCCGAGGCAGGGCAAGATTAGACCCCACACCAGGAATGCCAGGCACGGGTGACCCGCATGGGTGAGATGATTCCCCATAACACCTGGCTTTGAAAATCAATGGGGCATAACTTTGCAAGTTTTAACAATCAGCGAGGCTTACTTCTGGGTACTTTAACAACCAGTGAGCTTAGCTCTGGGAGAGCCAAAAGGCAATAGGAAACTGAATCCCCTGCTTAAAGCGACAACATAAAAAACAACCCTGTAGAGATATAGTATAGACATAGTTTGGAATGCGCCTGGGGTATATGGGAAAGAAATTTCTTTACAAATACCTGAGGGGTGTGCTGGGCCGGGATCTTTAGGAAAATCGTCCACAGCAAAGTGCTGGTAGTCACCATTTCTGTTCCCCCACTGTGCAGAGATAGTCAGACACATATGGGAAGCACTGTGGACATCCTCCACCTATATTCTAGACTGTGTGCTCCGCTCCTGTGTTCCTCTGTGGATCTGCCCCATCTGTCCCGCCCAACATAGCAGGCATCCCTCCAAAGCAGTTTCTTCCCTGAGACAGTCTACAGGCAACCCCAACAGGGACCAGCATCACTCCAAAGTGACTCCTACCCTGGGGAGAGGGAAAATAAGCATGTCACTGCGCCTGCAGTCCCAGAGCTGAACCTTATAGCTGGCTACACAGGGCAGAGCCCCCTCCGAATCACTGCAGCTGCAGCCTTGGCTGATGGACTGAGAACAGGCATCTGATCTGATGCCCATCCCACCAACCAAAGGAAGCCTCTCAGGAGGCAGCCCAGGGAGAGTGTAGCAGACAGACTGAGGGCAGACATCGGTCTGACCATTGGTGCTGCCCAACGACAAGCTCCTGGTGACCCTGGGCAGGCCCCCGAACAGGCAGGGACAAGGCCCTGCCTGTTACACCCACAACAGGCAAAGTGGGCCACAGCAGCCAACTAGGCTGAAGGCCACACAGCTCAGCCAGAGCAGGGCACGTGCAGTGCACACAGGAGACAATGCAGGGCACACGCAGCACACACAGGAGATGATGCTGTGACACCTGCTCCTGGCGAACAGTGGACACTGCACTGCCTCTTCTTCATGGGGCCACTGCTTTCAAGAGCAGGAGACATAGTTGACTTTCCTAATACATAGTAACAAACACAGAGAGTTAGACAAAATGAGGAGACAGAGGCATATGTTCCAAATGAAAGAACAGGATAAAATCACAGCAAAATGAAATAAATAGGCCTGATGAAGAATTCAAAGTAATGGTCAAAAAGATATTTGCTGGACAGGAGAAAGGAGAGGATCTCAGTGAGGCATTCAACAAAGACAGAAAATATACAACCAAACCAGTTAGAGATGAAAAACTCCATAACTGATATAAAAATACTAGAGAGAATCAATAGCAGATTAGAGGAGACAGAATGAATCAGGGGCCTGGAAGACAGGCTAACAGAAAGCAACCAAACCAAGTGGCAAA